>NC_068329.1:28761875-29117500 GCF_000147395.1 Oryza glaberrima
CTAAAAGTTTATCCAATTTTTGTTGAAGAAAAGAACTTAATCTTAGAGAGGACCTTAGAGAGTGTGTCATTGCTATCACTCGATCAGATTATTATCTGGATGGCTACTGAACTGTACTATTGATAATGACTTATGAGCTAAAGGATCATTTGGGCCCAGTTCTTTACATCTGGACCTGGTGCTCTGCTTGTTCACATGCATCAGAAATAATGTGCCCTGCCTTTTGCAGCAGTGGTAAGCCTTTTAACCTGGCTGTGTAGCGCAGCAGGGGGCAACTTGGCCATGGTGACCGCCAGTAGATGATTTCTGGAGAAGAACAGTCCTATCCATTGCCAATAACTGTTGCAACTCCTGGCCTCAACTTTTTTATGTGATCATCACCACTGCAACACCAACCAAAATAACAGACTGATAGCAGCAGCAGCAGCAGCAGTGATTAGTGATCAATATAAGATTTAGAAACTAGATTAACACTATAACTATGCATACCGAGATTATTACTGATCAAAAGTTAGAGCAAAGAAGAGGATAATTCCAGATCTGGAAGTCAGCATCCATTCATCCAAACCAGACTTACTACCTGAGTCCCCTGACAAAGTGACACGTATACCAGTTCTACCCAGTAACTCGGGAGAAAAATGGGTCAAAGGCGTACGAAACCCACGATTAAACGAGAGCCGTCGGATGTAAAACGGACGGTGGAGAAGGCGCCCTTATCCTGCCGCGCGAAAGCGCCATCTGCGTCCGAGAAGCCCGCCACGTTTGGTGCGGCCCACACACAGCCCATGCCGCCCTGCGTCTCGGCGAAGCAATGGTCACGTCGTCTCGCCGGCGTCACCGGGGAACGCGACAACCGCCGGCGAAGTTGACGGGAGGAGAATCCGGGATCCCCTCACCACCCGACGAAACATTTACCCGCGTCGAGCTCTTAGACGAGAGCGGATTGGCAGTTACCGTGTCTCGCGGGGCAGTTTCACCGGGCGGTGAACGGCCACCGTACCGCGTCTCGCGGTGTCTCCGGCCACTCGCTGTCCCCGCCGAACTTTCAAAAAGGAGGAGGAGGAGGAGAGGTGGCGGCTTCTGAGAGGAGGAGAAGTCAGTGATTGCTCGCTCGTTTTTCCAAGAAACCGGCCGGACTCGAGCGCTCGTCAAGTCCGTGTTCCAGATCGAGTTTGTAGAGCCATGGCGGCGGCGGCGCGCGCGATCATATGCGAGATGGCGCCGCAGAGGGGGGCGGCGGCGGCGCCGGCGGCGCCGGCGCAGCAGCAGGCGACGACGAGACGGGACGGTGGGAAGATCATGCTCCAGCCACGCCTCTGCACGCTCCGGTCGTACGGCGCCGGCAGCGGCGTGGTGGCGCGGAGGCGGGTGGTGGAGGAGGAGGAGAGCGGCGGCGGCGGCGCGGGGTCCTCCCCGTTCTTCGCGTCGCTCGCCGACTACATCGAGAGCACCCGCAAGAGCCAGGACTTCGAGACCATCTCCGGCCGCCTCGCCATGGTAAGCAAGCGCGCTCGCCACCACCTTAGCCCGTCCATGACTAACCGTTTCTTCTCTCTGTCAACCTCGCATGCAGGTGGCGTTCGCGACGGCGGTGGCGGTGGAGTTGACGACGGGGAACTCGCTGTTCAAGAAGCTGGACATGCAGGAGATCGAGGAGGCGGCCGGGGTGTGCCTCGCCGTGGTCGCCGGCGCCGCCGCGTTCGCGTGGGTGTCCAGCGCGCGCACCAGGATCGGCCAGATGTTCACGCTGGGTTGCAGCGCCTTCGTCGACTCGCTCATCGACAACATCGTCGAGGCTCTCTTCTCCGAGGGCGAGCTGCAGGACTGGTCCGACGACGTATGAATCGACGTCATCAGCAATTCAGTATAGATCGAAATGATATACATGTATAGATATGCGTATAGTTATATAGATGGTATACTATAACAGCATGATTAGCAGAGGAAAGTATAGATCGATATGATATGATATGATAGATCAGCTGCATGTGTGAAGCAAACTTTTGCAAGTTTCATGATTTCATCATCGTCGATTCACAGAGGCATGGCGCATGCAGAGATATGATTCAGATCATCAGATGGGATCCGGCCCACAGGATAGGATGCAGATCTAGATGGTTCAGACTTAGAATCATCGTACACAGATCCTGTAGATGGTTTTGGAAGGGTTCGGCCTATCATTACAACTTCGCAATCTGCATGGGAGTTCATTAGTCTGAATTCTGAGAGCAGATCTAAGGTTTGTTTTTTGGTCTAGCAAGGGAGTCCTGAATATGGCTGTGAAATGTGTATGTCTCTCTTCAGTGTATATATATACTGGGGGTTGATTGATCAGCCCCTAAAGTTAACTGTAACTAGAACATGTATCTTCTGAGGAAATAATAAATTCTAGAGTCTTGAGACTATGGTAAATTATGCTGCAGTGCTTATGCTTCGAATAGTTTTTTTTTTTCTTTTAAGAACATTAGCTTCAAGGGAATTTCTATTGCACCCGCACCCAGCACACAAAATATGAATTCTTATTTATGAAAAAAAAACATGGAATACACAATATGGTACTTTGTCTGTTTTTCAATGTATGACACCGTTGACTTTTGTACATCCATTTGACCATTCGTCTTATTAAAAAATTTGCATAAATATGCAAACAATAATTCCCTCCGTTTTTTAATATATGATGGCATTGACTTCTTAACAAACATTTCATTATTCGTCTTATTCAAAGAAAATTATGTAATCATCATTTATTTTATCGTGACTTGATTTATTTTCATATGTTCTCTAAGCATGAGTTAACATTTTTATATATTTTCATAAAAAAAATTGAATAAGTCGAATGGTAAAACGTTTATAAATAGTCAACGATATCATTTATTTAAAAATAAATGTAGTAAATCATTCGGTGGTTTATTGTTTACAGTTCTAATCCCTCCGTCCAATAAAAACCAACCTAGTACTAGATGTGACACATCCTAATACTACGAATCTGAACATAGCTCTGTCCAGATTCGTTCTACTAGATGTGCCATATCCAGTCCTAGATTCATTTTTTGTGGGACGATGAGAGTATACTGCTTCAATATCATTGCCGAGCAACGTGGGTTGCATTTCAGGATTCAAGTGTCATACACTAGAAAACACATATCCTTTTTCTTCATATCTTGACTTTTATATTTTTCTCATTTTCATCAATTTCAACCGTGTTAGGACATTCAACGTTCCATTACAATCAAGAGGCATTCTCTATGGCTTCGATGCAGCCCAAGACACTGGCCTTCTGCGACATGGCAGACATGAGAGCTTCATGAGCTGCTTTATTGTTCTTCAGAAGTGATGCCGAAAATAGGACCTACAAAACCAGAAGATTCAAAAAAAAAACTCTGCATTAATCGATATGTAGCACGATTTGTGTCTTCTAGTTCAAAAATTAATAAACAGACAACTCACTGCCCATCTTGTAAGGTTTTGTTGCTGATCCTTGGTTAATGGCGGCTTAGTCCGGTTTATGAATCTCTAAAAGCACAGAAATATGCATGTGTTCATGCATTTATCATGAAATATCCCGAGAATACCTTGGAAATATAAAACTAAAAAAAGGAGATGATGAATTCGTGAATCACCTGAAGGGTGAAAAGATCTGCCGATTGACCAACAACTTTGTCATATTCTAGACCTTCAGCAGCGAGCCCTGCCATTGACACTACAGCTAACCTGATACAATATCCGTTATTTATTTTAGTGGTGTTTTTGGATGTTTCGTCAGTGTAATGAGCAGATGTAATTTGTATATTTGTGTTGAATCAGAAACTATGAAGCTGATACAAAATAAACATGATTCTAAGAAAAAATAAATACAATACAGACTACAAGCATAGCGAGTTTGACAGAGTTACCTGTCTATTTCCTTTTGATCAAGCTGGCCACTGTATATTAGCTTTTGCAATTGATCATCTATCAAGTTAACATGCTCCTTTCCAATGTCCAAGGAATATCCCAGAATTGGTAGTCCAATCAAATAGGCAACTAATTTTCCAGGAAAACTATAGTCAGTAAAAACCTATTTTCAGACATACTCCTATTGCAGGACTGGAGACATACCCAAAAAATGAGCAGCTTCATGCCTAGCAATTCTCTCCTGATAGTCAGGAAAAACAGTTGAAAATGCACCAATTGCTGCTTGCAGAAGACTGTGATGATGGAATGGAAAATTACAATCTATTCATGATAAAGTTGCAACATATTTTCATTGAGTATTCATAAAACAGATAGTGTTATTTGTCATGCCATAGGTAGTCTATGTCGAGTGATATGTAACATTAAATTAATTAATCTGACAAGTTTCGCTGCTTGAATATCCATTTAAAGAATCTTAGAAGATGTCAAACATCTGGATTGTTTGATGCCGGTTCTTCCAAACTTTCACAGGCTTATTAGCAGAGACAACAAACACATACCCGGGAGAAATACTTCCGATAGCCAATACTATCAATGAGATGCTTCCAATCAAGTAAGGAACGAAAAAGCCCCAATCCTGAGATAGAGATATATCATAGGATGTTTATTAATATCACTAGAAAATTATTTTGCAGGAACCTGTGACCGAAGCCTAATGCACTTATATCTTGTAAGGAAAAAAAAAAGGATTGTTTTTATCAATCCAGAGTAGCACAAAGAGGAGGTAGCAAGGAAATACCCCAGGAAGCTGGCCTGCAAGAACGCCTAAGAATCCCGTTGAACCAACAACAGTGAACAAAAATGCTGCCTGCATGATCACAACAAGGAAAATGCAGGATTATGTTTCTGAACAAATTATGGCACTACTACTATTCTTCTGCATATGCAATTTTGCTATGCTTGATTCCAGAATTCCAACAAAATCACGTTGCACCATTGCAATTTGCAAATAACTAAACAAAGTTACAGATACATTTTTAAGCTGTATAGCAAGCCTTACATCATTTCTGACACTCGGAATCGCCAGGTTCTCAGCGTTCTTTATCCCAAGCGTGGTGAGCTCTCGCAGAGATGTCTGTCACAATTCATAAAAAAAAAAAAAGAACACCAATCAGTTCAAGCTCCCATGCAACCGCATTGACCCAAAACTCTACCTGACGCTGACAACAGAAGTAGGGAAGAATGCTCTCTGCAACTGCAAATTCGAAGCGCTTGGTGCTCGGGAAGATATCGCACTGACCGTGCGGCGCGACACGTACGGCTGCGAGCTCCACCGCTTGGCCCACCCGAGCTCCTTCAGCTGGTCCATCGCCTGCTTCACTTCCTCGCTGTCCTTCTGCTCAATCCCCAAGTCCCAATGGTCTTAGCGCACACGCTTTGCAAGCACTTGTCTACATGTTCAGATCTCAGAAATGGGAGGAGGCATATGCACCTTGTCGATGGCGGCCTGGAGCGCCTTGAGGTCAACCCCGGGCGCCGCCGAGGAGGAGGCGGCGGCGGCGACGCGCCGCCATTGCCGGTGCGGCGCCGCGGCGATGAGCCGGAGTGGGTTGCGGGGGTTCGCGGTGGGCGCGACGAGGGCGGCCACGATCGCCATGGCTGTCTCCCCTGTCTGTGCAGCTGAGCGCCAAGCGGAGGGGATAACTCAAAGACTGGTCGGACACGCGTCGCGTCTCGGGTTTTCGGTTTGGTTTTTTTGATCTTGTGTGGTTTGGATTCTGTGCGCCGTTGGGCTCGTGTCAACGTGTCACCCGTTGCGCCTCCGGTGATCTCGTGCGATTGTGCTACTCTCCAGAAGATCTGAGCCGCACGTTGAGGACTGAGGAGCTCTCTGCAGCAGCGATCATGGATGAGTGAGTGAGTGATGTGTGCAAGTTCTAATATGGAAGCTGTAAAGATCAGGAAGAAAATGTACGTACTCTGCTATACAAATTTTATTTAGGTCCTGTTCAGTTGGCGGAATGAAAATTTTTGGATATCATTTCGGACGTTTGACCGGATATCGAAAAGGGTTTTCAGACGCGAATAAATAAATTAATTTCATAACTCGTCTGAAAACCGCGACAAGAATCTTTTGAGCCTAATTAATCCGTCATTAGCACATACGGGTTACTGTAGCATTTATGGCTAATCATGACTTAATTAGGCTTAAAAGATCCGTCTCACGATTTACATGCAAATTGTGTAATTAGTTTTTCTTTTTATCTATATTTAATGTTTCATATATGTGTCTTAAGATTCGATGTGATGTTTTTGAAAAAAGTTTTTTTTGGAACTAAACAGGTGTAACGTCCCGCTTCTCTTAGGCCAGGCCCACTTACATCTGGCAGCTTTCATAGGTCATAGACTGCCCTTACAGACCAACACAAGTTTTTTCTGCATACTTTGTCCTCACTCATGTGCACTCGGGGAGAATTTCCCGATCGGTCACTCATCCCCCTTACAGACCAACACAAGTTTTTTCTGCATACCTGTCCTCACTCATGTGCACTCGGGGAGAATTTCCCGATCGGTCACTCATCCCAAATTTCTCCATGCACACTTTGTCCTCACTCATGTGCACTCGGGGAGAATTTCCCGATCGGTCACTCATCCCAAATTGCTCCAGGCCAAGCACGCTGTGACCACTCCCGATCCACACCAGCCATACGCACCATGCCTGCGCAACTGCGACACACGCGTCCGTGAAACCGCGAGAGTCGGCTCTGATACCATTTTGTAACGTTCTGCCTCTCTACCTCTCTCAGGCCAGGCCCACTTACATCTGGCAGCTTTCATAAGTCATAGACTGACCTCACAGACCAACACAAGTTTTTTCTGCACACTTTGTCCTCACTCATGTGCATTCGTGGAGAATTTCCCGATCGGTCACCCATTTCAAATTGCTCCAGGTCAAGCACGCTTAACCCTGGAGTTCTTTGGAGATGGGCTTCTGAAAAATAAGTTGCAACTTATTGTTATGAGTATTCTATTAATTTTATTAAGCCCTGGGCCGGTGTCGGAGATATGGGCCCGGGGGTATGTGGAGTAGAGGGGAATTACTTTCCCTCCAGCTACGTGACTCCGCAGGTTGGCCCCACTCGCGCGCCACGCGAGTCGTAGAAACGCGGGGGGGGGGGGGGGGGGGAGGGGGGGGGCTTGGGGTATGACGTCACCCCCTCGGGCTCTCCCGCGGCTTCGCCCCGAGGCCCTCACCCGGCCGCCGCGCGGCAGAGAGAGAGAGAGCAAGAGGGGAGCGTAGGCTGAACAGCCATAAATATGCGACGCCCCAACTGTCCCTCACCGCATTTAATGCGGTCAGGGCAGACGTGCGGCGCGCCTAGCTAATCCCTGTCCATCGGATGTGACCGGTCTGTGACCGGCCCATCTCCATCACATCTGATGGATAAGGCAATCATGTCCACACGTCGCCCATATCCCCGGCGGAGTGGGGGTGGGTATGACCCGTCATATCCTGGCACCACTCGAGGAAGGGCTGTTGCATGTCATCGTTCATTTATGAAGGAATGACAAAGCAATCCCCCGTGTCAGGCGGGGGACAGCGCCGGGTTCCGCTCAAGAATCGGTTATTGCTTAGCTTCCGGGAGAAGGCACAGTTTGAAGCAAAAAAAAGGCGGAGTGGGGTTTCCCCTTCCCCATGGAGGGTAGGTAGAGGCGGCACATGTGGTATCCCCTTAAGCTATAAAAGGAGGACCCTGCCCACTGAGAAAGGGGACGAGGCCCAGAAAGCCTGAACCCAGAAGAGAGGAAGCAAGTGCGCCCTCTGGAGTAAAGAAACCCTTGTAAAACTCATCCATAATCCCAAACATAGGAGTAGGGTGTTACGCTCTATAGCGGCCCGAACCTGTATAATCCGACCGCGTGCATCCACTCCTGGTAGTCCTAGGGACGAGCAAGCGACAATTGAGAGACGAGCCTCCGCCCCCGGCCGAACTCACGAAAGGGGGGTCTCACGATTCCCCGCTATTGAGGGACTTCCCTCGACAGCTGGCGCGCCAGGTAGGGGACAGTTGCGCGTTCCGAGAGGAAATCACTTTCTTCCGTCCCAACTTTTTCCAGGCCTTCGCCGACCATGGTCGAGGTCCTGGAAGTGGAGGAGGAGGCGGTGGCGTTTACCCCCATCCCACCTGGGAGTGAGGATTCCGGCGAGAGCCGAGGACCTCGTCACCTTCGCCATGGGTCTCCAACTCCTCCCCGCCGCGAACCTTTGCGGAGGGAGAATTCCGCTTGTTTGGGTGGTTCGGCTCTCTCTCCACCCCCTGGCGGAGGGAGGTCGCGACGCGTCGAGGCACGCCGCCGTCTCGATTATGGAGACGGTGGTTCGCCCCAAGGTGCGCTTCAGGCAGCAGGCGCCCTTCTACGGCATCCCCCGGTAAACCCGGAGCCGGAGACTCCTGTTCAGCGCTGGCTGGACGACGTGGCCAACTTGGTCACTACTGCCCAATGGCAGTTGGCCACGGGTGGCCGATCCACAGCCACCGGTACATCACGTACCTCGGTCACCCTCTCCTCGTCGGCGAGAAGAGCTCGTCGATCGGCCACGATCTCGAGGCGGTCCACGGTCCCAACATCGTCGGGGGCCACAGGAAGCCGAAGGCGTCATGACGGCCTCTACGGTACGCAGGACGCTCAAATCAACATCGAGCGACGCCGGGATGAGCGCCGAGCTGCCCGTATGGGGGAAGGTGCCTCCTCATCTGGAGCGTCACGCTCCTCTTCGCGAGGCGGCCCTTCTCCCACACTCACCCCTAGGGGAACAGGTTGTAGGGCTTTCGTGGCGAGTCTCCGGAACGTCCGGTGGCCCCCGAAGTTTCGCCCCAACCTTACGGAGAAGTATGATGGTAGCATCAATCCCTCCGAGTTCCTCCAGATCTATACCACGGTTATCGAGGCGGCAGGGGGTGACGACCGGGTCATGGCGAATTACTTTCCCATGGCCCTCAAGGGTCAGGCGTGTGGCTGGTTGATGACCTAGCCCCCAAACTCCATTCACTCTTGGGAGGACCTGTGCCAGCAGTTCATCACGAACTTCCAGGGCACATATCCTCGCTCGGGGGAAGAGGCGGACTTACACGCTGTACAGTGGAAGGATGATGAATCCCTCCGTTCGTACATACATCGCTTCTGTCAGGTCCGCAACACTATTCCGTGCATTCCAGCCCACGTGGTTGTATATGCATTTCGGAATGGCGTGCGACATAATCGCATGCTGGAGAAGATCGCCTCCAAGGAGCCCAAGACCATTACCGAGCTTTTCGAGCTGGCGGACAAGGTGGTCCGGAAGGAGGAGGCGTGGGCTTGGAACTCTTCAGGCACCGGTGCGGCAGCCGTGGCTACCCCCGAGTCTGCCCCCCGCTCTAAGCGGCGAGATAGGAGAGGCAAAAGGAAATCAGTCCGCTCCGATGACGAGGGTCATGTCCTTGCGGCAGACGGGCCCACGCAGGCCCCACGCAAAGGAAAGGCCACCGGCGATAAGCCGAGCCCCACTGTTCCCTCCGGTGAGGGCCGGTCGGCGGACAAGTGGTGCTCGATACACAACACCTACCGCCACAGTCTCGCCGACTGCCGCTCGGTCAAGATTTGGTAGTAAAGACGCGCCACCAGGACACGTTGCTACAGGACTTGGCTGAAACTTTTGATAATCTTAGGTCCACGAGCGTAAAGCTGAACCCCGATAAGTGCGTGTTCGGTGTGCCGGCAGGCAAACTTCTCGGTTTTCTAGTCTCTTCCCGAGGCATAGAAGCAAATCCTGAGAAGATACATGCGATAGAGAGGATGCGCCCCCCAGCAAGCTTAGGGATGTGCAGTGCGTCACTGGATGCATGGCTGCCCTGAGTCGGTTTATATCGAGACTGGGTGAGAGGGCGCTGCCCCTGTTCAAACTCCTCAAGCGCTCCGGGTCGTTTGTATGGACGGAGGAAGCTAAGCAAGCTCTCAATCAGCTGAAAGCTTACCTCACTTCCCCCCCATCTTGGTAGCCTCGGGACCGGAGGAACCATTGCTACTCTACTTGGCCGCGACCCCCCATGTGGTGAGTGCCGCCCTAGTAGTTGAGCGTGAGGAAGGTGAATGGGAGGGCCCTCCGGCTTGCGATGGCCCCTCGTCCCCCGAAGGTCTAGCGCCCAAAGCTTCCTGCCCCCGGGAGGGCCGGACCCCGAGGCCCCCAAGAGAGGAGTGGAGGCTTTGGTAGGTGGCCCTGGGTTTGATGATTCTGGGGCAGTCCAGGATCCCCCCGGGACCTCCGAACAGGTGCGCCCTGAGTCACCAGCCCCTGATAGCACGAATTGGCCCCGCCGAAAGGTGCAGCGGCCCGTCTACTTCGTCAGCGAGGCGCTTCGAGATGCGAAAACCCGGTATCCGCAGGCCCAGAAAATGCTTTTATGCCGTCTTGATGGCCTCGAGGAAGTTGCGTCATTACTTCCAAGCACATCGGGTTTCTGTAGTGATGTCATACCCTCTTGGCCAGATTTTGCACAACCGAGAGGGTACTGGACGGGTGGTGAGGGCTATCGAGCTGGCTGAGTTTGATCTGCGCTTCGAGCCGCGGCATGCGATCAAGAGTCAAATCCTGGCTGACTTCATCGCGGAATGGACCCCGGTGGACGAACCGATTCCATCCAATGTCCCCTTCTCCCCCGGAGAAGAAGAGGATCCAAACGCCGACATTCGTGGCGGGCACTGGGTTATGCATTTCGACGGCTCCCTCAACCTTCAAGGTGCAGGTGTCGGAGTCACGCTGACCTCGCCAAACGAGGATGTCCTCAAATACGTCGTGCGTCTCGACTTCCGAGCCACGAACAACATGGCAGAATATGAAGGGCTCCCTGCAGGATTGAGGGCGGTGGCCGAAATGGGCATCCGCCGTCTCCTGGTCTTAGGTGACTTCCAGCTGGTCGTAAATCAAGTATCCAAAGAATAACAGTGCACCGACCCGCAGATGGAAGCATACGTCCGAGAGGTACGGCGCATGGAACGACACTTCGACGGACTTGAGCTCTGGCACGTGCCCTGACGCGACAACACAGTTGCTGACGAGTTGTTGCGTGTTGCGTCGGCACGAGCCCCACTCCCCCCGGGGACTTTCGAAGAAAGGCTCGCGCAACCATCGGCACGACCGAGCCCTTTGAGGGACCCCAACGATGCGCCCTACGACCCAACCTCTGGCGACCCGCGCCCCTCGGGGCCCGAGGGGGTCAACCCCGACCACCCTCGTCAGGTCGTGTGGATGACCGGCATCCGGGCGTATCTCGACGGCAATACTCTTCCCGAGGACCGCGCGGAGGCTGAAAAGCTCGCGCGCATCTCCAAGCGGTACGTCCTCGTAGAGGGGGCCCTCTACCGGCGTGCCGCCAACGGGATACTCTTGAAGTGCATTCCTCGAGAGCAGGGCATCGAGCTCATAACCGACGCCCATCAGGGTGAATGCGGAGCCCATTCGGCCTCACGAACTTTGGTCGGAAAAGCCTTCTGGCAAGGTTTTTATTGGCCGACTGCATTACAAGACGCCCAGGAATGGGTCCAGCGGTGCGAGGCATGCCAGTTCCATGCCTAGCAGACCCACCAGCCGGCCCAAGCCTTACAGGTCATTCCACTATCTTGGCCTTTCGCAGTCTGGGGGCTAGACATTCTTGGACCGTTCAAAGCGGCTCGAGGCGGGTATCAGCATTTGTACGTCGCCATCGACAAATTCACTAAGTGGCCCGAAGCCTACCCAGTCGTCAAAATCGACAAGCATTCTGCTCTTAAGTTCATCAGGGGCATCACGTCTCGATTCGGAGTGCCCAACCGTATCATTACAGACAACGGCAACCAGTTCACCAGTGAGCTGTTTGGCGGTTACTATGACGACATGGGTATCAAACGGTGCTTTGCCTCACCCGCCCACCCCAAGAGCAACGGCCAAGTCAAGCGAGCCAATGCCAAAATCCTCAAAGGAGTCAAGACCAAGACGTACAACGTCCTGAAGAAGCACGGGGATTCATAGCTTGAGGAGTTGCCCGCCGTGTTGTGGGCAAATCGGACCACTCCATGCCGTGCCACAGGGGAAACACCATTTTTCTTGGTGTACGGCGCCGAAGCGGTCCTACCCTCCGAGCTTTCCCTGGGTTCGCCTCGTGTCGCTTTGTACAACGAGGCCAACCAGGATGACCTCCACCGCGACGATCTCGATTATCTTGAAGAACGGAGAAGGCGAGCGGCCTTGCGCACCGCACGCTACCAACAAAGCCTGCGACGCTACCATCAGCGCCACGTCCGGGCCCGACTACTACAAGTTGGCGATCTCGTCCTACGCCGCGTTCAGTCGCGCCTAGGGCTGAGCAAGCTCTTGCCAATGTGGGAGGACCATACAAAGTGGTCGGAGTGCCCCGGCCAGGCTCCATTCGGTTAACCACGGAGGACGGCACAGAGCTGCCCAACCCCTGGAATATCGAGCACCTCTGTCGTTTCTATCCATAAAATCGAGATTTTTTGCTTTCCTGGAGCTCAGGCAAGCACCCGCACAACCCTCGGTTTGTGCGGGACTGGCCGGGGGCTACCACTATGTATCCTTTTTCCTTTCACAAGCAATGAGTTTTTTCTACTTCTTCGCGGAGGCCGTTTTTTCTCCCCTTCCTCTAGCTTGTCCCGACTCAAGGAATAATCCGCGTTTATTCTAAAAACCCTAAGTGCTGTAAAGCGGCCTGAAAACCGCCGAAAGGGAGCACGAACGCGGGCCGCGCCCCGGGTTGTGCCGGACCCCGGGGGATCGGAAGGGCCTACACACGGTCGTCCCCGACCCCCGGTCGTCGCAGCCTCGGTCTGGCCAGTCCCGCTGGGCGGCTCCCTCGGGGCGATGGTCTTGCCCATCACCACTTAGGTTCCGTGGACCGAACGCGGGTTTACGTTCTCGCTAGAACAAGCCCGAGGGGGGGAATGGGGCCAAAACGGTATATCAATCGCAGGCTGTCTAATTATCCATTTCTGCCTTGGTTTTTTCTTCTCTCTATGTCACAGGCATCCGATAGAAAAAGCGAAAGAGTTAAAGAGTTTTCAGTTGCAGAACAAGACAGGATGGCACGATGGCCTAAATACAAAAAGTGCCTGCTACGGGCACACAGCAAAAGGGGATAAAAAGCGCGAGCGGTCACGGAGTGCCCGCCCCCCCGAGACCGATGCCACTAACGATGTCGTCCCAATCGTTGTCGCCGTCGTCGCCCCCGCTTCCGCTCTCCTCGTCTGAGATAAGCCTGGAGGTGAACCGGGGGGCCGACCCCTCGAAGCTCGAGACGATCGCGTCAGCCGCCTCCCGGACTTACTCCCGGGCCCTTGCTTCGGTCCCTGGGGGAAAGTCTTCAAGCGCACGCCACAGCTTGAAGTCGGGGTCGCGCGCTTGGTGGCTCGCAAGGACCAGCTCCACCGCAGCCCGTGCCAAAGAAGCCGACGAAGACTTTATGGTTTCGCCGACCTCCTCCTCCAGCCTCTCCAGGCTCGCCGCCAGCCCGTCCAGCCGAAGCGCGAGTGCCGGCTGTGTGGGCGGAAGCTTGCTATCCCGGCGCGCAGAGATGCCGACTCGACGCCCCGCGCGCTCCAGCCGGTTGACTGCATCGGAGAGCTGCCCGGGCCGGAGCTCGTTGGTGAGGCGGAGGGCCGCAATCTCCCCAGCCTGATCCTGCACCAGGCGCTCCAGGTCGGCAAGGGTACTCCGAGCCGTGGCAAGCTGGCTCGCCAACTCCGCGCCGCCGGACGGCCCGCTCGCTGTCAAGTCCTTCTCCCGGGCCTCCAGCTCAGAGGCCTTCGCCGCTATCGCCACGCGCTCAGTGCGGGCGCTCTCCAGATGGCGAGCCTCGCACCCGGCGACGGCCTCCTCGCGTCTCGCGAGTTGCTCGCTCAGCCGGCACGAGGCTACATCGCGGCGGCTCACCTCGGCTTCGCGCTCGGCAAGTGCAGCGTCCTGTTCCCGGCATGCCTCTTCCCGCAGCCGTAGCTCTTCCGTGCGGCGATCCGCGGAAGCTTTCGCGGCAAGGGTGATCCGGTCACGCTCGGCCGTGGCCTCTTCACGGAGGCGAAGGGAAGCCTCCACCTCCGCCGCCGTTCTCTCATGAGCGGCCAAGGTGGACTCCCGCTGATCTAGCAGGCGCGCTCGCTCCTCCAGCTACTGGGCCCGCCGCGTCTGTTCTTCGCTGCACGTTTTTTGCTCGCGCTGGTTTCGATCGAGGACTTCGATCCGCCGACGGATCGTGGCTTCAAGCTCCTGTGCGGAGCGAACACGGTCATCCAAGGCCTTGCGCTCAGCCTCTAGCGCCGTCGTTCGAGCCCGCAGAGAGGCCTCAGCCTCCGATGCCCGCCGCTCGTGGGCAGCGCCTGCGTCAAGGACGCCACGCGCGTCCCTAATCCTCTTCGCCAAGTCCTCGGCATGAGCCTCATATTGGAGGCGGATGTCGCCCAGCGCCTCGTCCAGGACGCTCGAGGCGATCAGCGCCGCCTGCCGCTCCTCCTCCGTCTCCCGCATGATGGAGTCCAGTACCTCCTCGCGCGCCTGGATCTTGGCTAGTTGGGCTTGGCGCATTTTGCGCCCCAGCTTCACCATGTCGTCCACAGTGCGACGCCCCTCCTCGACCCACGCGCGGTCCACGGCGAGCTGGGCCCACTTAGCATCCAGGGCCGTCCGCTCTTCCGCCAGGGCTTGAACTTGGGTAATCAGCCCCTCTCGTACAGTGGAGTCGGTGGCGGCGAGCACCTGCAGAAGTGGCTCCATGCTCGCCGGAGTCAGGGAGGAAAAGGCCGCGGTCCACCCCCGGGACGACGGGGTACTGCTGGATCCTCCGCGAGACTGGGGGCTGCTCTCGGCCCCCCTTCTGCGAGACCAGCCTCGAGGGCGCCCCAAGCGCCAGGGGGAATGGCTGTCCCTCTCACCCCCCGCTTCGGGTCCTCGGGTAAATTCAGCCTCAGCCTCGACCTCGGGCTCGGGACCGGTCTCGGCCTCGACCTCGAGCTCGGGACCGACTTCGGCCTCGGCCTCGGCCTCGGGCTCGGGCTCGGGACCGCCCTCGGCCTCGGCCCCAACCTCGGGCTCGGGGCCACCTCCGGCTCCGGCTCTCGGGCCGCGTCTTCCTTCACCCCCTGATCCTAGGTAGTGCTCCGTGTGGGCCCTGGTCCCGGAGCCGCCCTCGGGAGGAGCGTCGCCGCTCCTGACGCCCGCGGCAGGTCGGGTTCCGCCTGAGGGTCGCTCGAGATTGGACCCAGTGTGTGACTTCTGGGCCCTACCGCGAGGCTGTCTTAGACTGGCGGGACCCAGATTGCCCATGCGAGGAGTCAGACCTTGAGATTCCCTGAGAAGGAATCTCGATACAAGAGAACCCAGATCATGTTAACAAAAGAAAATGAAGGGACAAGAGAACGGGTAGAGTAAGAGCACCGAAGTGAGTGCCAACAATCGTACCTACGGGGAGGGCGGTTGAAGGTCCACTTCGGGGGCTCGATGAAGCTTCCCCGGCATGGCTCCGTTTGCCCTATCTTCCGGAGCCGCTTCTTTTTCCGCCCAGCCTCGAGCTCGGCTGGTCGCTTGTGGCCCGTTGGCGAACGATCTGTTGCGCACTCGGGCCACCGCCGCCTGAACCGCCGGCACGGCTCTCGCCCGCGGTCGCGCCACTGCTTCCCCCGCTGACGGCGCTACCACCGGCGCCACCTCGGCTGGACCGGCTCCTGCCGGCGCTGATGGCTGACATCACGGCCAGGATGCTCTCCCGGTCGCGGTCGCAGCAGAGGGGAAGAATCCCATTGGGAATTAGTGTTGGCTCGGCGGAGTCTAGGCCCAGCACCCGCCGAATCACCCTCTTCGCGTCCTCCTCACCCTAGTCCCAGCGCTTGCCCACATGCGTCCGCATAGGGTCGTTGGGACCAGTGTATTCCCAAGCTCCACGGGATCGTTCCTGGAGAGGCGCGATGCGGCGGCGAAAGTAATCGCCAAAGACCATCGCCCTCGTGAGGCCCAAACTCCACAGGCCGCTGAGGCGATCCCACACCGCGTCATACTCCTCGCCCAACTCCGACGTCGCCAGCCATGCAGCAGACCTTTCGGGAGGGCCAGCGGGAACTTGAAGTCCCGGATGGTCCGGCAACACGGTGTAGAACCAGTCCTTCTTCCAGTCCTCCCATTTCTTGCGGAGGTGGCTCTCAATGTACTGGCCTGCTGTGCTCGGGCGGGGCTGGAAGTAGCATCCCCCCACCACTGCGCCTTGCAGCAGCTGCGGGATGAAGAAGGCCTGGAACAACCGCATCGTCGGTCGCACCCCAATGAACATCTCGCACAAATGCGCGAAGATGGCCAGCGTCATCACGGCATTAGGTGCGAGATGCAAGGCATGAATCTCGTAGAAATCCAGAACTTCATGGAAGAATCTGGAGATCGGCGGGATCAAGCTCGCCATGGCGAAGAACAAGAGGTGCACAGACCGCCCCAGGTATCGCGGCCGCGGCCGCGACTCTCCCGCCCAAATGATGGCACCGTCCGGCATGATCTTGCGAGGGAGACTAAGGTGCCTGTCTGCCGTGATGCGGGAGGAAGGGAGCACTGCGTCGCCGGCGTCTTGGGCCATGGCAACCGGCGGAGAGATGGTGGAGAGCGAGGAGCACAAGACAGTATGAGTTGGCGAGAATATTAGGATTCGAGAAGCGAAAGGACGAGTGGGCGGTTGGCAAAAGGAAGAAGGCAGAGACCCCTCCTCCGCCCCCTTTTATCCTCGCCTCACCCGCGCTCGCCTCCTCTTTTCGTGCCCCCATAACTGCCCTCACGATCTTCGCGCCCGCATTTGTCTCTTTGCATCTCGCACCCAATCGTCACGTCGCCCGTTGTATCCGCTTCCGCCTTTAGTGTGCCTGTCAGAGGCACACTCGAGGTGGAGTGCGGAACGGCCATAAGCGCAAGTTGGGCAAACCGTCACCACTACCGCCGCAGGAGTAGCAGGCGAGAGAATCGAGGCGTGGTCTAAGTGACCCCCCGATTATCGCGCCTCAAGCATCTTCTTCATGAGCGCAGTCAGAGGTGGTCAAATCACTGTCATGATTAGTGCGCCAACCTGGCCACGCGATGGTATCCTTTTGGATTCCCAGCCAAGCCCACAACCCTCGCTTGAGTCGTGAGGCGCCATGTCAGAACGATCCCAGGAAATCGATATCTGATATAGCGCCGGGGGCTACTGTTGGAGATATGGGCCCGGGGGTATGTGGAGTAGAGGGGAATTACTTTCCCTCCGGCTACGTGACTCCGCAGGTTGGCCCCACTCGCGCGCCACGCGAGTCGTAGAAGCGCCGGGGGGGGGGGGGGGGCTCGGGGTATGACGTCACCCCCTCGGGCTCTCCCATGGCTTCGCCCCGAGGCCCTCACCCGGCCGCCGCGCGGCAGAGGGAGAGAGCAAGAGGGGAGCGCAGGCTGAACAGCCATAAATGTGGGATGCCCCAACTGTCCCTCACCGCATTTAATGCGGTCAGGGCAGACGTGCGGCACGCCTAGCTAACCCCTGTCCATCGGATGTGACCGGTCTGTGACCGGCCCGTCTCCGTCACATCCGATGGATAAGGCAATCATGTCCTCACGTCGCCCATGTCCTCGGCGGAGTGGGGGTGGGTATGACCCGTCACATCCGGGCGCCACTCGAGGAAGGGCTGTTGCATGTCATCGTTCATTTATGAGGGAATGACAGGGCAGTCCCCCGTGTCAGGCGGGGGACAGCGCCGGGTTCCGCGCAAGAATCGGTTATTGCTTAGCTTCCGGGAGAAGGCACAGTTTGAAGCAAAAAAAAAAGGTGGAGTGGGGTTTCCCCCTCCCCATGGAGGGTAGGTAGAGGCAGCACATGTGGTATCCCCTTAAGCTATAAAAGGAGGACCCTGCCCACTGAGAAAGGGGACGAGGCCCAGAAAGCCTGAACCCCAGAAAAGAGGAAGCAAGTGCGCCCTCTGGAGTAAAGAAATCCTTGTAAAACTCATCCATAATCCCAAACACAGGAGTAGGGTGTTACGCTCTATAGCGGCCCGAACCTGTATAATCCGACCACGTGCATCCACTCCTGGTAGTCCTAGGGACGAGCAAGCGACAATCGAGAGACGAGCCTCTGCCCCCGGCCGAATTCACGAAAGGGGGGTCTCACGATTCCCCGCTATTGAGGGACTTCCCTCGACAGCTAGGATGTTACATCCTTAGCACTACAGAGAGATGAAAAAAGAAAAGAGGAAGCTGTTGGCTGTCCTGTCAGTACGAGTGAGCGATGGGCTGTCAATATGCTCAGCTCATGTGTGAATTACTCCCTCCATCCCAAAATATAAAGGATTATGGAGGAATATGATACATTATACATTTAGATTTATAGTATTAGAATGTGTCACATCTTTTCAAAAACCTTTTTATTATTAAATGGATGGAATAATCTCTTGCCTCCCGATAGGACTGTCAATAATATATGGGCTTTCCTTCATAATCCTGTTATACATGCTGTTTTTCTCTTGGACATCACCAATGTTTACTAAACTAGGTGATATCTCGCGTGTTGCTGCGGGACATATAGATAACTTTGAAGAATTATGGCTCCAGCAAAGATTTCAGTATGTTGAAATTCAAGATATAAGCTTTCTTAACGAAGCATGGCTACAGGCCTCAGCAAGCATGCAGACGAAGTTAATTACTTTGACAAAAACCAACTGCACCAGAAAAGTCTGAACAGAAACTTGCAAATGTAAGCTACCAGGGGCCAGGCAAAGTACCGATTGTAGCTAACATATTGCATTTAACTCAAAAGAATTAGTACAGTTTGTTGACAAAAGGAAGTGAAATTCTATAAGAGCACTTGAATTATCGTGTTCTCATTAATTTCCTGGCATATAAATCATCACATTTACTCATAATCATTAGCTAAAAGGATGTTAAATATTCCCGGTAAAGAAAATAAACTTATGAGATCGTGAAAGTTTGATGTAACAGGAGAAAAAAAAGAATACAGTATAGACATCAGCTTTACCAAAAGCTGATAATTTTGGATCCAGCCAATGAACTCAACGTAGGAGAATAAGGGGAAAGAAAATGTACCTCATCCAAATACTAATGGGAGTAGGAAAGGTAAACACTAGGAAGACACCAATCGCCCGATGTCAGGAGCTCCAAATGAAATCATGTTGACGAAGGACAAATTAGCTGTGAACCCTGCATATATGCCCTATATAGATCCCATTCCCAGCCAAGATCGACCAATATTTTCTGAATCGAAAGATCAAATCAATGCCCTGATAATCCATATGAGCCACCAGATGAATTGGACGGGAACTTGATGAAAGCCCTAATAATCCACATGAGTACTGATAACATATTGTGGTGAGCGCTGCGCCGGGATTGAAAGCCTGCATGCTCGCAGAGCATCGGGAGGGGCTCGTGCTGAAAGAGAAAGCATCGATATTTAGCATTAAGAGAGGAATGGAATGAGTGCAAGAATGATGATACGTCTGGAGAATAAATGAAATTAACTATACCTAATTGCTCTAGCCGATGGCTCGGTGGCAGTCGATTAGTCAATTTGAGGCTTGCCGTTAAGTGAGTGAGGGTTGGTGGAGAATTTGATGGAGCTCTGCCTCAAGTCCCTGGATGATGGAGCCTGGAGGACCGCGCGCTGCGCAAGAGATCCGCTCGCCGTCCATCAGCCGCCCATCATGCAAATCAGCCGCCGTCGCCATGCAGTCCCGAACGATGCCAATCACACAAAACCCTAGGCCTTAGGTTACTTTCAACCATTTGGGCCAGGAAGCAAGCAGACGTGGGCCTCATCGGGTGGGCCTTGTATTGCACGTGATGCATTTTCCTTTTTTCCGACTAATCTTGTCCATCCAACGGCTGCAAAGTGACCTAATACATCGATCCAGCGGCTGACAACTGATGATGACGTGGCTTCACCAGAAGGCAGGAAAATGACATTAACTACAATAAGTGGGGATCAACTATATAGATATATAGGATAAGGGTGGACCCTGCGTCAGTAGATATTAGTTATTGTTGTTGTAGCCACAATGGTGAAAGAAAAAAATAGATAGTAAGCTGGACCCCACAGTCACTAGCCATGAGAGAAAGATGAGAGAAATCATTTGTTTATTCCTTATGATGAGATAGTAAGCCTATTACCTTGTATTAGTTACTCTTACTACTCTCACAATGTATATAACCTCGTGGTAGTAGTATTTTATTCCTTACTATCCACTTTAGATGCACATTGTGGATGCCCACTTTTATGTCATCAACGCTTCAAAACTGTCTGCAAATTCTGCAAGAGCTTCTTAGTACTCCCCCGTCCAATTTTAAGTGTAACCATGAGTTTCTATGTGCAACTTTGATTACCCGTCTTATTTGAATTTTTCTTATAATTAGTATTTTTATTGTTATAAGATGATAAAACATAAATAATACTTTATACGTGACTTATGTTCTCAAATTTTTTTAAATAAGACAGATGGTTAAAATTGGGCACGGAAAATTATGGCTGCATTTATAATAGGACGGAGGACTACAACTGAAGAATCACCCCGATGTTCCAACCTGGCATCAGGACAGAATAATGAATGTTTCGTAGGAAAGGCTTATCTGTGTAAATCCTGCTGATTGGCCTTAAAACACAATTTGTTAAAATTATGTAGTTTAGGTGGCACCCCGTTGGCACCGTTGTAGTTTAGTAATGATGGATGAGAAGTACCTTGGTGACATCCACAGAACCCACGAGGACGAAGTTGGTTCCCCCAAATTAAAGGAATAAGCTCATTTGACTCTCTTACCTAGTGAGTGAATCGGATTTGTATCCTTAAACCGTAATACCAGATATCTCCCCCCTCCCCTCGAAACTAATAAAACAGGTGTAAATTGACTCCCTAGGTGGTTTTGTAGGATGGTTTCGCTGACGTGACGCTTAGGAGGCTTTAAAGTTAAAAAAAATTGTGGGGCCCATGTGTCATCCTCTATCTCTTTCTTCTTCCTCCCCCCTCTCTCTCCCTTCTCGCTTTCTTGATCTTCCTCTCCCCTTCGGCCTTCTGCAAACTACATCAGCGTTGGAGCAGTGGCAGCGGCGATGGGTGGCGAGTGGAGTGGTGGCGGCGCTTCAGGCGGCGGCGGCAAAGAAGACAGCATGCACTCAAGGGCCGGAGTGGCGGCGACCGACGGGAGGGTTGGCGCTCGAGCGGCAGTGATGGGACGGGGGCCAGAACTGGAGCGGCGGCGGAGAGGCGTAGCACCGCCGGATTTGCTCCCTCGGACGTCACGTACAAATCCTGTGGGCATGGCATCTTAGACGGCAAGGTCAACGGGTGCATCCATCGACATCACCGCCACGCCGCATCCGTGTCTCTTCCCCTTCAGCTCTTCCCGCCGTCCGCGGTACCCTCCCCCTCCTCTCCGAGCGAGTAGGCGCCGGCGCCCCGCGCAGGAAAGGCCCATGCCACCTACGTCGCCGCATCCATCGCCATTGGTTGCGGGGTGCCTAACTAAGAGTCGCCCCGAGCCCATCACCCCCCCACTCATTCGCAGCCTCGACCAACTCGCTTGCTCTGTTGCCGTCGCCAGAGACAGGGTGCCTGGCCAAGAGCTGCCCCCGAGCTCGGCCCGGAGCAGCCTTTAAAATGAGGAGGGCAATGAAGCCGCGTCAAAGATGGCGGCGAAGCGGTGCCCTAGACAGCCATCGCCATCGCCGCCACTTGCTCTGCTGTTTTTCTTGGGAAAAGATAGAAAGGAAGATGAGGGCTGACAAATGGGCCCCATGTTTTTTATATTTTCTCATGATCACTTGATGTGTGCCTTCTCTGTATTTTGGTGACTGGGCTGATATGTCAGCATAATGGACAAAGTCAACATGCACGTCAGCAAAATCGCCCCCTAAAACCATCAACGGAGTCAAATTACACCGGTTTAAATAGTTGGAGGTTGAGATATCTGGTATTACGATTTAAGGATACGAATCAGATTTGGTCACTAGTTAAGATAGTCAAAGTAAACTTATACCCCAAATCAAACCACACTACAACCAGGAACAAGAGTACAAGGCCCTAGTGTTCATCAAAAGGTATAAGTTCACCTGAGGTCCCTTAACTTGTCGACGAATCCGATTTTCGTCCTTCAACCCGAAAACCAAATACAACGCGTCCCTCAACTGTCAAAACCAATGCACATGAGGCCTCTCGGCGGTTTGGACGGTGGTTTTGGCTGACATGGCGCTTACGTGGCTAATTTGACTCGGTCTCCATCTGACGTGGTATTGATGTGGCGCTTACGTGGCAATTTGATCTAAGAAAAATAATAAACCACGTGGGACCCACATGTCAGTTTCACACATAAATTAATAAAAATAATGGGACCCATGTGGAGCCCACATGTCATTCTCACCCATCCTCTTCTTCATCATCGAGATTCGATACAACTGAATAATAAGCTAATTCGATTTAGATTTGCATCCATGGTTTGCCATTTCATCAATCTGAACGCTGACGGCCTTAGCCGCTGTCAGGGTGCGCGCACCAGAGCCCGACGACCAGCGCGCGCTCCTTCTCTGCGCCATCGAACTCGCCGTTCAGCCGCGTCGAGGATGCTGCCGCCGTGCGTGTCCCAGATCCACTGCACGAGGTGGACCGCATTCTCGCGGCCGTTCATGACCACCGCTGGACACCGGCCGCAGGAGACCTCGAGGAGGACGACGCTGAAGCTGTCATGATGCTCATGCCCGCCGCCTAACACTTCTACCGCCCGCGACCAATCCCCCAGCGGCGGCGTGCTGCTGGAAGAAGGGAGGAGGGAGGATGAGGTAGGAGAGAGAGAGAGGAATAGAGAGAAGGATGAGTGAGGATGACATGTCGGGCCACATGGACCCCACTATTTTTTAATTATTTTGTGTCTAGATGATATGTGGGTCTCATAGTTTTTATTATTTTTCCATGATCGAATTAACACGTAAGCGTTACGTCAATGCCACGTGAGACGAAGACCTAGTCAAGGATCCACGTGCCACGTCAACCAAAACCGGACACAATAATACCGAGGGATCCTCTTTGTACTGTTTTTGTAAGTTGAGAGATGTGTTGTGCCTAGTTTTGTGCTCAAGGGATGAATTTCGGACTCGGTGATAAATTAAGAGACCTAAAGTGAACTTTTTCCTCATCATAAAGATCCTCCAGTTCATGGTTCCCCTTTTGGCATATTGGGCCTAGTTGTTGCTATCAGGATGTATACCAACATACCAAGTCGGGGTTCGCTTTTATTATTATTATTATTATTATTTTGTGTTATAAAAGTTGAAGGTATGAAATAAGTTAACGGAAGTTACGTGATACATAGCTGTAACTTGTCAAGAATTTGTCGAACGTTTGGTCTGCCGTGGATTCAGTGACCCTGGGATGTACGCTTGATAAGATCAATATGATTCAAAAGAAGTACTTCCTCCTTTCCTAAATGTTTGATACCGTTGACTTTTTAAACATGTTTTACCGTTCATCTTATTCAAAAACTTTTGTGAAATATGTAAAACTATATGTATACATAAAAGTATATTTAACAATGAATCAAATGATAAGAAAAGAATTAATAATTACTTAAATTTTTTTAATAAGACGAACAATCAAACATGTTTAAAAAAATCAATGGCGTCAAACATTTAGGGATGGAGGGATTACTTGTTATATCATGTTTACACTCTGCTGCGTTGTTATTAATTAATAATTAATAGAATTATAGAAACCAGCAGTTGTTCTTGCACACACACATAAATTTGCAGATTGAACAGGGGTTGCAATATAATCGGATTTCACAAGTTTGTGTACTAGTATTTTCCTACAACCTAGGTACTGAACGATAATGTGGCATGAATTTGCATGGTACTACATAATGATTACTACTCCTTCGTTTCATATTATAAAGTAATTTTAACTTTTTCCTAATTAAACTTCTTCAAATTTTATTAAATTTATATAAAAATATAGTAATATTTTTAACACAAAATAAATATGTTATTAAAACATGTTCAATGTTAGATTTAATGAAACGAAATAGTGTTTTAAACGTTTCTAATTTTTTATATAAATTTGATCAAATTTAATAAAGTTTGACTATGGAAAAAATGTCAAAGCAATTTATAATATGAAACTGAGGGAGTAGATTGGATGATGCAATAGAGATAAACAGGGGAGCAAACATCCATCTGCAAACCAATATATACACAAAGAAGCTAGTAGCTGGTAAAAACATCATCAGTATAACTGGTATACTTGAGTGGCAAAAAGGTACTAGCTAGTAATCAGTACATATACTTGACTGGCTAGCCAAAAATAGTAGTAATCAGTATATTAACAAGAACGCAGTAAAAACAGCCGACGGCAAAAATGTTAACAGGAGTGGCTGCATGCACTGCATTCTGCATATGGACTCCCTCCCAAGGAGGCTAGGAGAAGCTAGGCAGGTGGTAGTATGGCATATGTACTCCTAAATGGTTTGTGCATAGAGCTAGTAAGAAACTCAACATCAATTATGCTTTTTTTTTCAACAGCATATAGGCTAACTAAACTCGAGTGAGGGTCGATGCTTGAGTCAAAAGTCAATGAAGGCACGCCCCCAGAAAGGCAATGAGGCTCTCGTAGGTGGCGAATCCTCTCGTCCCTGGAGCGAAGCCTGTGCCCCTGCCCGAGCAAGCTTGCAGTACACGTCCCAGTTCTTGAAGTGGTCGTCGTCGAAGGCAGTGGTGAAGATGCGAGGCGTGGGCGTATTGGGCACCAGGGATGGCCATGGCATCACCCATGGCTGCAGAGTGGGACCATAGAGTCCAGCTGCAAAACCCATGACGATCCGCGTCAGAAGCTCCCGGAAACGGACGGCCTCCGATATGCTGACAACTGTTCTCAGCATGCTCCGCTTTGTTGCCCTTCGGCTGCTGAAGGCAGAAAGGCTCCAGTAGGTATCAGACTGTCCATGGAACCACATATCTAGACTGCTTGGGTCGCCGGCGAGTCCCCTGTAATTGCCTTTGAACGGAAGCGGTCGGGTCCACTGAAGCTTCTCCGCCTCAGTGATGTCCGTGCCCAGGTCGGCATCTTGGAGCGTCTGCCATATGTTGCCGTGGAGGAAGCCGAGGAGGTAGAGGTTCTGACTTGCGAAGAGCAGTCTCACCGGCTCGCGTGTGCCTCCAGCCCAGTTAGGAGGGGTGTGCAAGACCACCACGAAGTGCATGTTGTGGTTCGGCACACTGGGAAGCACCAGAGTCTTGTACTTGCAGTAAGCCTCACCAGCAGCTGGGCCTGGGAAGATCTGACCGGCGCTGATGATGGGGACCACTCCCTGGTTCTCCGCCGCCGACAAGTGACTGACATGTCTCTTGATGTCACTAACCATCTGCACATACGAACTTGTCATTCGCTGGCAATCCTCGTACAGCCTGAAGTGGATGTACGGACAACCGCCGCTCTCCTGCATTTGTTGCAATCGGAAAGACAGAGACATAATTATATACGTTAGTTCGTCGATTCGATCAGAGAGTAAGAGATACATAACCATTATTCAGATATATAACCCAATCAAGTGTAATCAACAACATGCCCGCGCAGAAATTGGTTATTTCGATCAAACACATTCATGCATGCGTGTATATATTCAGATAAGTGACTGAATGAATGAATTAAGCGATCGTCCGATCGAGACCGATTAATTCCATCAAAACAGGAACTCATACATATGCATATATTAACACAACTCAATGAAAACGAAGCACGTAACAGTATAGAACAAAGCATATGCAGAGACTTATTAATTCCATCAAACGTACACGTATGCATTTACAGATTTTTGATCAGAAACTCATCCATATTCAAACAAAATGAGGAGACATTAAAAGGCAGGCATGCACTAGGCACGATCGATGGAGCATTAAAAGCCAAATCGTTGTTCCTTGAAACAAAAAAATGGCAAATCTCGTTCATTCAAAAAGGAGTTCGTTAAAAAAAAAAAAACTCATTCGTCAGCACCCCCCCCCCCCCCCCCCCGGGGGGCACGGCTTGTACGGGGATCTCTCCCGGCGGCGGCGGCTGGGGTATCAGAAGAGAGCGCGGTGGCGAACATCCCGCACCGCCTCATCACCGCCCCATCCGACAATGTAAACCTAGTTTTTCTATCCGCGCGCGCGCGCCGCCGCGTGCATGGTTTAGTTTCCGGCGAACTAACTAACTAGTTAGTATCCTTCTCCCGGTCCGGGAGGGAGATCGATCGGAAGACACACGCGCCGCCGCGTGGTTTAGTTTCCGGCGAACTAACTAGCTAGTCCCAAATCCCAATCCCATGGCTATCTCCACCGCGCAGCAACCCGATACCCGGCCGGCCTCTCCCCCGGACTCACGGAGCGCACGACGAAATGCATGCGTGCCTCGCTGCTAGCCAACACCATCGAGCGCGCCGCCACCCGGCCGCCGTCGACATGCCGCCGACCTCAACCTGGTCGGCCTCTCTCCCTCGCAAACCAGCCGCGGAGCGCACGACGAACCCCCAACCCGGCGGCGTGGCCACCCTAGCCCCAGTTCCCCACCAACCCGGCCCCAACCCCTTCGTGCTTCGCGCACTAGCCCGATCAGCCCTTCAAGTTCACCGGCCGGCCGGAGCGGAGGACGACGAACACACACGCGCTCACCATTTCAGATGGATCAACACGCAGGTTGACGAAGAGCAAGCACTTGCCTGAAAAAGTGGATTCATGACGGCGCGCGCGGCGGGGCCTGCTCCCAGCTGGACTCCTCTCTCCTCCCTAGCTCCGGCGGCGCGCGCTGCCGCCGGCTTCCCTCCTCCTCTCCGGCCTGTCGCCTCCCCTCCTCTTCTCCGGGCGCCTCTCTCCCTTCCCTCTCTCTCTATGCTCCAATCTCTCCGGCTTGTTGATCAAGCGCAATCCGATCCAACCCTCTCTATATATATATCGTTCCCGTGCAACATTACATCCACCTTTCCCGTTGGCTTAGAAGCTTAGTTTGAATTGAAAAGAAAATATCTTAGCCTTTGCATACACACACCTCCAATCGCTTAACTAATTAATAATTATGACCATTAACAAACACACACAAATATTATCTATCACGAAACAAATACACAAACTTTTGATATTTTATTTTTTTAAAATATGAATATGTTTGTTTTAAACAAGAGGAATATTTTATTTTCAAAGCATAGTACAATACACTTATGCACGTGCACGCTTAACCTTATAAATACGCACACAAGTTCTATCCGTATGATCTCTTTCGTTACAACTAACTAGGCCATTATATACCGGTAAAAGAATAATTAGCTAGTAGCGACATGGCATCTACTTGGCAGTGCAACATGTTTCTTTTGCTTCCTATTAGTGTTGGGTGATCGAGCCAGAGATTCAGCCACCGAAGAGGTGGAAGGAGCTATAGGTAGGTAGGTATAATTTTTTTATTATTCGATGTTTCACTTAATATATTTTGAATGTTTAATGTGTGCTAAAAAATATTAACTAGAGTTTAAACTGTGTTGCATTTATTTGAAACATGATATTTTACGAATATTTCGATGTTTCTACCAATGTCTTTGATGTTTCACGCATGATAGATAAATGTGTTTCAACTAAGATGAAATTGTATTTGTTTGAAACTTTTTTTTTTCTAGCGACGAAACATTTCAACACGTCAACAAATGGTCGGGGCGTCCTAGTTGTTTCGGGAGAAAAAATTATAGAGGTAATTCAAGATTTCAGGGTGAATAAACTAAACATTTTTCCACGCGCCCCATTGGTATGCATAAAATACTCCTACTCTATACTACTCCAGTTGAGCGGGCCTCGGTATCACTTGGTCGTCCGATCTGCTGCTCTGTGCCCTCAACCGTCCGGATAGCACCACGCATGCACACGGCCGCTCTCCATTCGCATGCCGCCGCCGCCGCCACATCCTCATCTTCTCCTCCGTTGCCGGCGATGACGCGTATACCGAACGCGAGGGACGGCGGCGATCCGCTTGACACAGAAGATGGATTCTGGAGCAGCGGCGACCAGCGAAGCAAAGATCCGATCGAGGTGGCGACGGCGCGCGGTCTCCTCCTCGTCCTCCTCGGCAATGGTAAGCTTGACTTCCCTTGCTTATGCTCCTTCCTTGTCCTGGATCTTGGCTTGCATATCCCATCCTCATCCCACCCAACCTTCGTTCATCTATCCCATCCCCCCGGCCCCCTTCTTTTTTTTTTGTTGTGGTTACATTGCTCTGATTCATGCCCATTAGGTTTTTCACCAAAATGTTGGAGGTGCATTGAAATTAACTTGCAGTATTGAAGGGCTCCATGATACGCATCACACATTTCTCTTCTTCATATGCAACCTGTGTTTTCCTCAATTTCATCAATCCAAGAATAATAATAAGAAAATAAATATTCAAGTTCAATTCTTAAAAAAAGGATTTCTCAGGAATAATCGTACTTCTGTCGTAGTACACATTTAGCATTTCTCATTATGAGCAAATGGATATCCTAATGTGTAGGTCGTTTTAGATTTCTCTACTCTTCTCTAAATGTATGTTGTTATAGAACTTTGACTCTTTGCGGCATTTGTCCCTTATTTTTTCGTCTTATGCCCTTGCTAATTGAATATGACTTTCCTCATGCATAAATGAGATATCATTTCCAATGTGTAATAACTAAAGGGCAACTATTCGTTTAAAAAAAAAACTAAAGGGCAACAAGGCCATTTTAAGTTTTTAACAGTTTCTTAATTCCTATGCACAACTCTAAAACAACCTTTGTTTGGAATCAGACAAAGTACTATACCGTTTTGCGGATTGAAAGGTAACAGCTATGCTAATGATTTATCTTGCAAAAAGAAAGAAAAAGCTAAGGTGGTAATTAGTTTTCTGGTTTACCAATCTGTGCATTCCTTTTGTTAACTTGTATACATACATTTTATACTTAATGATGTTCTTGCAAACTGTATTTCAAAACAAACTGATGATAACCTTCTAAAAGAAACAAACTGATGATCACCATCTTACCTGCCTCTCATACCTCTACTGGAAAACATGTTGTTCATATTGCTCCTGCTCACTAATACAAGCTGCAGGTTGTTGTATATTAATATTACCGAAAGGTACGTCTTCTCTTTGTTCTTGAAAACAAGATGAGGCTCTACATCCAATTATGCTTTCTTTTGACCGAGTGGGGCAACTCTTTTTTATGTGCTATATCCTCCAATTCTTCAAAAACTTGTCATTGTAACTGCCGAACTGTTTCTTGCTTTAATTGCTACTTGGTTTGAATAAGTCTACCTGAGTGAATAAAGCTGCATTGGTGCATTCTTGTGAGTCCAGTGTTCTTTTAGCCCTCTAATTTCATGCAGAGTTTTCCATTTAAAATTTACTGTTGGGAGACTATTCTTGTGGCTATTGATATTTAGGATCTTAATGTTTCCTTCAGTTCGTTGGTGGGGTCTAGGCACCTATAGTTGCATGCCATGGATTGTATTATTCAAGTCTGTAAACATGTTTGAATAAAGCTTGTGCTCTTTCATTTTTCTCTCTAGGTTAATTCAAGTTATAAATGTAGCTCTGTATGTACTGAAATGCCTGGTTTTTGTGCTAAGTTTAAGTTCATCAGGAGGTTTGTGACTCTGTTAAATTTGGGAATGATCTGGCTCATGAGGTTGGTGTTGTGAACTTGCGATACTTTTCTTTGTTGCCACTATATTCGACCAGGCCAGTACTGATGGCTGGCCCCTTTGGTCATTGAACTGCCTTGCTGCTTACACGCAAAAATAAAAGGTTAATGCTGCTTTACCAGTTCATTTCAGAACTCCGTTGCAACTATAATTCAATGCTTGATGGTCTTTACATCTGTGTTTTTCCACATGATACAGTACACATTTTGTTACTCTTGCATTGCAACTATCAATCCCTGACAAAGTAACCAGTCACTGTCGTAGATATATTCATATATAATCCTTTGCTCAGGAAAGACAATGTGTTTTGTCGTTTGTTTTTGTAAATAGCTAATGCTGCTGTCCTGAACTTCTGGGTCTCATGGGAGTTGAATCATGCATAACTACAATGTCTCTTGGGTCATCCACTACAACACACTGACTAAATATTTTAGCTGTTTTTTTCATCTTTACTTTGTTCGAGTTATGTTTTAGTTCATTAGAGTGAAGGATAGAGTAACCAATCATGAGATAAATTTATCCTTAGGCCAGGAGTATGCTTTTTTGTGTACTTATCAATTTAATGGTTAAGAGGAAATTATAGTAATATGTAACTGATAAAATAGTAAGCCATATATGGAACAATACATATCCGGCATTTCAAATCATAAGATTTCTTAACTTCTACTAAAAAGTTTTGTAGATTCCTTATATTGTTTCCTAATTTTCTAGAAGTTGTTGGGTGGTTAATCTATGTTAGGTATTGATTATTCATTGTCTTTTCGTGGAACAGTAATGATGATTTCATAGAACACATTTTGGTTGCTAATGGTTTTTTGGATCATGTGTTTAAGTGCCATGTGGAACAAGGATGGCCGTTTAGTTTGCTATGCAGTACAGTCAACATCTGCTTCTCCATATCTACTGTCCTTCGTGTGAGAGAGGGGGGACATGAGGTTGCCACAGATGAACTTTGCTTGCCATGAGCAATTCAAATGGCTTATCGAGGGATTTTGGGTAGAGAGCTAATTGAAATACTTTTGTATTTTGTCTACTGGTATTTATTAATCGTGCAGTTCAAGCTATTGACGAGTAAATTGGACAGGGTCTAGTGTCAAACGAAACCAGTACTAGAAACTCACCTGATTCTGTGTCTGCAATCTATCCCCGGGAAGTGGTACACATGTGAACTAAGTAGGGTCTGTTTGGTTGTTCCTGTGAGGACAGGACATAGCTTGGGGGTGGTTTGGTCATTGTGCCCTGGCTATGAACCTAAAATGGAGGAAAATAAATAAGCCAGTTGGAGAGTGGCATTTTAATGTGTACAATATCTGGAGTGGCCTTTTATCGAATTCCACTAGGAGTGACACTCCATCAATTTTATCATGCTGATAGTAGTTCAAGTTGTCGTATTGCTTGAGAATGAGCTGGAGTTGTTTGTTGGATTGCTGTAGGTATGATTGTTGCTGCCATTTGAGTAAATCGGGAAAATATTTCAAAGTTAACCTGACTTGCTAAAGTACAGGAAGGAGACTGACCAGTGGCTTGCATCACCAAAGCAATCGACTCAGTCTTGAAGGTTTACTCTCCTTTTTTTTAACTTTTCTTGGATTCATGGACACTTAAGTCCCTAGTGGCACAAATTACATGTTCTCATATCACCGAATATTGAAACAAAATGGGATGTATTTTGGTTGTTCATTTTCTCAAGAAGTATCCATGCACACCACTGCACTGGAATAACATAATAAATTCAATAGTATAGTGATGTGCAATTTGCGTAGATTCCCTTAGTTGATCGTATGCCACCTTTTCTTTTATTGAAACGTCCGTTTAATTATGTTACAGGAAATTGGAGATTTCGAGAACTGGATGAAGATCATGGATTTTGATTGTAAAAGTATAAATGCAGCCGTCCCTAACATTTACCAATCTTGACTCAGCCAGTGGCTAATGTTAGGAAGAGATTTTATCTTGCTCCTCACTTAACAATTTTTATCTCAGATATGAACTCTGTTGTATAGATCTGTTTTTCTGGTGTTCTGTACACAATTGAAAAACAAAAGCTTGCCAATCACTTTTTACTGTCAAACTATATAAAACCTCTGTTGCTCATTGTCTAAGCCAGGTCTATTCACTGTCCATTTTGTCCCTGGCAAATTTTGGTGTAGACGTGCCGTGTATAATGATATCCATCGCTTATAAGCAACAGCTATGGAGGAGGAATCGTGTGGTCACATTTTTCGTTTAGCTGGACCTGAATAATACTGTCTCTGTAGTTGCCCATCTGTGCCTAGATTTTTTACTGCCACCAAAACACATGTTTTCTTCTGCTCCATCTGGGAAGCGCAGCCAACAGATGCTCGATGGCTTTGAAAACCAATGCTCAGGATTTACAAAACCGCACGGTTATCGCGGTTACTATGCATGATAATTTTTTTAGTTTTTAAAACCATGGAATGTCTCGCGGTTTTCACGCTAACCGCGTGGTTACCGCCTGCAGTAACCGTGCGGAAAACAGTAAGGGAACCCTGCAGCCTCCATCTGCAGTTCTGCACCCGTTTGTTGCGACCGGCTGATCACCCAGAACAGCTCAGAAGGTAATTTTTAAAAAATGTCAGACGATATTGTTTTTTTAACACAATCATAATATTGCAATCAAAGTTGACAGCAAAAAAATTAAAACAAAAGGGTATAAGAACAATGAACTTTGTTTAGACAAAATTTACTATATTGCATTGCATTATTAACAATATATGATTAAGTAAGGCGCCACAGGCTTCACAAGTACGGTGTACTGCGCCTCATTTGTCATCAGACCATAAGAGACCAAGTAACCTTCACAAGCATCTTAACACTACCACAAGTAACTTCAGTCACGTCTGAACCATTGAATTTTGGAGTAAAATCAATGGTTTGCGTAACACAGCCAGTTGGAACTTCGTCATCCTGATTAACAACGGTCAACAGAAGCTTCTCCTTGTTGTGGACAGCCATGACACGTCGAGATAACTGGACATCAAGATTGTCGGCCATCACACAGCATGTTCTGCTATCAAGAAGAACAACTTTATCTTGAATGTTGGTGGTGCAAGCTACGACTTCTCCACAGAAATATCCCTCCACAACCTTGATTCAACAGTAGCCTCCACTGCGTCTTTAATAACTGCATATCTCAACTCCACGGTGCCGAGCTTACCGACAAAAGTGTCATTTTCGACCTCAGTTTTGACCTTTATTGTTCTTCGGATGCCATCAATCATAAGCAATCCCTTGCTATGCTCTTTTTTCTTCCCTCTTAATCGGTCATCCTTAATTCTGAGATCAACCTCAAAATATACAGCGTCTTGTAACACGAGTCCTCGAGTTGGGCCAGTCAAGATCAACGAATCGTCCTGTGAATCAAGTAACATGATAAGGTAATGTCGTGTTACTTTGAATGCAAAATAATAAATATAGGAACAAATTTAAGTAAAAGCGTCATATAAAAGCTATTACCAAAGATGATACAAAGCATATATAGGTCTACATCTGCATCTTACTAATGCCATGATATGGTCAACTGCTGTCATGTATGTACACTTGTTAAACTTTTATACCATATAACTTTTCAACAAGACATGAGAAACAACTCACGAACAAAAGATATTGGCCACATTATAGATGCAACATCAACTAAAAAAGATGCCATAATAAATTTTGGCCATGTTAGATTGACAATTAATAAAACAGAGCGCAAATACCAAATGAAAATTGACTGCAGATGAGAGCAGTAAGACATTTAGATTCATATACAGATATGCAAGATGGCAGTACAATTTGATCGATGGATGTGAAGAGAAACAGAATGCACTGTTCTTTGAAAAGAAAATTAATGCTTTTTAGTACCTTTGAGTTGATGAGTTGGCAATCATCTCTAGGGTGACGGAAGAGATAAATGCACTTCTCATCGAGGCTGTCTCTAGCAATTACAGTGCCATAAACATTAATCGGGAAGCCTACATCTGAGCTTAGTATCTTCACTGAAAGAATGTTTACAGAGTTGCGCATCCGCAGTGCCTCATGCTCATTGTAGATTCTGTCAGTGTATCGCATTGGACCAAGAGGAGCTGCATTGCATGAATTCAATGAACCAGGTTACTTGTAGTAGTAACAAAAACAAGGGAAAAAAAATAGTGCCAATTAACAGTTATGCAGGAAATTCAATATACTGCAGTTGCTTCTTCAAGTCAATATATATATATAATACATTTAAAATACATTGTGAAAGAAAGATTGTTTCATAGTAATTGCTTGAATTGAAGACTAAGAGAGAGGGCATGGGGGAGAATTTAGATGCTTACACTCCTCGTTGAGGTCGAAGGTGAGGGGGTTAATGAAGAATATTCTGGTGAAGTAGTGAAGGCCAGTCTTGGGATTGAACTTGCGGTTCTTCTTGAAATAGGCCTCCTTCGCCTTCCTCACCTTGGTCTGCTGCTCCACCACCCGCGCGCGATCCTCTTCCCGCACCCGCCGCCTTTCCGCCGCCGCCACCGACTCCGCCACCGTCGCAGCCTCGTCGTAGAACAAGGGCTCGAGGTCCACCTCCACCTCCTCCTCCTCCTCCTCCTCCGGCGATACGCCGCCGTCCAACCCCAGTACGCCATCGGTGAAGAATAAATCCATCACGCGCCCAATTTCTTCATCGTCGAATACAGAGACGTCGTGGCGCCCCATCGCCGCCGCCGCCGCCGCAGTACGCCGAGAAGGGCAAGGAAACTCCTTCTGGGGTTTGTTTGTTGTTCTCGAAATCGACTCTTGTTTTGCTTTATTTATTGATATATATATATATATATATATATATATATAAATAGATATATATTGCTGTATTCTATTAGGCCGGGATTGGTGTTGTAGGTGGGCTGGTCTGTGCTGGATTGTGCTAAAAGGGCCGGGCTGCAATTTGTTCCTCCAATGAAAATGTTCGCTACATATCCCTCAATACTAGGAAACGCAGCCGCTACGAAACCCAACCACAGGATTGACACGTGGCACGAGCCCATGGAGAGCAACAGGCTTCTGGCTGTTGGGCTGGTCCGTGTATATGGCCCAAGCTGACACGGAGCAACCAAGTGCAGTAAAATTCTAAAAAAAAGAAAATTTGGAAATTTGATTTAGTCACGGAGTTCAACCTGTGAATTCACCGTTCATACTACTGATAGGTCGAGTTTTATTCACGTCCCTCAATCATAATACAGGGTATAGAGGGTCCCCAACTTGTAAAATCAGTATAAATTGAATCCATCAGCAGTATTAAAGAACCCTGTATTCACCGTGCATGTCAACGTATCTATATACCTAATCTGTATCTGTACCTAATAACAAATACACAAGAATTCCGGTGAAAATTTTTGTCCGTCGTCACCTAAATTTTTCCGACAGCAACATCCCGAGTCCACCACACAAAAATCATCCCGAGTCTGTGTCAAATTGGTTCTGTGATCTAGATTTACATATAATGTGACTAAATTTAAACCATTTCATTTCATGTTACACCAAAAGAACTTGCATATACAACATGCAAAAATTGGTTATAAAATTTCCTCGAATTAGAACCCAAATACAAGAATTGAAGAGCGGCAAACGAAGAAAAAAATCCAAATCGAGCAAAAAATCCAGCCACCAGAGTGATGGACTTACCGGTTTCAATCTTCATCCACACATGGCATGATTCGTTGCATGCGCTCCCAATCAGCTTCACGTCATCGTTGGATGTCGCCAGAGACACGAGAGGCATGAGTTTGCCGCCGTCGAGCTTGAGCCATCATTGCCACCTTCGAGCTACCGCCATTGCCTCCCAATGCCCATATCGGTGAGAAGGGTGTGCAGATTGGCCGCCGGTGGTGGCTCGATCGAGCTGCGCCGCCCGTCACAGGCGGTGGCAGCCTCAGGCCAAATCTAGCAAGGAGCACGGTGGCAGCGGCACACCGACAAAGAGGAAAGGGGCCGACGGTGTGCGGATTAGGGTTAGGTTTTCGTTGACTTTTTTTTTGTATCGAGTCGGGGAAATTCGAGTGGTCCCTCTCGCGTTGGGCCAACGTTGCCCCTAGGCCGGTGCGTTTTATGGGCCACGTGTTCGAGGTTACTGGGCTAGAATCATGCGCAATTCGAGCCACGCGCTGCCGCCGCTTAACTTGGTGGGCTTTCTAGCCTTTTTTGAGTTTTTCTTATAGAAATAACACCAGTACCATTTTAATTGTTTAAAGTTGCTGAAAAATTATGAATTTTATGACTGCTTATTAATTCAAATATAGCAAAATATAACCAACGAGAAACTTAACTAGATGTTTTTATTATGTGGATTTATTTTCTAACCAAGGTGTAGCGCCCGTTCTGTCGTGGCACCTAGCGGGAAAACTATCTCTTAAAAACCCTAATTGCGAAATCCGTTTCCCTGCTTGTTGTCTAGTGTCCGTGCCATCTCAGATCTCGAAGCCCCGATCTATCGTCAAGTTCAATCCCGAATCCAAAATCCTTCCCAAATCAATCCCTCCGCAAAAGTCTAATTCGCCTCCCTAGGGTTCGATGGGCCGAATCCCTCTCGGCCCATCTCCCCCTCCTTCCCCGGGCTCTCTCTCTTTCTCTCTCTCTCTTTCTCTCTCTCTCTCTCTCTCTCTCTCCCTCTCCCTCTCCCCCGTTCTGCCCGAGCGCTGCACGCGCGTGCGCGCGAGCCGCGCCGAGCTGAGCGCCCCCGCCCTCGCTGCCGCCTCCCGCCGACGCCGGCCAAATCGCCGTTGCTTCCCGCGCGCGTGCGCGCCGTGGTGGCCGACCGCCTGGTCGCCGCCGCCGTCAGCCTCTGCCGCGCCTGCCGTGCCTGCCCCGCGTCTGCCGCCGAGTCGCCGCTCCACTCCAAAATCGGTCCGCCGTCACCGCCGTCGTCATCAACCCGGCCCCGCCACCGCCGCGCGTGCCTCCAAGGGACGGAGGCAGAGCCCTCCGCCCCCCTCTGCCGCGTCGTCCTCTCTCTCCCTCCTCCTTTTCCCGAAGTGGCAAGGGGGCAAGCCCCCTTTCCCCTCCTCCTTTTCCCCTTTTCTCTCCCCGCCAGCGTCATCCTCCCCCCACCTCTGCGCCGCTTGACCGCTCGCGCCACCCGCCTCATCTCCTTGACCGCCCCAAGGTCGGTTTCCAAACCGACATGGCCGTCCTATAAACCCAGACACCCTCCATTCCTTTTCCCCTCCCAAACCTTCACCGTTTTCGCCCGCGCCATTGCCGTCCCTCTCGCCGACCGCCGCCGTCGCGTGTGCGGGAGGAGCCGGCACGAGCAAGGACACGGAAGGGGACTCCGGGCGCGCCCTCTTCTTCCTCTTCCCCAGCCCGAGGCCGGAGAGATCACTCCCGTGCCGTCGGTTTCTCGTCACTGCGCCTCTTCCCCGCACGGTAGTGTCTCCCTCCGTTCTCCCTTCTCGTTCCATCTCCTCCCCTTAGACTCGGGTAGTAGCACGAGTAGCCTTCCCGTAGCTAGCTGGCGCCGGCCCGACCGTTGCCGCCGCTCGCTGTGTGCTCGCCGCCGTCGCCGCCCGAGCTCCGTAGCGCCCGCTCGTCGCCGGCCTCGCTCGGCGTAGCTCCGCCCAATCCGACGCTAGCAACGGATTCCCGTAGCCGCGTAGATGCTCTCACCGCCGGGAATCGGCCCCTCGTGACCTCATCGCCGTTTCCCCCTTCTCCCGCCGCTGGTTGCCGCCGCCGCAATCCGCCGCCGTCGAGCATCCCCCGGCGAATCCGAGCCGTTGGCTCGTCTCCCCTCGTCCCGTGCAACCTCCCGGTGTGCTCGCTTTCACTTGTACCGCCGTGGTTCGCTCCGCCGATCGCCACCGCCGTCCGCCGTCCGTTCCGGCCGCCATCGTCGTCTACCTCCTGCCGGCCCGCGTGGCTGCCACGTAGGCGCCACGTCGGCGCCACCTCGGCCGCAACTGGACCGACCGACCCAGCCAGCTACCCCCTCCGTTTCCCTCCCCGTGCGCGCGGTCCACCGTGAGCCGTGAGGCTGCGCGTGGGCCCGCCGCACCGCGTCCTCCGCGAACCGCGCGCATGCACCGCGCCTCCCTCCCCAAACCCTAGCACGCCCCGCGTGCACCTCGCTCACGGTGAGCCGAGTCGCTGACAAGCGGGTCCCACCCGGGACCACGCGGGATGGACCCGGCCCACCGGCTCTCTCTCTCCTCCCCGCCCGCGCGCGCGCCTTGGGCCGCCTTCTTGGGCCAGCCGGCCCATTAAGCTCGGCCGAGCCGCCCCTTTCTCTCCGGCCGCGCCCTAGCCGCCCGAGGGAAGTCTAATTTCCCTCCCTCCTTCTTTTCTTTTCTTTTCTTTTTCAAAAAGGATTTAAATAAATCCTTTTCCTTTAGACCAAAAATCCAATAATCTTAGAAATTCAATATCTTCCCAACCGTAAGTTCGTTTGACTCCGTTCAACTTCCAAAATTCCTCAAATCTCGAGATCTATCCAATGGCATGCTTAGAGGTCAATAATAGGGCTTTATTTTCACCGTTTGTTGAGTTGTTCCGTTTCACGTGTAGTTTCGGAGCCCGAAGACCCGCAGTGCGAGGATTTCGAGGATCAAGCTCCAGATCTCGAGCAAGGCAAGTCACCTTTGATCATCTTGCACCTATAATTTAAATCTAAGTATTTCTTTCCGCAAATTTTGCATGAATAGGATTTACACAAGTAATTCGGCCGCGGCTCACGAGATAGCCTGCCGGCCCCCAACCCTAATTGCTGCAATTACCCTCCTTGATTTATTGAGCACTTAAACCTCCTTTGTCGACTGTTGTGCTTCGATGCATGGGCCTTCGGGCACGGGCATCGGAACACCTCCCCTCAAATTTAAAATATCCAATGATGGGTAAAACTTGGGGTTTTACAAAAGACTTGGAAAACCCGACACCTGGGTCTGTGCTTGCGAACTAAATGAATTTCCAAATCACGGACCGGGAACGTACCGGGTGTACGGTTTCCTGCTCTTGCACTTAAGGACCGTTTCCTTGGAATTTCATCCGAACATAAGATAAGTACAACCACATGGGTGGAATGGGACACCCCTGGCTGAGTAATTAGCTAATCGGGGGAGCCTTGATGCCAAGAGACATGTGGATTCGCCGGGGTGGTGTCGGGGAGGACCCCTGGGCTTCCTGGCACAGTTTGGTCTGGGACCTAATCTGGTGTTGGTCTAGGACCCCTCTCGTTGGCATATGGTGAACCTGTGTCGGCTTTCGAAATGCCTTGTCATGAAAGCCTTAAGGTCTCTAGTCGTGGCCGTTCTGCACGGGCTGGATGATCCGGGTTAGTAATGTCGTGTGGGTAAAGTGTACCCCCTCTGCAGAGGTTATTGAACTATTCGAACAGCCGTGCCCACGGTCATGGGCGGATGTGAGGTGATTCCTAGCATAGTTTTGTTTGACTACTACCTTGAAAAATTGGTTGTTGAGGAATGGGTTTGATGTTTGGAAAATCTGCGGCTGCTGGGATCAGCCAGGCCCGGGTGGCCGTTTGAAAGCTGTTGATGGGTGCCAATCTTGTTCAATTCAAAAGACTGATACATTGCACATACTCCGACCGGACGAGACGCACCGTCTCATCCGTGTCGTTTGAGAAGCACCCACTTAGTCGTTTCAGAAAGGAGTTCAAAATGAAATCAATTGCAAAAACAACAGCCTTTCCTTGAAGCCTGCATTAAACACTTATTTCCCATGGCTTGCTGAGTACTCCCGTACTCACCCTTGCTCTATATAAATAATCCCCCCCAGTTGCTAAAGAAGATGAAGCGGATCCCGCTGACGAGGAGTTCTTCCAGGAGCAAGCCGGCTACGATGAGTTTTAGGGTTTCGGCCTAGTTCCCAAGTCACGCCTGTGATGTGTGGTCCAAGTCTTGGCTTCCGCTTCCCTTTTGTAATGCAGTTGTGAGCTCGGGATCTGTCCGCAGCCCAACATGACTATACTCTTACTCTATTATAAAGAGACCTCTGTTGCTGTGATATTCTGTCTTTCTGTGATACCAGCTCTGTTTCCTGGGACTGGTATCGATTTACAGGTTAATTTGGAGCGTCACGGGCTAGTTCCGCTCGGGATTAGTTCAGGGCGTGACACAAGGTAGACTATAAATTCACGTAAAATTAATTTCATCATAACTCCTAATAGCTGTTATACTATTAAGAAAATATCCTTACCCGTTGCAATGCACGTGTATTTTTTCTAGTCGACTCCGGTGGAGAGGACAGGGCTACCGCACCTGAACCAAACTGAGGAGGCGGCGTCGATGAGCCTCCTTTTGGATATGATAAAATAATAATACTGACATCCAACAGTTAATTATCACCTTTGTGCGATGCCCTCAAGCAGAAACACATTCTTGTGGTGTCTTTCATCAAAGAGCGTAAACTTGTTGGTGTCCTCTAGCAAATTTTGGCTATATTTAAGTTGTGTGTATGTATTTCTTGTACAATACCCTTAGGGTGAGTTTGAGGAGGAGGAGATTGAGAAGATTGGGAAGATACGCAAAACGCGGTGAGCCATTAGCGCATGATTAATTGAGTATTAACTATTTTAAATTTAAAAAATAGATTAATATGAATTTTTAAAGCAACTTTCCTGTAGAAAATTTTTGCAAAAAGTGGACTGTCTAGTAGTTTGAGAAGCGTGCGCGCGGAAATCGAAACAAACTCACCCACTTTTTTCTTCAGCTGCCGAACGCAGCCTTAGTTTCCTGTGAAATACCGAATATATACATTTTGTGGGTTTCAAAATTAAGTCATGACAAAACGGAGTGGAAGAGAGGAAGAGGGATGCAGCGGCTCAGATTGGCTTAGTTGGAGCCCACTGCGACTACCGAAATAGATCCCGTGGAAGAAGGGAAGAGGGGATGTGACGGTTGAGCCTCGTCTCACCAAAGCCCACGTCGACATACTCGGAGACAACAATGTTAGGTGAGTTGGGAGGAGGAGCTTGATGTGGCGGAAGAAGGCGAAGAGTGATGCAGATAACAAAGGAATAAGAGAGAAAAGGAAATCGCTGACAGGTGGGGCCCACTGGTTTTAAAATACTTTTTGGCTGATTAGACTACCACGTGCATGCCACGTAAGATCAAACCACTCCGGATTGAGTCGGGATTTGATTTGTTCGGTTTGAAGGAATGGGGGTATAAAATTATTGGTATTTGAGTTTGGGGTAATTCGAACAATTGCAATAGTTAGTTTAGGAGGTAATTATGAGTTTTTCTAATATTAATTAAACTCAATTTTCCTTTTCATCATGCAATTAATATACGTGGTGTAGTAGTCTCAATAATGACAGGTTTTTCTCATGGAAAATCAGCAACAAGTTGATATTAGGACATGTGCTAAAGTTTGATATGGGCTCTTAGGGCCTGTTTGGCACAGCTCCAGCTCCAGCTCCACCTCTTCTGGAGTTGGAGCTCATCCAAACAGTTTCAGCTCCACCAAAACTAGGAGTGGAGCTGGGTGGACCTCTATTACAAAATGAACTAGAGTTGTGGAGCGGGGTTTAGGCAGCTCCACACTCCACTCCAGACCCAACTCCTGGAGCTAAATTTAGGAGTTGGAGCCAGGGGTGGATCCAACGTGGGTGTAGGGGGACTTGAGTCCCCGTACTCCCATAAGACCCATGGATACCCCCGAAGCACCCCCTTCGATTTTTTTCATCATGACTGATAAACTAAATGTCTCTGGATGGCTGGAGGTTGAACAAACTGTGTAATTGAGCCCCCCCCCCAAATTTTTTTGTTCCTAGATCCGCCCCTGGTTGGAGCTGTACCAAACAGGCCCTTAGTTAATATAGATCACCTATATATACTATCCTCTTGTAACAGCGGAAACAAACAAGATCTCTTAACTATTAGTGCACCGAAAATTTGCAAGATGCGACTGAAATTAAGTTAGTTTTCTGCTCAACCTTGATGTGTGACATGAATTAATTAATTAATCAGCGTCTGTGAAGCAAGAGAGATAATAATAAGCTAGTATATACTCCCTCCGTTTCAGGTTATAAGACGTCAAGTTTATAGACAAATATAACAATATTTATAATACTAAATTAGTTTCATCAAATCAATAATTGAATATATTTTCATAATAAATTTGTCTTGGGTTGAAAATGTTACTACTTTTTTCTACAAACTTGATCAAGCTTAAAGCAGTTTGACTTTGACTAAAGTCAAAATATCTTATAACCTGAAACGGAGGAAGTAACATGGTACTAAGATTTTTGCGTAGCTCAACTAATTTGGTTCCTTGTGGTGAAACCAGTTTACTCGGGTTCAAATCGTATATTTGACTCGGGTGCTCGCATTTACGACTAATTATTTTTTCAGTGGTAGGCGACGTACTCGTCGACAGCTGTTGATAGAAAACATGAGGCCTGGGAGATCTGCTTAACTTCAGTGCAGGTCCAAAACTCGCCTTCGGATGTATGAGCGTGCCAGTTGATTTGATCCTACAATCAACAAGAAACAAAGACAAAGAAACCGTGATTAAATCCATAAATGATAGCCGATCGGCTAAATGCCGATGACATATCATTTATCTTTGAGCCGATGTCATATGTAAATCGATCGGCAATTGTTAAGGAAACAAATCAGAACTAAATCTACTCGATCGGCTGTAAATATCAATGATATATAATCCTTATATCGATATATACTTGAATCAAGTGATTGGGATAGATCGGTCACCTTGCCGAGACAGTATAAATCACTTAGATCGAAATATATATTAATAATGAGATTATATATATTCATAGCATAGCCGATCAGATAAATCTAGCGTGTATCGGCTAATACTCCGATACTACTTTATATTAAGATGTTAAAGCAAATAGAATATACTAAACAGAAATCTAATATACTTAAATGCAACAAGATCTTAACATGAAGGGTAGATCTAGCATGTTAATTGAGCATGTAGAACAAAAGCAATTGGATCAGATAAGATCGGCTGAAACTCCGATACTACCCTAATCGGCAACCAGTAGGCAGGCTAGAGATTGAAATTCTAAGCACGACTTAATAGATCAAACTCAACTGATACAGCATTAAGTATGAAAAGAAGAACAATATCTAGACAATCAAGCCGCTGGATGTTTCATAGAGTGGTGGATATCTCATATAATCTAAGCCAACATCGTTATTTAACCTAATCGGCTGCCTTCTATTAGCAGATGTTAGCCGATTGTAGGTTAAATGACGATATTGTCAAGGATTATGCAAGATATATGATAACTTGACGGATTACATAAACAAGATTAGAGTATCATAAAGATGGAAGCACTAATCTCGAGAACACAAGCCGCCATAACAAGTTTTACCTCTTGTTGAAGATCGAAACCAATGCAGCTCAACTCGAAAGCAATAACTCGTCGAAATAAAACGAAAGCAAAAAGAGTGGTGATGCGCCGAAATTGTATTGAACGTGTGTGTTAATCATTACATAGGGCTCGGGGTCTATTTATACCCGAGAAATACAAGATATGTCCAGATTGGACACGACTCTTATCTCTAACAAACTCTAAGATACCACAAGTCTTTGCGGCAGACTTTTGCCCACATTTATCTCTAAGGAATTTACATAAAATATCCTAATTAATAGATACAATTGCCTTCCCAGGACTCTATCCATGCATGGCAATCATCTTGAAGCACATCAACTCGAACCCAATGTCGCACACGGGTCGTATTGTCGGAATCGGCTGTATCACTTAACCAGTCCGACTCAGACTTAGCCGATCCCAGTCGTAGCCGATCCGGACTCCAGCCGATTCTTACTCTATTTCCGAAAAAACCCTTATCTTTGATTCCGCTTCGATTTCATCTTCATCTCCGATGCTGATATTACCAAATTTGGTCGTTAACACATGCCCCCCAAGTCCGGGATATTTGGTAATGTTCCGGATTTGCCGTGTATCGACTCCGAGCAAGTTTCGCACTCTGCCGTTTTCCCGATTGTTACTCTAGCGCTTCAAATACTAACCGTTATCCCCGAGAAATCTCACACCGTGACTTCCGTTTTCCCCGCTTAAGCGAAACTTTACCCTCTCTCTCTCTCCAGCGATTCCTCCGACGCGCAAGGCGATCCCCAGGCAACTTCATCTCCAGCCAGATCTCCGCCTGCGACGATGTCGACCTCCGCCAGCCCATCTGCCGCATCATCAGCCGAATACGCTGAGGTAAGTTACCATTGGCTAGATCCCCTTTTCATCATTGGATCGGTTTTCTCTCGCCTCATACTGCTTTCTTTTCTCGGTTACTTTGAACTTGTAGCATCTCTCCAATTTAGTCGCAATTCCAAGCTTGTCGCATGAAAACCACTACTTTTTCGGCCCAGTCGGCAACCCCGACCCCACTGAGTTCATCATCGGTGAGACCAATAGGATTCCTTTCAGACTGTCCAATCCAGATCTAGGTCATTGGAAGAACACCTTTAAATCTTGGCCGTCTCTAGAAAAAACTTCACCCGAGAAAAGTTGGATTACATGGTTCAAGCACATGTCGGCTAGCAAAAGAGTTCACTGGGACGAAATCAGAATCGGCCAAGCACTTGACCTAACCATAGCAAACTCAGCCAAGGATGAACCTCTAATGGCAGCTACCTCTTATTTCTAGTCCAACACCATCAACGCCTTCTTATTCAACCAAGGGCCGATGACCCCAACTCTCATAGACATCATTATGATCACGGGTCTGGATGTCACCTCAACGGCTAACCCCATGAATCTGAACATGAAGAACCAATGCGACTTCAAAACCAAGAGCATAGGAGGTTGGTCAGGCTATGTAGCAGCATACATGGGCCAGGGTTCTGTCACCCCTCGAGAACATGTGGCCTTTTTGCTAATGTGGCTAGAAAAATTCCTCTTTTGTGGATCAAGCTGTGGCCCTACAACCAACTAGCAGTTCGTAGCCGAAGCCTTGGAAGCAAAGAAACAATTTCCTTTAGGCAAAATCCTCCTCGGCTACTTGTACCAAATGCTGAATAATGCTTCGGCTAAGTTAGCTATCGACTCAGTAGTCGGAGCAGGTGGACCATGGTGGCTGTTGCAGACTTGGTTGAATCTAATAATCATGAAAGTCGTTAATCGGCCATCCGTCACAGAAGCTGAATTTCCAAGATTAGAGCCGATTATAGAAGATGACGAAGAACGCACTCATCGCCGATGTATGTCATATGGAGAATACGCATCCACACCGGCCGATGCTGGAGCAAAGTTATCAGCCGAACTGCTCAAAGATTGGTTTTGCAGTTGCTATGAAGGCTTTTAAAAAGATGCTCGAGTTTGGTTTCCCTATGAAGATTCAGCAGACCTCGAGCTCCCATCAGATTTCAGATTCGAAGACGTTAATCATGAAAGATTCCAAACATCCAGAGAAGTCTTCACAGCTGCAATCAGTCCATGCATTCTTCCAGTCGGCATCCATCAAGGAAGAAACATCCAAGCCTCTTACGAATTCTATCACCCAATGAGTTCAGCTAGACAGCTTGGAATGGGCCAACTCCCAATCGGCTTATTCTTTGCTGACAAGATCCAATGCCGAGGAGAAATTTCATCAACTTTGATGATGGATCGGCTGCTCAGCCTTCCAGGACCCCCTCTGGGCAGCATTGAAAACATAGAGCTAGCAATGTTCAGGAGCAAAAACTTTGATAGATGGTGGGGTGAATGGAAGTTGCATCTATTCCACCAACCAGCTTCAATGTACATGACAGACCTCTTTCCAGATGTTGTCCCTCAGGTAAGTCTTTGACTTTACTTGATTTCATTTGAATAACTGCTTAGCCGATTTACCTTAACTAATCTCTTCCTTGATTTGTAGACAACAGAATCCTCTCCTCCTCGTCAAAGCAACAGTGGCAGGGGCATCACCTACGCCCCAGGCTTAATTCCTAATGGAGGTGGGCCATCTCCTCCTGTCATCGGCTATGATGCCCCCAAGACTTCAGCTCTTCTTCAAGGGCTCATCAGAGAACCAGCCGATGCCGGCAAGAAAAGGAAAACCAGATCATCGGATGTAGATACTTCAGCCCCGACTCCAAAGAAGAAGATCAAAAAGAAAGCTAAACTAGCTGATGATCTGCCTGCCCTAGATCCATCCATTGAACAAGCTCTGGATGAAGAAGAAATCGGAGAAGATGTTGATCAAGCCGCAGCTGAAGTAAGCGATACTGAAAGAACACCATCGGCTTCACCTAAGCAGACCCCTCCAACTCCTTCTGCTCCAACTCCTTTTACAAGAGTAAGCAACCTTCTCTAACCACTTTTGTAATCATCTCACTTTATGGCCGATTGTTCACACACCTGGTAATTGCAGAAAAGGAAGGCTGCTGTGAAGAAGAAATCGGCTCCAATGGCATCTAAACCAGCTCCACCGGTACAATAGCCTTAATTCTTTCATTAGTTAATCTCAGCCGATTTTATATAACACTTGCCTATTTTCAGCCTCCTTCCCCTCCTTCTCCTCCTATTCAACAATCATCAAGCGATCGGACCCCATCGGCTGTAGGGAGTCATCACATAGAAGAAGAAGTTCAACCAACTGCTCCGGCTATCCCAGTAAATTTCTTATAACCAACATATGCAGATCGGCTATGCCTATTTGATCTCTAACTCTCTTTAAATCATCACTGCAAGTCTTAGCCGATCTTTTCTCTTTTGATATCAGAGATTATCTTGATGAAGAGATAGAGGTTGACACTACTAGCAAAGCTCTAGCTCCTTTCTCTGATGACGTAAAGAAAACTCTTGAAGACATCTCTCATTGGCTAGAGACATCGTCACTAGACAGCCTAGTAGTCGACTGTGGATCAATTAGGACTCGTCTTCATGAGGTCCAAACTCAAATCCCAGATGAGTTAGCCGATATCCTTACTTCAGCTGTTTATCTTGAACAACATCAATTTAAACTGGAAAAGGCCAAGCTGAGATTAGCCGAACATCGAGAGCACAAAGATATTGAAGCAACAATCCAGGCTAATCGGCAACTTGTTCATGAAGAAAAAGCCAAACTCGATCAATTATCTGAAGGCCCGATCAAATCCAATATTGACCGGCTTGAAGCTCGCAAGATTGAACTCTTAGCACAACTTCAAGAATGCAATGCCGAACTGGATTTAGAGCACAAGAAGTTAGCCGATCTCCCACAATCTATCGAAGAACAAAAAGCAAAGTTAAAAATCGGCTATTAAGAATGTTGCTGATATGACCAGATCTCTGAAGGTCATTCCTGGAACCGATGCTCAAGATGCCCAAGCTATAGAAGAAGTAGAACAAATTAGGCAGAGAGCCATATCGGCTATCCAGCAATACTTATCTCAATAATTTTGTAATCGGCTAAAACATTCCGATTAATATGACATATAAGTTGTGCTCAAAAATTTTGCCAAAAATTTTGTACTGTATTATGATATATATATATATATATATATATATATATATATATATATATATATATATATATATATATATATATATATATATATATATATATATATATATATATATATATATGCCCCCCTAGTTTTACAATGTCAAGAGCATTGATAAAAATATGAAACAACTAAGGGCGATATAACAATATCAGCCATCTCAAGGCGATGCAAACGCACCGGCTATCATGTATCGGCAATACTAGCCGATCATGCGTTAACCCAAATACTTGTTGTATTTGTCAACAAATACAACAGCGAGGTGCCTATGGTGTCTTCGTCAATCCTAAGATATGACATCCTAGTCTTCCGTATATGCTTATAGGGGTAGAGTGTTCGTGTGTGCGTTCATTAGGATGAGTATGCGTTCATTGTGAGTGTCTGCGTTTGTATTGTGTTTCTCAAAGAAAAAAAACAGTACTAACAATTTTATAAGACATTTAAAAAGAATGGGAATACATCACAATACACTCCCTTAAAAGTGGATATGTAATTGTTGCCCAAGTTAACATCTACGGCCCATACAACCACCCTCCCCAAAACCCCAGCCCAAGACCAAGCCCAACCCAACCCTTTCCATTCATTCCTTCCTATCTGTTTTAGTGTTATGGATTATTAGGGTTTGAGATTGAATCAAGCACCGTGGCGGTGGCGGAGCCTGAGCAGTAGGAGGAGTAGGAAGGCTTTCATCTTCCCTTGCTCGTGAAGGAGGAGGAGAAGGAGGTGGAGTGGCGGGTGGAGAGCCTGAAGCCCCAGTGGGCGAGACAAACATCGCCCGTGGACTCGCTAGAGGTGAAGGTGACATCGGTTCTTTATCTCGAGCGTGGTGAGCTCTCGCAGTGATATCTGTCACAACTTACCAAAAAAACAACTTTCAAAATAAATACATTAAGCTTATGTGGAGAAGAGAGGATTTGTAAAATGAAGAGTATTAGCTCTCACGCAAGAGTTAGTTATTCACAACTTTCAAAGATAAATACTTAAGTGGATAGATAAGAAGAGAAGAAAAATAGAGATAACTTTATTATAGTCATGCTAACTATAATATAAGCTATAAAAAGCTCATAGTTGGCTCAAATGTGGTTTGGATTCTGTGCGTCGTTAGCTCCTGTCAACGTGTCACGCGCTGCGCCTCCGGTGCTCTTGCGGTGCGTCCGCTACAAGATCTGAGTCAACGTGTCACGCGCTGCGCCTCCGGTGATCTCTTGCGATGCCTTCGCTACATGATCTGAGCCGCACGTTGGGGAGTAGATATTTTGCGTTTTGAACCCCCTGGAAAATGGTGCGCCACAATAAATCACGCCATTAGAAACCACCACCACTCTCTTTTTGGCGCCTAATCGGCTAATCCCCTCCAGCTTCCACTTCTCCCCGGTTCATCCGCTCTCAAACTCTTCAATCCTCGATTCCCCATTCGAAATTTCGAGTCCCTGAGATCCCCACGTTTCCAGATGCTTCTGCTCCATCCGCGTCCGCTCCACGCTCCAGCTCCGGCGCGGCGATTCGACCCCGCCGTCCGGGTCCCACCGCCTCGCCGTCGTCGTCGTCGTCGGCGGCCTCCTCTTCCTCCGCTCGCCTCCGCCTCCGCCTCCGCCGCGATCTACAGCGTTGGTAGCTCCGACGAGGACGCGTTCACCAGGTGCTCCGGGTACCTCTTCGAGGAGGGCGCGGCGACCGAGGGGGAGCTCCCCACGGCTTACGATCTCGCCGGCATCGGCGCCGTCTACCGCCGCAGGCCGCTCCTCGTGGTCCGGCGGGCACTGCAGATTGGCACCTCCTTCGGCCGATGGTTTACGCTGCGATACCTCGACCGCGTCAACGAGCGCTCCGACGACATGTTCGAGGTCCGCCATGCCTTACGTTTGCTTTTGATCTCGTGCACGCTTGCTGTTTGATTAAATTCCTACATTTTTGGGGGGTTGTTCGTGAGCTGATTTTGCATTGGTCGGTGCTGATGCTGCAGATCAGGGCTGCTCAACTCAGGCGAATACTATTGGAACTTGGCCCGGTATGCTTCCGTTTGCCTGTACTGTGTACATATGGGCTCGTTCGTGTGCCGTTATGATGATTGATGGGTATGTCATTCTGCTCTTTGATGGCAGACATTTGTGAAGATTGCACAGGCAGTTTCATCGCGACCGGTGAGCCTCAGCAGCCAAGTAGTCGTTGCATTTTCATCACTTCTATTTTAGAGCTTTAGCTTATGATTTTGATGAATTGTTATCTGTCAAATGGTTAGTCATGCACCATTTAACAGTCACATTTATTGGAGCATGAATGTGCTATTCTGCTTGCATAATATATCAGTTGCTAGTTTAGACAACTCTGTGGCTATTCTCTTGCTACTAAATGATTGGTGGGCCATGGACACCTCCTGTCTCATTTGTTGCAGGATGTGATTCCACCTGCGTACCTTGACGAACTTTCACTACTTCAAGACCGTATAGCACCATTTTCAACTGAGGTTGCTTTTAACATTATAGAAACAGAGCTTGGGTTGCCACTGGACATGATTTTCTCAGAGATATCACCAGAGCCTGTTGCTGCTGCATCTCTTGGGCAGGTATGTTTGTTTTATTTTTTTTGTAATGTCTTGAAGATTCGATCTACCTCTTCAGCAACTTTGTGATTACCTGTTTGCACTTTGAACTGTAGAAACAGACCAAACTTGTGTGCTTGTCTCCTGTCAGCTGCACTTAGTTAAATTCAACTGTACGATTCATGTCAACTTGTTGATGTTTGAACTGTGCGCATTAAAACCGATGCACGGCACAATGTTTATTTACTTTTATAAAGTAATATTCAAAACTAATTTCATTTATTTGAAAGCTAGCACCTGGAAGCATCTAAACTTAAACTAAACAAATTCTGGCTGTAACATGCTCTGAGTTGTTCGATAGGATGGGGATCCCAAAACTGCATACTGTTTCAGCCCTGCTAATCAACCATGTTATGTTGAACAATTGGTGAAATGACAGTGATACTCTGTATAGTGCATTGTCAGATATTTTCATCTCTGGACGATATAACATTTCATATTCTACTATTGTAGGTTTATCAGGCCAGGCTTCGTTCCAACAGGAAGGTTGTTGCTGTCAAAGTACAAAGACCTGGAGTTCAAGCAGCAATTTCCTTGGATATCTACATCTTGAGATTCCTTGCTGGTGTCGCTAGGAAGGCTGGCAAGCTGAACACAGATCTTCAGGTAATGCTAAAGTCCTATAGATTCCCAATGAAATCAAATAAAGTGGTCATTGCGCAACAGGAAGGGAAGTTACCATTTAATAAGAAATCTCAACTATCTTATTCATAGAGATTCTATTTATATATACTTAATTTATAACTGTTTGTATCTGATTACTTCATATGCAGGCTGTACTAGATGAATGGGCATCAAGTTTATTTAGGGTAACTTTCTACACATGCTCACCCTTTAAATATTTCACATCTTTTCATGTCATCTGAAGTAATCAATGTGGCTATAGGTATGAAAATTAAACATTAACTAGCACAATCCGAAAGGAATGGTGTTATTAGGCTGTCATAACAATAAGCTGAAAAAAAAAATGGAGGTTAGCATCCAAATGACTGTGGATCAGTGGAAGTCAAGTGTACTATTCAATTAAAGTTAGAAGATTTTTTGAGCTAACATTCTATTCTAGTAGTAACTCTAAGCCTAGTTCACTAGGATTTTGTTTTTTTTTTTGCCGGGTCGGCGGAAGAATGCCGGCCAAATTTCATTAAGATTGGGAGTAAAATACATGTATCCCGACATTAAACTGTCGAGTCAAGGTAAAAGCCTTGAAACAAAGTGAGAAAAAGCAAAGGGGAAAACTATTTACAGAAGCAGCAACTAAAAGGTCTACTCCTCACTAAACTGAAAAATACCGGCAGCTCTCCAGACCATCACATCTTCTTTAATGTCTTCACTAGGATTTTGTAATTCGAAGCCTGCATATATACAAATGGAACGACACATTTACATGCCAAAGAAGAACTTGTTGGAAATTCAGGATCATCGTATGAATATGAATAGTAAAGTTAAATAATTATTGATGAATTGTTTTTAAGGAAACAAGCATTACCTTTCTTGCAAGTCTGTCCTATGACTTGCAATATTCTATGTACACTTAGCTAGTTAGCTACCTGATTTTAAAAATAAGGTTCATATTCTTAGAGCTACACATTGAATACAGGTAAATCACATTTAATGCAGGAGATGGATTACAGAGCAGAAGCAAGAAGTGGGCTTAAATTCAGGTTACATTCTTCATTTATTAGCAAAAGTCAATTGAATTGCTTTGTCTAATATGAACACTGTTACTATCCATTATCTTGAAACAATTCAAGTTACAATTTGTAGAAACTTCAACTAGTCTGTAGTTCAATAGACATAAACTTTTTATTACTTTAACAAGCCCTTGCAATTTCTGAAAAGTATATTGTTCTAACATGGGGCCAGTTCACAGAAACATTAAATCCGTTGCTCCGCCTTGACTATGCATGAGTGCTATCACTAAACCAATATGCATTGTTCATTTTGGCTGAATCGAGGATAAATATAACATGGATACCCCTTTTGCACTTCCTTTCTGCAACAGGGAATTATATGGGAAATTTAGAGATGTACTAGTTCCAGAAATGTATCTGGAACAAACAAGAAGACGAGTCCTTATCATGGAATGGGTTGAGGTGAAATCTGCACTCTCATTCACTCGTTAGCAACTTGAACAGTGCATAGGCAACCCTAGTTACTGGCTTATACTGTGGTCTTTTAGGGGGAAAAACTGTCAGAAGTCAGAGACCAATATTTGGTTGAGGTAAAACCAGTGCATATATAAGTGATTGAAATCTTGTACCTCACTATTAGTAACACCGTTGACCAGATAGATCTGCTGACATTGTTACCTCACAGGTCGGAGTATACTGCTCACTTTCTCAGCTTTTGGAATATGGATTTTACCATGCAGATCCACATCCTGGAAATCTTTTGCGTACAGTTGATGGGAAGCTAGCGTATTTAGGTAATAATTGTGTTATTCTGTTTCTGCCTTTAATGTTTCTGATTTTTTAGTCTTGGTAATGAGTTAGTTCCTAAATTTACTCATTTGCTACCCTTTACATGAATCTTGTTCCATTTTAACTATCTGAAACATTTTGTTCTCTATGTAGATTTCGGAATGATGGGAGAATTCCGACAAGAACTTCGTGATGGATTTATTGAAGCCTGTCTTCACCTTGTTAACCGTGATTTTGATGGTTTAGCAAAAGATTTTGTTACTCTCGGGTAAGAATAAGCACTAACATCCAGTTGGCGCTGGGTATCTGTGTATCCCCATATCTGACCTATCTTTAATTTCTGCAGTTTACTTCCTCCAACTGCTCAGAAAGATGAAGTGACAAAAGCATTGACAGGTACTCCAGATCTAGATGGATGCTAGCATGCTAAGAAAAGAAATTACTGAACCTTAAAGTCGCTTTACCCTGCTACTGCTATCCTTGTTACGTTAATTTTGGATCATTAATGATGATATAATAACATATGTCCATTTGGCACAACTCACAATTCCCTGTTTTTAATATCTCAGGTGTATTTCAAAATGCTGTTGACAGAGGGGTGCAAAATATAAGCTTTGGAGATCTGTCAGGGAATCTTGGTCGAACTATGTACTAATCTAGTTTATGAAACCCTATTTTACAAAAATAAATGGGGTTTATATCAAACTGTTGATTCTCTATAAGACTGCTCTTAACTAGAGTTAATCTTGTTTCAGGTATAAATTCAAGTTCCAGATACCTTCTTACTTCTCTCTTGTAATTCGAAGGTAATAAGTTTTCCCTAGCGTAGGTATCACTCTCTACCAGTAACTATATTTATTAACGGACAACAAACACGCAAATTACTACTCTAGAGGTCTAAAGATGATGCTGCCTTGCTGTTTTTTACATTTGAAAGGTTTTTGATGTTATTTTTCAGCCTTGCTGTCTTGGAAGGCATTGCAATCAGCTTCAATCCCAACTACAAAGTCTTGGGCAGTTCATACCCATGGATTGCAAGAAAAGTTCTCACAGACAGCTCACCAAAGCTCCGATCAACTTTGCAGATGCTTCTTTATAAGGTCAATTAACCTTTTAATTTTCAGGCAATTATAAATTATGATGAAACAAGTGACCATGCTAGCAAGTTTGCAAAACCAAAGAAGATAATAGGAATACAGGATTGTTTAAAGTTTACTTTGGGTTTCAGGTCTAAGATTCTCTACTGCAAGTGGAACTTCTGTCAGTCATGACTAACCTTTTTATCTTCCCTCCAACTAAATGTATAGGATGGCACTTTCCAGATTGACCGTTTGGAGTCTTTGCTAACTGAGGTTGGTTAATTTCCCACATGTTTAAGTGTGTTCTGTTGATCTTAATTGTATGATATAATTGCTTTTTTATTTCTATGGTATGACATGGATAATTAGAATATTCTATGACCTATTTTGACTTGACTGGTTCTAGAGCTGATTGACGGTATTTTGATTAAAATCTAGAAACCAGGTAGAAGCTGACTGGTTTTCAGCAAATGCATCCTTTCCAGTTTTATGAACCCTGTTCCAACCATTTTCTCAGAAAATGTCTCCTTTTGTTTTCTTGTTACAGTCGCTTCGAGCAAGAACAGAGCAGTCCCTGACCAGGGATCAACAAGAGGAAACTGATAGTTCCAAATTTGCAATTAAACAAGTCTTGTCATTTACTCTTACTGAACAGGTAAAGTGAACTACGATTCTTTAATATTGAACTCCCTCTAGGTAATAAGCCAAGATTGATATCGATGGTCGAGCATTTGAAACTTTTTGTTCTCTTTCCAGGGTGCCTTCGTGAAGGATTTACTTCTTCAGGAGATTGCTAAGGTCAGTTAGCTCGTTAGAGGTGCAGTTTTCATGTTTGTTGGCTTGAATCTTGATTATCATCATATTTGGAAAGACTGGAGTAACCAACATTCTGACTGTTCTGAATAGTTATTCACATGGAAAAGAGCACTTGAACTTAGTGATGGGGGGGGGGGGGGGGGGAACCAGTTCATTTATGAGTTTTCGGTTCATCATAAATCAGATATAACTGATTTTTGCACGTTCTATGCCATGGGTACTAGTGAGGCAGCTAGCAGGTAATATGAATTAGAAATTGTGTGCAGGGAAGTTCTAATTGATATAGACTTTGCAAATAAAGCAGGAAATTCATTTTGTTTCAAAGAATTGAGAACTTTGGAATAAAATACTCCCTGTGATTCATCTACCTTTGGTTCCTAATTAATCCTGATTTAGTTTACAAGATAAGGAATTCTCTTTGGCATCATGAATCTTTCCTTGAATTGATATATATGGCACTTTTTTATAGGTTACATAAGCTATGCTTTCTCAAGCGTTGTATTTTCAGGGATTAGATGCACTTGGAGCTGCTACATTGAGTTCTGCAACATCTGCTGCAGCCTCCAGATTGCCGTTTGCTGTTCCATCCCCATCACCCTCACTAGACAATGAGGATGCCACTAACTTGAGAAATTTACATCGCCTTCTCCTACTTTTGTCCAAGGTCCCTCAGAAGGAGGATTCATCTCCAGTAAGTAAAATTTTCAATAAAAGATCACTTCTCAATTTTTCACATTTCTTAATTATAGTAGGTGTGGGTGAAATGCATAAAATGCCCTGACCCCCCTGGCTATAAACGATTGTAAGAAAGCATTTGGCATATACAGAACTGAATTCTGGATTAAATTGAGAAAACGACTATGTAGCATTATCTTTACAAAATGATGTTTAACTGGCAAATCACAATACCGGCAAACCTCCCAAATAAATGACCCGGATTTGCAAAACTACCCTATTAGAACTCAAATTGCAAAATGTACTAGGAGTAGTGGAGTACTATTTGAGTCTTTATACTGTACTACGATTCCTCATTCTATGCAATCCTTTTTGCAGATTCCAGGATACAATAGCACTGAGGAGAACGAAGGTGATAGTACAGATGAGATTTCTCTTGTGTTATATGAAATGAGATCTCTACCAGAGTTGTTGCCAGTACTTTCTGTCATTCCTGAGGTAAGAATGGAAATACAAGTAGGATATGGAAATACAAGTAGGATGGAAATGTATATCAGGATCGACGTTGAATATGATCTGTAGCTTTTGAGCTCTCACACTAATGCAGTAATGCTCACCTTCCTTAACGCAGCTTCCACCAGAGTCCCAACAGCAGTTTCTCCTCCTGCCAGCAGATTTAACTAATCGTCTTCTGTCTCGCGCTGTTGCAAGAACCATCAGAAGAATATTCATATGAAGATAGAGCATAAAGGTACACGTTTCCAATCTCTGCTACATGAAATATTTTTATTTAATTTTTTTTGAGAAAGCGCTAAATGTTCATAGAAATTTTCCCCCAAATAGTACCACTGCCTTCTAAGCTAGAAATCCAGGATCCGTCTTATTATTCACCATGACTAATTTTGAGTTGTAGTTAGTTCAAAAAAAATTGAATTGTAATTCTTCATGTGACAATACAGTTCTTTTCGGGAATCATGTATTACATATATTTTTAAAAAGGAATGTGGTCTTATAAAGCCTTTTCTCTATGCTTCATTACAACATGGCTGTGACGGCATTAATTACTCTCCATAAGCACTGTTCGTGCGTGTGGACAACAACCACGGACGTTGCTATAGCACCATGTTATTTTCCTTATTTTAGAAATAATATTAAATTGAATTGTTTGTTTCTTTTATTTTAAAATTTTGTTCCTTAAAGGTTAAGTTATCGCATCTATATTAGGATGGGACCAATCTCTGCAAAGCAAGCAAAGATGAATAAATAAATCCGTTGTCCCTGAATTCTAAACAAGTATCTAAACTCCAGCTCTGGTGTTTTCCATGGTCGGCCATTTTAGATCAATTCCTCCCTCAATCAGTGCCCTCCTTCACCTAGCATCACTGTACTTCAGTCGGCACTGTCCAACCTCTCTCCCGCGGCTGTTTACCCTGATGATGACCAAGGATCATCACAATGACACTACTGCAATTTGACTTAGAGGATGGATTTGTGTAAATATTTCTTTTGTTTCTGAATCTGTCAGGAAGGAAGAGATCAGGGAATCGGCACAAAACACAACACAAACTTTTCTTTCAATTGAAAGCTATTACTTATCCATTTACACAAGTTCAAACTCAAATCACCCTCCTTCATACTGGGTGACTAACAAGTTCATGCTATACTAAGAAACACGCCTTAGGTATATGCGATAAATACAACAACAAACAAGAGATTTTGTTTGTTGATGTGCTTTTGACCACCCAAAAGTGGTTAGTTTCTGATCATTGCCTTCTCAGTAAGAAAGCTCTCCATCTTTAGCAATGCCTGGAGGAGTGGAAATTGAATTTTTTTAGTCAGGAATAATTCGATACATCAGATTAGACCAAGGAAAGAATACCTCAATAGCAATGGCACTTGGTGTAAGTGTCGTCACATTACTATGTCCTTGTTTCACTGCAATATCTGCAATATGGTATTAGATAGTTAAATACTGTGAAACAATGGATTAACAACTGAATATCGGATGAAAGCACCACAGCTGCTGGGTCCATTATTAGTAGTAAAAGCTAAAATACACCAGAATGAAAATTCAGGTAACACATAGCAGTGCTGAAACCTACGTTCGAGTGAAACCCTGGCATCAGCATTAGCATATGAGTCCATTCTTTGTTCAAAAAGTGCAGTCAGTTTTGCATAAGCCTGTATGAAAAAAACAATAGTTATTAGCACTGTCCACATGCCGAAGATCCAAATTACATAGCATAATAAACAAGAGTGGCTACCTTTGCATAAGGATCACCAGATTCTTGATGCAAGAGGGGCCGAGAAGCAGTTCCTACCGCAGCAATTCGTCTTGCAAGTGCATCCAATGGAACATCTAACCAGATTGTTGACCCTTTCTTCATGTAACTCCTGCAAATTTCACACAGCAAACTTAGTAAGCATTGCTTTTGAAGAGCAATTCAGGGTAGTTTATCACTTCCAGTACCAATTGATTGGTCGGATCACCGCACCGCCTCCGGTTGCAACAACTAATCGATGCATCGACGACAAATCCCTTAGTACCTCACTCTTGAGAAGTCCAATGAAACAAGAGGATATCAGAAAACTTTCTTATCAGGAGCTTGAATAGCATCGTTATATACCCGCCACTACTAGACCAAGATGGGAAGAGAATGGCTTGGATTCTGATTCATTTTTCATACCAAGAAAAGAAATGGAAATAAGTCTCATGTCTCTAGAGAAACAAGCGTATACCTCATTATCTCTGAAGAATGCTTCACTATGGAGCTGAAAGATTTCAGCAACAGATGATATGCCAACTGCCTTCTCAACCAACTTATCGCTATAATGAGGAAACATCAGTAACATTTCTGAATAATGGACAGAAGTTGCTTCAAATTCTAGGTTGGCATCATCAGATACAATCATACGAATGCAAACCTGTCAAAGAAAGAATAGCCTAATACTTCAGCTAATATCTTCCCAACTGTAGTTTTGCCAGAACCCATCATTCCTGTTTATTTGGACAGTACGAATATTAGAATTAGACGAGAGTTCCAATATGATGAAACGCACTTAAGCAAGGCAAGAACTAACCAACTAAGTAAATACACCGGTCATTCAAATAAGGGACCACGTCCTCTGCTTTTTGCTGCAGCGAACAGGGACATCAGTTATATACTTGTACCAACAGAAGTTTGCAGCTTGTCAAATGGACATGCTTCAATGTAAATGAAATCACAATTACACATAATTTCCTAACCTTTAGAACAAGAGCTTCATCAGCAGAGTAATAGGTTTTGTCAATACCTGCAAGCCATACAATGCATGTCATACCTTGATCATTGATAACATCTCGTTAGAATAGGTAGACAGGTAATTCCTAGTGCAATTGTGCACACAATTAATCTTTTCTTCTCTGGAGTCTGTAAATCGCTAAATTCTTCTTGCTTGCAGATTGGTAGTAGTTATATCTAGGTACTGTTCAGAAATATACACCAGTGTAGAGTATTTAAGTTTGTTAGTTAGCAGTGGTGGAGCTAGCACCACCGTTGAGCTCGGGTTACTAATAACGTTCCGGTGATCGACTGGTTTTTAACATTATAGGCATCGATGAGACGATGACTGTCAGTACTCAGTAGTGGAGATGGTAGCTCGGAGCCCGGACAACCGCCCGATCTGCTCTTTAGCTGTCTCCCTTGCTAGTGAATTACCACTAATAGGTCCTCTAAAAAGACACAAAATAGGGATTGTGTTGCGAAATGCCACTATAACATATTAACACATAAAAGAAGGCATACTCTCCAACCAACTCTCTATCTTGCTCATATCCTATCCCATTCTCTATCCGTCCCCTATCACTCCCTAAATGTGGGAGCATCTTATCCCTTTTTGACGTTGCATGACATCATTGATTTGGGTTATAGTATAAGATATTGATAAAATATAGATGGACGAGATATAAGGAGTCAAATATAGGGAGCTCACTGTAGCATGCAAAAAAAAAATAGAGAGACAATTTGGATGAGGAGGATTTCCTTGGATAGGGAGGCAAAAATAGGGAGATGCTCATTCTGAATTTCTGCTATACCAAATAGCGGTACACCAAGAACGCTCTCTTTTGAGTTCCAAAAGAAGAGAACACCCTAACATTGAATTGGATCAACCATTGACATTTCAATGAAGCCCATGATACATTCCTTAACCTCTGAGACATAAGTTGGTATACATTAAACATCTACCCACTCCATGATTAGGTTTATGTCCATTTCAATGTCTACTTGCAGCTGATGCCTGATGTGGAACGAATAAGTCCCAACACCCTCCACTAATACTGATTCCACAACTAGGCCAAGAAACTTCAGTGGTAACCCTGCAACTTCGCCATTTTCCATTTAGACCCTTATATTCTTTGGATTCACATAGTCGTCCTATCTTCCTTCCTTGATCCTATCCTTCAGTCCCTTCCTCAGTTGCCGCGTGTACACCTGAATACTGAAGCGTGTCGTGCTCACAATTGTTTCAACCAGTTAAGACCAAAACTACTTTTTTCTGAAATCATCGCTACGACCAAAATTTTTACGACGGTTTCAGATGAAAATTCAAAGAGTCCTGGTCGTTGACACAGACAAATCACACATCCATATCCAGAGCAAAGCTCTAATTAAAGAGGCACTAATAGAACTGCTTACCTGCCGGTTTCCTGGAACACGAAACCTTCAGTTTGGCACCGCAGCTCCGGCGATCAGAGCCCAAAACCAACGGCTGAGCGAACTTCTCCACCTCGAACCTCACCGGAACCCTCGCCGTGGAAGAGCGGCGTGGGTTTCCGAGTCCGGCCCAGGCGCCGGGCTTCGCCCGGAGACCCACCCCGGCGTCCATCTCCTCTCCAAATCGATCAGACCCGACAACGACAGGGTCTTAATTATTCCTTATTGTTGGAGACGGGATTGGATTTGCCGGCCATCGCCGGATCAATGGAGAACTCGGCGGCGGCGGCGGCGCCGCCGCGGAGGAAGAGGAGGGGGATTCTGTGTGCAGGGACGAGCGGAGGGAGAGGGACGGAAGTGGAGATTGGTCCCGTGCGAGGCTTTATATACTACTTGTAGTTGTACGAGGCTGTTTTGTTTCAATGAAGCGGGTTTCTTGTCTTGAGGTCCAACACGTTGTCAATATTTTAGGAGATGGCATAATGCTTACTCCAATAAAAATTGGACTCACATGAGAATGCACGTTCATTTGAAGAAAAAGCTAGGCTGATATCCAAACAAATCTCATACCTACATTAGGGTGAGACCAAAATTAAGTTCGTATCATGTTAAACCTTCAATCTTTGATGTTTCTTTAGCTCTACAGTTATCATGCGGTATTTGTGTAGTTTGTCATTCCTTTTCTTATCCGGACCTTTTGAGTCATTACCAATTTGTCTTTCTTTTTTACAACAGAGAAGCATGGCTTCTCCCTCTTCCATTAATGGAAAAGAAAGGTTAGCAATTTGTCTTGTGCTCTAACCTTTAAGGTTTGTGTTCTTCATAATAGATTGAGAACCCTTTCTCCTTAGCACGTAAAACGAAACAACATATTAGCGCATAAGTATTAGCAATATATTAATATAATTTTGAAGCAACTTTCTTTTAATTTTATTTTATAAAAGACGCATCATTTTAGTCGTTTGGAAACGTGCACGTGAAAAACAATAGACTAGAAGTTAAAAAAATTGGAAGAAAATAACACTAAGGCCCCGTTCGATCTCCAGGTGTGGAGATAGATTTTTATGGCACGAAAAACGAGAATTCTCATTAGCACATGATTAATTAAGTATTAACTATTATAAGTTTGAAAAATTGATTTATTTGCTTTTTTAAAACAACTTGTATATAGAAACTTGTGTAAAAATAATTCACCTTTTAACTGTTTGAAAAACGTGCTGATGAAAAATAAGACCTAAGTTGTCTATAGAGCACAACCCTTTTAAACTAGACATCAAAACCAAAATTGTAACCTCTATTAGTCTTTTTTTTCCTTGTTGATGCAATGCGAACTGTAAGATAGACTAATACACAGAGCTGCCACACGCCAGCTAGACATAGCTATACATGGAGTGGGTTTTTTTCCCGCTGGTTTTTCAGATACCGCTAGAGAGAACTAGGAAGACTTCCAAAGTTTCAGTTGGCACCAACTACAACGCTTCACCCAGGACGCCACTCAAGAGTCAAATCTACTCGCAATAGGATAGCACTAGACACTTTCTTAAGCCTCTCCACCAAACAAAAACAAGCATGGTTGCTGGTCGGTTCTGTCACATTCTGAGAACTACAGGGATCCAGCCGCAAAAAACACATACGGTATTCCAATTTTACCCTTCACCGAACACGAAGCGAGTGGTGGCTGCTTCAGTAGAAGTGAGGGGCGTTTTGGCCTTTTATGGGGCAAAATGGCTAAACTCGATGGGGTCCCTTGGGATTGGTTGGGTGGGCCTTGGGCCGGGATATGAGGCAAATATCTCTCCCCCGGTTGATCCAACTACCACCGCTCCCCGCACGTCCGATGCCACGTCGGAGCGACGCGGCCGTGGGTTGGTGGCCGATGGCGACGCTGCGTGATCGAGAGAGGTGAGACGTCCAAGCTCTCACAAAAAAGTTCCCTTCCTTCATATAAGCTTCAAGTGACTCACGACAACTTGGTACTTGAGTTAAAGCTGAGTCTTTGCTTTGTTTCTAGGCTGTGTTTAGTTCGGTGTAAAATTTAGATTTTGGTTAAAATTGGAGATGATGTGACTGAAAAGTTGTGTGTATGACAAATTGATGTGATGAAAAATGACTGAAGTTTGAATCCTTTAAATCTAAAGACAGCCCTAGTTGATTCATGAACTTCTTTCTTCTTCTTTTCTTTTGCTGATTACACAGCACATGCATACGTATACGTACGCTCACTCTTTACGGATGTAATGTAAGAGATGGAAGCCTGACAATAATAAATCCGTGACCCCCTGGTTCTTCCTCTATTCTCTTGGACTTGCGTGTTTTACGCGTGTCAATTCTCTGCACGGTTTACAACTTCTGTTTCAGTCTTATCTTTCGCTCATTGGTTTATAAGCCATCGTCAAGATTTTAATTTTAATTTTTAATTTTAAAGCTGCTTTTTTATGTTTTTCTCAGCAAAGTTTATTTTTAACATTGATTTTTAATTCGCTGAAGACGAATATATAAAAGATTTACTCTAAGATTATTTTTTATTACTAATAACCTGTACAGCTTTATAAAATATAATCAGCATTACGCTAACTAATACTAGCACGTTTGGTGTCTCCTGAGTGTGAGAACTTCTTTTTCTTTCTTTCTTTTTTTTTTTTTTTTGCTTTTTGTGTGTGTGCGTGTAGATTGAACTTGGGTTATTGAAAGACGATGAGATATGCATAAGAAAATCGGTGTGATAAAGACTTAATCGTGGCAGCTCTACCCCGGTGTTTACCAACCCATCCCCCCAAATTTCAAGAAACAACAACCTTGTTTTATGTTTTCTGCCTTTCTTGTTCAAGAACAACGGCGCATGGGGAATGAGGCTTGTTGATGACCGGAAGGTGCATGTCGTACACTAGGACAGTTTGGACCATTCGGTGACTGGTGTTGTTTGCTGTACTATAGGCATACCACAGTTTAAGCTGATCATCTAGATCGGAGCAGCAGCTCAGGAATTTTAGCAAGCAGCCAAGCAGACCCATGATAAATTATATATGATGCATTATTAGGATGCATTATTAGGCATAGTTGCATCAAACCTGTTATAAATATCGTTACGTGGGGGCCGATTAGATCATGGCGCTCAAATATCATATGTTTTCATATCGGCCCCCATGGAGAGAAAGGTACGATATCCTGCCATTGACATAACAGAATCTTGTGTTCATATCATATGTTTTCATATCGCCAATGTGCGTGATATGCAAGTACGAAAGAAAATGGAGTAGTACGTAGTATATCCTCTCTTTTTCGTCAGCGGGATGTCACACAAATCTGCAAACTTTTCCATGGACAATGGCTTTTGCCTCTCTTTTGGAGCGCAAAGCCGCAAACACAATTCACTCGGGCCTTCGCGCCTCAGGAAATGTGGGCTAGGCAACTAAGCCTGCTGGGCCGCGTGAAGGATAGGCCTGGTCCGGAATGCCACGTACGCATGGAGGTATAGAAATCTTTATTTTCTCGATTACACGGCAGACAAATATCACTACACACGCAACACCACATTCACATATCCACAAAAACATCTTCTAACACACCCCTAAGAGAGGGAACATCCTTAATCTCAGCAAAATCCGTTAAAAGTTTACTTGTATATGCATAATATTTATAGGCATCAGGTTTTAAACTTTGGTGAGTAAAATTATACACCCATGACACCACCGGCACACTACAGAGGTACAAAAATCTTGTTCTAGAAAGGAGGAACATCAAAGCCCTTGAGAGCAACGATTTGAAATTTTGAATTGAATTGAATGGACGAAAATGAGCTAATTTCCCTTCCAATCAATTACACTTGCGGAAATTTCTTTTTCCAAAGATTACAGTTGCAAATCGACCCTCCAAATAAATCAAATGTTAACACCCACAGCAAAAGACCCACCCCCGAGGATCCAATTCTCTCCAACGGGGGAGTCCGTCCTTATTACACCCCCCATTAACCAATTCTGATTTCTGACGGCCACTCGTAATGCAAATTCCCTTGACGAATCCAATTCCAAACTCCGTGTATCAATCAGATCAGAGGCCCTTCCTCACTAGCAAATCTCCCGTTTAATTCCAACTCCTAATCAATTTAAACCCTCAGGTTGAGCGTGTGCTTGAGGTCGCCGACGTGCAGCGTGTGGCTGCCCAGCGCCACCTTCCGGTTGCCGAGCTCGTCGACGACGCTCAGGTCCTTGCACACGTCCACCTTGAACGCCACCACGCCGGCCTGGCCGGGCTCCAGCGACACCTTCTCGAACCCGAGCAGGTGCTTCGCCGGCGCGCTGTGCACCGACGGCGGCGACGAGAAGAGGAACACGGTGTGCCCGCCGGCCATCCCGCCGGCGTTCCGCACGCGGAGGTGGACTTCGAAGGACAGGCTCCCGCAGTGCTCGCCGGCGGCCTCCACCGAGAGGCAGTGCTCGGTGTGGCAGGCGTGGCCCTCGGCCAGCTGCACGGCCACCTGCTCCGGCGCCGACACGAGGCTGTGCGCGAATTTGGTGTAGCTCAGGCCGTCGCCGAAGGCGTACACCGTGTCGCCGGTGTAGAACCGGTATGTCCGGCCGGGGTAGCCGGTCGACGAGTCCGGCCGCATGCGCATGTCGGTCATCGAGACCTTGTCGGCGAACGACGCCGGGTACCACGTCACCGGCAACCTTCCACCTGAACAGTATGGTGATCAGCTCAGCTCACATGTCAAAAAACTTCTTCTGAGAAAGAGAACAATTCAGAGATGCAATGCACTCACCAGGATTGTAGTATCCGAAGAGGATGTCGGCGAGGGCGGCGCCACCGGCTTCGCCGGGGTAGCCGACCCAAAGAATGGCGGAGATCTTGTCGCTGGACTTGGCGAAGGAGATGTCGAACGGCCCGCCGGACATGACGACGAGGATGACGGGGCCCCTGGAGGCGTTGGCGACAGCCGAGACGAGCTGCGGCTGCTGTCCTGGCAGGAGGAGGCTCGTCCTGTCCAGGCTCTCGCGCTCCACGGACTGGTCGGCGCCGACCACCAGCACGGTCACGTCAGCGCTCGCCGCGGCCTGCGTGGCGGCGCTGAGCTGGAGGCTGTTCCCGCTGCACCCGACGTTGGTGCATCCCGGCTGGTACACGGTGGCGACGTTGGCGCCGAGGCCCTGGAGCGGCGTCGTGTACTTGCACGGCGTACCTGCACCATGACATCACCAGCATTCATCCGATCAGTGCACAAGAATATAATTCTCTTCTTGACCGATCAAATCAGCTTGTCCAGAATTGGTGTCACCTTCGTAGTTGCCGATCATGGTGAAGCTGGCATTGGCGTTGGGGCCAATGACGGCCATGGACTTGATGGACTTGGCGGAGAGCGGCAGCGCGCCGGTGTTCTTGAGGAGGACGATGCCCTGGCGCGCGGCCTCGCGGGCCAGCTCCTGGTTCGACGACGTGCACACGTCCTTGGGGCCGAGGCTGCCGAAGGGGAGCTTCCTCGGGTCGCCGTCGAAGAAGCCGAGTCGCATGAGCACGATGAAGTTGTTGGTGATGGCCCGGTCGACGTCGGACTCCGACAGCTTCCCGGCCTGCACCGCCGCCACGGTGTGCTGCGCCAGGAAGTTGCCGCAGTTCAGGTCCAAACCTGCCACAATTTGGTCAAACAAATAAGGAAAAATGTAAAAATAAATAAACGAAAGGTTGAATGCAGAAGATTTGTTAGTGTAGTATGAACAGAAATGGTCCTCAGTTGAGGAGTTTTTTCATCACGGTGAGGCCTGACAAATCATTAATCTGTTTCGGTCCATTCATCAGTATAGTGCCGAAAAACTTGAGGATAGGTTCATGATACAGAGTAGGAGTACTAGCTAATAGTTATAGCGTTCTCACAAATTTGAAGACAAAATTATGTGACGGTGTAGCACATGATAAAATGCAGCAGAATTATGTAACTTCTCTTTTGCCTGTGGTAATCAGTATTGGTCAAAACTATAATGACAGATACAGAATGGAAAACAGTAGGAGCTACTCCACTTAGCAGTCTTGTACTACTGCACTTGAACATAACTGAAAATCAGTAGTGCTACCTAATGATACCGTGGGTTCACCGACACAGCTTGGAATAATTTCGTCAGGTCAGGTTGCAGGTTATCAAGGCCTATTAAGCTCTAAAGACGCTGCTAATGCCCCCATCAATTACACTAAGACTCCCTAACAACCCGATGGCTACTGCACATCTCAACTCGTACTATAATTGCCTAGCTGCTAGGAATCGCGTTAATCAAACCAAACTTTAAAGGAAAATCAACGGTTTGATCTCGTCAGAGGTTAGACCATCGAATCCTGCAACTGCATATTGTCTGTACTACATGGGAATGCATATAGTTAAGAGGTGGTTGTGACTAAGGAATGAACAGTACCTGATTTGATTGTGATGGCAGCTGCGTCTTCAGGGTTCTTGGTGTAGTGTTGGTTATTGTACAGTACGTCAACCGAATCGCAATCCGACACAATGTATCTGCAAGAACAACATACACCATTAGAACAAGAGTTACAAGATCTCTGAATCTTCTCTAAAGCATCAGATGGCTGAAGTTCTAAAAGTGTTAAGAGGAGTAGGGAGAGACCGACCCGTTCAGCTTCCAGTCCCCTCTGATGACTCCTGACAAGAGGTCCTTGTCTGCACAGGTAGGCTTCCCATTGACCTTGTTGTAGGAGCACATAACACTGGCCACATTGCCGTCGATCACGCAGCTCTTGAACGGGGGCTGGAACGTGTCGTCCAGATCCTGCTGGGACACCTGAAGATTCACAAGAACACGAATTGGGACACGAGTATGAGCAGTGAACACATGGCCACACACATTGGTGATTGCTACTCTTCTCCCACTACCTCTATTTTCATTTCTAATACTGAATTTTTAGTTCAGTTTGGTAGAACATACCAACAATGCTGGGTGTATCAAATTGTATTGATAAGCTTTTTAGGCCTAAAAAGCTGGTTCTGATGCGACACGCATGATTATGTTAGATGCAGTATTTTTTTTTAGTTTATCTGATTAGCATTCACAAATTTAACATGCACAAAAGCAAAAGGTTCCAGTCATGTGCTCTGTACTTGTGCGAATAAAAAACCAATCATCTGTATCAACAGTGCCGCGACGCTGCCAGCGATGTGCAAAGTCAGTGTTTTTTATGAGTTTTGGTAGGTAGAAATGGCCAAGATCTGCCATTTCGGGGAACTGCAACAACTCAAACCAGAATCTGAGGAAATTAACAATCTGCAATTTGTTTTATCTATACGTGTTCATACATTCCTGGATCCTTAGTTAAAAAAACCCATGTTTATAAATTATAGCTATCTAACTTAATTTAAGGTTCCGTGGAATGATCAGTATTCTATTCAGGTGCAAAAACCAGCATGTTACTGTCCAAATAACAAGCACAGTGGTGCAGCCACGAAGAGTAAGTACAGAAAATTAAAGTAATCCGTATGGGCCTAATTAACTTGTCGTAGAGGTTCGTCTACATGCTATTGTCGGCGTCATCTCGCAGGGAGAGAGACGGATCCAATGGTCCAATCAACGGCAACGGCTGTACTCGAACATTGATTGGCCACTTACGTAAAATGGAGATGCATCCTCAATTACACTAACGAAAGGGAGAGGTTGGTTGCTGCTACATGGGTCAATCACCAACTGATTCTCACTAGCAAGCGGAGCTCATTTACTCGCATGTGTATCACCTGCTGCTGCGGCCATGGCAGGCGAGCAGGCAGTATTCAATTGTGCAAAACGGCAACTCGAGCACGGCGCATTCACGCCATGGCCATTGCTTACCAATGCATCAGAGAAACAAGAAGATGATCGGATTAGCTTACCACGGCGTCGAAGGTGTAGCGCTCGACGCCCTTCCAGTTGTCGACGTCGTATGCGGTGTAGTGCTTGCAGCAGGCGGCGACCTTGAGCGCGTCGCCGCCGCCGCCGGCGTCCTGGAGACCGGTGACGTAGCCGACGGCGTACTTGCTGGCGAGCAGCGGGTCCTCGCCGGGCGTCTCCTGGCCGCGTCCCCACCGCGGGTCGCGGAAGATGTTGATGTTGGGGCTCCAGAACGTGAGCCCGGCCAGCCCGACGTTGTGCATCGCCCTCGCCTCCGTCGACACCACCTTCAGAAATCAGAACACATCGCACACAGTTTCCCATCCTCTCGTCAGAAAAATATTCATCCGATCAGACCATTTCACCAACTTGTAAAATGTTCAGTGCATTTCACTGGAAATTAACGTGCAATGCATGCATCATGTTCGCTGCGTCATACTCGTAGATAGTAGTACTGAATTTTCAACAACAACAACAAAAAATAATAAGAAAAGAACAGTACTAGTAGTAGTACTGGAGTAGGCTACCGGATAGACCGTGGTCAAGCTGCAAATAATTTGGTAGGTGCAACCGAAGATAAGATGCGAGGCATATGATCCTGACTCTGAAATGTCTCATGCCGCAGCTTGATTCTTGGGACAAAGCTTAATATGGTCTGATGTCTCCAGTTTCAAGGGAACACATGATTAGTCCATGTTATAGCTAATTCCCAAACGAAATCGATCGTACCCAGGAAATCTGGAAATGAGAACTAACTAATATCCTACGACGTTCACCTCATTGTTCTTGGCGAGTTGGAAGGAAAAATGACACTTTTCCAAACTCGATGAGGACAGGAGCTAGGTGCCGATGGAGCTGATGATTAACTGAACTTTGGTAAAAGCTGCACGGAGAGAGGGCCTCACGTACCAGTACTATCAGATTATACATCATGGACCAAGCTTTTTGAGCCTCCATTTCTGAATTAATCCCCATGAGACAGTGACGCCTCAACAGATGGGGGGGAAGCTAAGCAGTGGCTCCTGACGACGAGCAGCGTGCTAGCGTCCAATTAATGCAATCCACGAGACAGTATCATCTTGGGCGCAGAAAAGAAATGCCCATGTCTGAAACTCTGAATCCACACATGGAGAAAGACTGTACATGTCTTTGGGTGCAATGTGCAGCAAGGTCATTGGCCTAAACCCATTTTTCTCTGTGGTCCTTGCTTGCAAACCTAAATGCTCTTTAACCCTTCATGTAATTTTCTTTTTTATAATAAAACCCTTTATGCAATTATCAGATGGATAGGATATTGGAATGCTAAAATTCCAGTGGGGGTCCTGGCCTAGAACGCCGCTGCTACGTACAAAACGCCCGTGACAAGGGACACCAGCATATCCTGCCGTAAATCTTGGACGGCGCAGGCACAGCCATGCATAGGTGCGTTGCATCGCAGCTGTTGCTGGGGCAATGTGTGTACCATACTGACTATGTTCACACACATTCTTTCCTTCAAGCACAGGAATCACATGACGTGCAAAATGATGAAATGTGCTAATTGTGTGACTTATCAGTGGCTATCATCTGATTCTTGTTTTTTCTTTCGTCGCAGTGGTTTTGCCGGTTTGAGCATAGTAAAACGTGCGTTACTTTCACCGTGCTTTTCCATATGAAAATGTGTACCCATCGTAAAAAGTACTTCTAAGCTAGCTACAGTAGATTCTAGGGGAGAAATTTACTATGGTTATTGTTACGGCGCTTCTTTTAACCTGGAAGTAGCTTGGCAGCAAGCAGCAGCGTAAATGCGCGGTCTGCGACGGCGAAAGGAAACCAAGCGGAATGGTATAATCCGTGACGCGCTTTTGCGGCTTTTCGTGGCTTGCCACATTGCATGGATGATGAAAAGAAGAAGAACAAAAAAAAAGCAACATTCTCTCATCAAACCCTGCACCGCACTGCACCGAATCCCCCAACCCCACCAACCCGCGCACCACCGTCAAATCGCACCAAACGCGACCGGAAATCGCAATGCAGATCGAAAATGTGACATGAAGAAGAAGTGGGAGGTGTTGTTGCATGCTCTGACCTCGCCAATGGCGCGGAAGAGGGAGGCGTTGAAGGAGGCGGCGGTGAGGATGGGCTGCGGGAAGCTGGTGGCGCCCGGGACGAGCGTCGAGAACCGGGTGCCGGGGCCGACGTAGGAGACGCCGTGCAGCGCCTCCGACCACCACTCGTACGCCGGGATCCCCAGCCGCGGCAGCGCCGCCTGCTTGTTCACCAGGAACCCCACCTTCTCCGCCAGCGTCAGCCTCCCCAGCAGGTCCGCCGCCCGCGCCGCGCTGCTCTTCGTCCGGTCGCAGAACCCGTACCCGGACACCGTCGCGTTCGACGCGTCGCACGCGAACACCGGCGTCTGCGCCCTCGCCACATTATTGCACCACACCACCGCCACCGCCACCACCATGGCCAACACTCCCCTCGCCGCCATGGCCATGGTCGTTGCTCCCCTTGCTCCTCGCCACTGCCACTTTATATAGGCCGTGGCGCGCCGAGAGCGCGCGCGGCGAGCGCGGTGGTTGCGAGTGTGTGTGTGTGAGCTGGTGAGCGCGGCCCGTGACAAGGACGGCGCGGTGCGAGCAAAAAGCCTCTTTATTTTCGTTCGCAGCGTCCCTTGGCCTGCACTCCGCTGTGTTTTCTTTCTACCGAGCCCGTGACCGCGAGCCGATTCTTGGAACCATCTGATGTTTCACCTCTTCGATCACAATCTCGTCTCCAATCTGTACTGTACCTGGCAGAACAGTGCAGCAGCGCTCGTGATATATAAAACCTGTTGGTTTCTTCTGCTTGTCACGCTCAACAAAACTCCGTGAGAAAGTTGATGAAAGCAATGTGAAAAAAAAAAGTATAGTAGTAGCTCGAAGGAAGAAGTTGCTTGCCTTGAACGTGGATGTGACCTGGTTTAGGAGTAGTTACCTCGGTGAAAGCAAGGAATACGGTATGCATGTATGGAGATTGGAGAGGAGGGAGAGACTAGTGTGACTGATCAGTCATCAGTGGCTTGGCAACGGGAGATTCTTGAGAGAAAAGCATGGTGGTTGTCAACTTGTCATGCAAAGGGAAAGGCAATCAACGCAAAAGCGAGCGTATTTTGCATCTGCGATTACCGACACATTCGGTGGTTGGATCAATCGCCACCTTACTGGGGACGGATCTGGTTCTGGTCTAATTAATCTAATCCGCAATTGATCTGTATCCCTTAATCTGACGAGAGAATATTATCAGGATTGAGACGAGAGGCTCGAATTCGACGATGGTTGATGCATGCAACCGGGCTACCCTCCAATATTCCGTCGCTTCATGGTGATGGCCACATGATCAGGACCAGACCATCGGTGGTTACGTATAGTGTTTTCATCGATCGATCATTTAGAAACACGCTTATACCGTTATACGATCAGGTAGACGGATATACGTATTCACAAGTTTGGTATCCACGAGTTCTGGAACATCGATCACGTATTCCTTTCGGATCCACAAGTTTTAGATCACATCAACACATGCAACACTCGTTTCTAGCCTAGTTTTGCTTCCCTTGCAAATTAGTCTATAATGTATGACACCGTTGACTTTTTATTAACGTTTGACCATTCGTCTTATTCAAAAAATTTATATAATTATCATTTATTTTATTATGATTTAATTTGTCATCAAATATTCTTTAAGTATGACATAAATATTTTTATATTTGCAAAAAAAATTTGAATAAGACGAATTGTCAAACGTTGATTAAAAAGTCAATGACGTCATATATTAAAATACGGAGAGAGCGGCATGTACACCGACTTCATATATACTACATGGATTATGGCGTACATGTCCTGGTCGAATCAAATCTCCCTTCTTTTTGTAATCATCGCAAGGTGGATGTGTACACGTATTTAGCTCGACGGCGACACGCATCGGGATCAAGTGGCTATTCCAGGCAAATGGACCTGAACGGTGAGGTTATCAGGTGACCAACCGATGAATGAACCCATTATAAAACTGCACATCAAAGAGATTTCCCCTCTACCCACAGTCCCAGACAGAAGTAAAACGAACAGACAAGGTGGCAGGTCAAACTAAACTGCCAGCAAGTTGCCTTCCAATTCTAATTTAGTACCACTCCTAGTCCAAAATGCAGTTGCTTTGGTACGCAGCAATGGCCAACTCTCTTACAGTTACAGGTCAATATGCTACTAGCGTAGTACTAGCATTTGCTTGCTGGGATTTTCAGTTTTGCCCGTGCAATTGGAGATCTATCACGTCTGAAGGGTGAAGGGAGTAGATACTATATACAGTTGCAGTGAGACCTTCCTGGCTTTCTGAATCCAACATCATGCCTGCATAGCACGAAGGAAAGGGTCGTCAGAATGCAGCCTTGCAGATACTACTGCATGTCTGTATCTGGGTTGATTTCGCTTCAGAACAGAGATAGCAGAGCTGATGAGATGATAGTGTTTGTTTTGTAGCACCTCTGCGATGATCATGGAATATGTCAACGGGAAGCTCAAAATGTCCTTTCCTTGAATGCTAATCTCGATCATCAACTGAGTATTTAGATATGATCAGTATGGCCTTTTCATCCGTAAGGACAGGCTGACTGCCAAAAAGTACGATTCCCTCACCACTGATAGCCAGGTTGGTAAAGCTGCAATCTGCCCTAAATTAACAAAGTCTGTACAACCCGAGTCTCCCCTTTATCTCCTCAGATGACAGCAGATATTTTTCCTGGGTTAATTAGGAACTTAACCTATCAAATAGAAAAAGTTAGGCCTTAAATAACCTAATATAAATTTTGCTAGATGCTAGGGTGAAAATCGCTATGGAAATTTCATAGACATACCGATACCATTTCCATATAACTAATAAATAATAATAATATCATCTTTACCAACTGTCACCGTTTCTAAAATTTAGATTTTCTTAACTTTTTATCAGCGTCCTATTAAAGTAGACCATACCGTTTCTAACCATTTCCAACGTTTTCACCCCGAGAGCACATCGCGAGACGGATAGCTACTAGCCCGCGCTACGGCCAAGCCGGTGGCAGCAACTGGTTGTGTAAGACTCTGTTTAGATGGAACTAAAATTTTTAAGTCCCTATCACATCGGATGTTTAGACACTAATTATAAATATTAAACGTAGACTATTAATAAATCCCATCCATAATCTTGGACTAATTCGCGAGACGAATCTATTGAGCCTAATTAATCCATGATTAGTATATGTGATGCTACAGTAACCATTCTCTAGTTATGAATTAATTAGGCTTAAAAAATTTATCTCACAAATTAGCTTTCATTTGTGTAATTAGTTTTGTAAGTAGTCTATATTTAATACTCTAAATTAGTGTATAAATATAGAGACTAAAGTTAAGTCCCTGATTCAAACATCACCATTAAGTGTGTAGTGCTGCTGGGCCTGCTGGCCGCCTCCTCCTGGCTCCTGAAGAAGGTGGCCGTTAGGCAGGAAAACAGGACAGAATGCGAACGGGATCCGCGACCTCACGCGGCGTCGTTGTGCCTGCACGCGGGCAGAGCAGTCAGCCACTCAGCCATACGTGGCCGCGCGCTGCGGCCTGCGGGCTCGCCTGGTCACGGGCGCGCGCGCGCGGTGAAACGGCCGCGTTCGTCGGCGCGCGGGATCCCGCCGGCCACGGAGACCCCACTGCAGTACATGTATCTCCGTGCATTGTAGGTACCCGGCCGGCCCACCGGAAATCGGCTTGTCACCGTGTCATGTGAGTTCAGATCGGAGTTTTGATTAGAAGAGAGAGAGATCGGAGTTGAGAGAGGCGTATGCTGCATGCTCTCAGCCTTGCACGATCCAGCATTTTGCTTTGTGGAGTTCGTTGCAGTCATCAGTCTTGCAGAGAGAAAAAGCAATATCTGTTTCAGTGTTTCACCATGATGAGCACCATCTCCCCTCTCTCTCTGCTTAAAAAATCATATTGACCAATTTATAAAAAAAAATTAGCTAATACTTAATTGATTATGTGCTAATGGATCATTCTGTTTTACGTGCTGGAGGAAAGTGTTCCCAACCACGAGGAAAGAACACAAGCACATACTCAGAGAGAGAAAATTTAGCGAATCTGATGCTCAAACTAAACTACTGCATAAGACAGTCACATACTCAGTTACTCCCATAGTAGTATATCATTCTTGCTTTTAAAGGGGGTTGATTTTTGGCATACTACATTTTTTTCGTTGTTAATGGCATTCCTTGACGCCTAAAAATCCTCATTTTTCACTTGCAAGATGCTCTTGCATCATCATTGAATCGGTGGATCCAGAGTTCGAGATATTAGTGCTAAATTATGGGGCCGTGGGACTCCAGTCCTTGCTTACAATAAACTCAATGCTTATTGTGTTGATCCACTCACGATGCTGCTCCAAAGCGGAACAACAGTGATACCGTAACAACCTCATCAGTGTCCTAACTCCTATCCCCCCAAATAATCTTCAGTTCACCAGGAATGGCCTATATCCGTCCGTACATAGCTGTCCCGGAAACATCTCTCACGCCATCCTCAATATATGATCAAGATGTCTATCTAGACTTTTGGTTGTTAATTACTAGTTGTTAGTACATTTTTTTCTTCTTCTAAAACCATGGCAGATATATTGATTCAGCTTGTTCTCTTCGTCTGAAGAACCCTAATCTGACAAATAATGCTAGTGCTGCAGATCTAAGGACTGTCCGTCGACATTTCAGGCCTAAAACTTGACAGTATACTAAAAAAAAAAATCATTTGATGGGATCCAGGACAGACAGGATACTAGAAAGTCCACATAACAGTATAACACACGTTGTAGTAGCACTGGTCATATACTCTTGTAATAATAGTGGAACAAAATGACAATATAGACAATTAGACCTACAACAATCCATGTGCTCCCTTTGGCTAGGTTAGGCACCATTTCTGTCGTGCCATCATCTGCATCCTGCACGCCGCATCCGCACATAGCCACTCCACTACTCCAGCTAATAAGCTACAGGCTGCATTCCGTCGCGCCGCGCCGTGACAATTCCCGCTGTATCATCCGTTGTTCGGATCGAGTGCGTGCTGGTCCATGGAATCTTGGAGCTCTGCTCCTTCATGTCCCATCTATTCTGTCGTGAGGCCGAGGTGTAGCTGGATCACGGCGTGGCCCATAACTGAATTTCGGCCCACGTTCCGTCCTGTTTGATTCGGCCGGAAAGTGTTTGTGGCCCACGTGCGGCTTGTTATTATTGGGCCGGAAAGTAGTTACGGCTCACGTGCGGCCTGTTTTGTTTGGGCCGTCGCTCTCAGCGTCTCCGCGAGGGCGAGGGATACGCCGCCGCCGCCGCCCGCCGCCTTCTCCATTCCTAAACCTCCGCCACTAGCCTAACCCCCTTCTCTTTCCGCCGCCGGACGCCGGCGAGTACCGGCCGGATTCTCGGCTCGGCCATCTTGCTTGCCTCGCTGCTACCTGCTCGTTGTGTGGAAGAACCTCTCTTCCAAGGGAAGAGTAGAGGGAGGCAGGGAGGGGATGGGGGAGGAGGTGCATCTGGGCTTGCCGGGGCCCTGGGCGGAGGACTACCGGGAGAAGGCCGATCACTACACCACCAAGATCGGTGGAGTCCCCGTATGCCTTTGGTTTTGCCCTCTCTGTGTATTCTTGATTTCGTTTTTTTTTTTTTTTGGCTCGCTCTTCTTCTGTCTGAATCTGCCCCAGGAAGTTGCAATTTAAGCTATTAGCCTGTTACTGAAACTGTGTTTTGTATTTCTTCATGTTATTAGCGATTTTAGTTTTCTATCCTTCCCAAAGGTGTTTTTCAAGCTCAGTGATTTGTTCAATTGAATCAATTGTATGCAGGACTGGCCAACCGAGGATATGGGCATTAAACCTCACTTGCTCCAATGCAGTTTATGTGGAACCAAGTTGTGCCTTGTTGCTCAGGCGAGTATTTACTGTTTCGCAAGAATTCAGTACTTGCAATAGGAGCATGTGTGGATGAACGTTTGTATGAGAAAATAGAGCAGTAATAAGATGCCTGGACATTTGTTACAATGCATTAAAGTGTATCAGAGCTTATTTTCCTACTGATTTATGACGATAGAGTGCTTCTACCTCGCTACTAGTACTGTTGCTTCGTTTTTATGAGATGTGATGGTCTCAGGTTCATGCTCCTGTGGCAAAGTTCAACATTGAGAACAGGACTATCTATGTGCTTGTTTGTCCGAAGCCAAAATGTGGGACGAACCCGCAAAGGTGAGCATGTCTCCCTTTGTTTCTTTATGTAATATGATTTTTATGCTTTTCTTTTTCTTTTTCTTTACAGTTGGAAGGTCCTAAGAGTCCAAAAGTGCCACACCAGTGCACAAACAGATGGCAAGGTTGACGAAACAGATCAAATAAACGGAAATGTTTGCTCAAGTGAGCCTTCTTCTTCAAGTTTACTGAACAAGAGCCATGAGGTCAGTGATGATGATTTCGATCTAGATGCCTTAGCCAATGCACTTGAGGAAGCAGCGACTTTAGCATCTAACTCAAAGAAGCAAAACAAACCAAAGCGTAGTAATGCCCCTATAAAATGCCCTGTAGGAAAGCAGAAAGTGGATGATCCAAGCTTACCAGGTAAAGTTAAAGTCTTAAGTACTAAGTGCTATACTCACAAAGTCTTATATTTTGATCTCATAAAATTTTCTTCTTGCAGTTCTTCCTTGCTTCTACATCTATTATGGTAAGGAGCAATTTAGAGACAAAGGCAGTGTAGGTTCAAATAGCAGCAAGTCAGTTTTAGCGAAAGAAATTGCAGATGTAGCAAATGACGAAGAAGAGAAATGGGAAGGTGAAAACTATGAATATGACAGAGCTATTGGTGCTGACAGAACGTTCTTAAAATTCAAGAAACGGTTGGATGCATATCCGCAGCAATGCTTTAGGTAGTTAAATTCATATGTCCTTGCAAACTCATCTTTCAATTATGTGATGTACTGGTTATCTATTATGCATTAATTGTCTATTACCTTCTTGACTTTCGGAACCTGAATTTTGTGATGTTATGCAGGTATTCTTATGGTGGTAAGCCACTGTTGGCTGCAACAAACCTTCAAGATTCTGGCACATGCCAGCTTTGTGGTTCACCACGCCAATATGAGCTACAATTGATGTCTCCATTGTCATATTTCCTCCATGAAGCTGGTGATGGTTCCTCAGATTATGCACCTGATGGCTGGACCTGGCTGACTCTTATCATATACACCTGCTCAAAGGTATATTCTCTTCACTGATGCCAAATAAATGATGGAGTCCAACTCTGAAAGCCACAGATGCAGTTCCTTAAATATTTGTATTGCATAATTGATGAATAAGCACCATAGCATGAAGAACGTTGCAGTTGGACACCACTACCTATCTAGGAGTATCATTTATCCTGTCAAATGATCTTCCCACAAAAATATATATAATTAAATGATTAATACTTTGTTATATGGAACTTTTAGCCAGAAATCATAGTCTAAAACTTAGTGTTTCTGATTGCAGATCAGTGCACAATTCATCCTTAGGAATTATTTCTGTTATACACTAGGAGTATATGGTACTACTATCCGAGATCCTTAGCATTCAATACAGTAGCAGCAGAGAAACTCTAGTGGTGCATTAGCAAGTTATGTGTAACCAACTGTCCCTGTTCAGGGTTTACCAGTACTGACAATTGGAGATACTTTCAGTTTTTCACTGTCTTAATTTGTTCTCATTCTTACATTTTGGAATATTCCCTAACATTGATCTACTGCAGAGCTGCTGCCCATCCTCCTGTGTTGGAAAGCCAGGCAGCTGCTGCTGGGGAGTAGCAGAGGAGGAGATAATGATTCAGGAGGATTAAAGTCCTTCAGTGCCTACAATGTTGAGAAACCAAACCATTCCTGGTTTGAGTGCGTGATGTGCGTTTTCGAATGCTCTTTTCCAGTCGTTGAGGTCGTAAAGCTATCTGTAGTTCATAGGAGGCGATCTACTATACGTGTTCTTGTTGACATTCCCTGTTTCAGATTCTTTTAAATCATGTATTCCTGTTGTTTGTCTGGGTTGTCAACTCCAATGAGGGAGAACATGTCAAGCACTTGGTCGTTTCTGTAGTGTGATCCTTTGTACTTTGTAGCATAGTGTGCCTTGTCAATCCCAGCCATATTTTTCCTGTCTTGGTCTGGAACCTTCTCAGATTTGTTTGGTAGAGCTTAATATATAATCATAGTACTACTGGGTTGATACTTTGATTAATACACCTATTGTGAATGATAAAAAGGACCGATGCCTATGCATAATACATGATAAGCTACATAATTTGGCCGTCGTGTTATTCTGTTGCCAACTTTACAACTGCATCGATGCGGATTCTGCACTTGCAATTTGTTTTAAAATCCTGCCAGGCTGCCAATAAATGATTTATTCGTTTGTGCTGATAATGTTATAGCAGTAGTTTCCGGCCATGTTTTCCCCATTTTGAAGAATCTTTGTACGAAATACTACCTAGATATATAATACAGCTCATGACCCACCCATCTTTGTACTTTGCTAAGGCATCTCAATTTGCAATGCATATGGTGAAATAATACACTTTAGTGCCTGATTTTTGCTCAGAAATGTACTAAGGCAGTATATAGTATCAGCAACTGTTGGTTCATTTAGGCAATTGGGCTGCACAGAAAAACATTATTATTAGGATAAGGCATCGTTTTGGAGGATAGAAAAGAGGGGATAGTGTGTGTGTGTGTGTTTTCAGTTTCCAGTTTCTACACCGAATTCGCTTGATATTCTTACTGCGTTTCTGAATCCATTCGTTCCAAACATACTCATGTGCATGCAAAAGCAGAAGGTTATACTGTACTGTAGTACGGAGTATGTGCTACAACCACCGCTCGTCCGTTGTTCTGAGCATATGCTAGTCTTGGGGGCATCCAATTCCAAACCAAAACTCGCATCCCCGTCATCCAAGGGGCAAGATGTGCCGCCTCGGCATTGGACGGGCCGAGTAAAACGCCTTCCTCGATCGTCCCACTCCCCCACCCTTTGACCTGTCGCCGTCGCGTCCGCTCTCCGCTTTCCTCTCGCCGCCTGCCTGCCTTGGCTGCGCCTACTCACCACCAAGTCACACTACCCGACGACGGATCGAACGCGGCGCGGCGCCGCGTGGACGGGCGGACGCAGCGAACGGGCGCGAGGCGACGGCGACGTACGTACGCTGCGCGCGGCGGGTGGAGGCATCCGAGCCGGGGAGGAGGGGAGGGGAGCAGCTGCCGGCTGAGCTGAACGGTCAAAATTCCCGTCGCTTTTTTGCGGTGCAGCTTGCGCGTTTTGGCCGCTCTTTCCACGTCGGTGTAGTGGTGGAACCGGTGGTTGGATGGTGGTGGAATGGAATGTGGATGCCTTTCGGTGTTCTTGCTCCATATGGCGCTGAGTAACCAGTAACCACATATGCATGCATGTGTGGTACTAGTAGCATAGGTGGTAGGTTCCGTGCGAGAGTATACGATGGTGCAGGAGGAGGAGACCTTTTTTCTCGCAACGCCACTGCATTTAAGGGAAAAAAGACTTTATTAGGAGTAAATCTCGGGTTAGCAAATTCACCAACTGTACTGGAGTACCAGTGGAAGTGAACTGGCCCCTATTCATGCAGAAGCTACTGACAGACCAACCGTTGACCGTTCGAGAAAATCCGTGCAATTCTGCTGGATTTGCCACCTGTTCGTATGTGGCGTCTGATGTTCACCTCAGGTGGTCCACGCGCCACGAGTCCACGACCTGATCGAGGCAGCCGGCGCACGACGCGTACGTACGCGACGCCGCCCGGGCGAGCCGCGGCTCGTAGGAGTTCACTGCATAATAATCTAATCATGGTTTGGTTGATTTTTATTCGATGCTCCTCCCGAGTCCCCAAAAGCCAAAATGCTATTCCCGTCACCTCCCCGATTGGCATAAAGCCCCTTCCTTTTCCTCTCCACGCCTCTTTATTATTTTTTCCCTGCACACATCTCCATCTCCGCCTCGCCCCCACTGGTCTCCTATCCACCCCTTCGCTTCGCCGCTTCCTGCACTGCTCTGCCGCTTCTCCATGGTGGTGGTATGGATCTGCAGCTTCTCACTTATTCTCACTACTACTTCTTGGTTAACAAGCCCAAGTTTATGCTTTTTCTTTGCTCTCCAGTTCTTGCTCTACTGTTTTACACGCATGCCTGATGGAAATCCGTGAGCTGTGCTGGTTAGGATAACAGCATGACTTTTGTTCTTGCGATTGCGGGATTGTCTTTCGCTAGATTTTTCATGCTCTGGATGACTTGTTAGTAGAGAAGCTGGCAAACTTAAGCTACGCACTTTGGTGAGAAGTTGGAAAACTGGTGTCTCCCTTGTAGTAGTAGTTTGTTTGTTTATCATCTCCATAGTCCATATGATGTATGCTGCAGCCTGCTTTACTTGTCTCCTTTTAGAGGCTACTGAATTGGGTGCTACCCCAAGGTTTTTAAACCAGTGCTATTGTAATTTTTATGTTCTAATGTAAATAAAATCCAACAGAATTGCTCTTTTACATAGAGGAGTTTTAATATAGTTAGGCATGCGTTTGATTTAGCGTAGCTGGGTCAAATTTGTACTTGTATGAGCAAGGTTGCTTGTGGCTCCAGTGATGGTCGTTAGCATAATGTTGCGCAGGCTTGATACTTGAGGGTTTTTTTTTTGTTTTACTATACCATTTCCCTCTGTTTAGCAAGATAATGACAAATTGACTTTTGGGTGGTCCTGCTTCTACCTTGTATACAAAACATTTCTTCAACTGAAAAATAGTGGGGGAGAAAACAGCATATTCTTCAAAGTCTTATCAGGTTCACATTATACTTTAAACTGTGTTTGCTTTTGATCACCCGTTTCTGATGGAATGGAAGTCCCTTGCCTATTTTGACTTGGATGTTTTGCTTGTGACGCTAGCATTGGTCCTTTATTATCTGTAATTGTAAAATCTTCAGATGAACACTTGTTTGCTATACATTGTTTCTACGGTCAATTTTTATGAGCTCTGATCGGTCATTCTATTTTAGTCCTTCATCTTCACTTGTGACATGGCTTGCTTGCAGGTCTTGGAGGACACTTAATTGAGATATGAAGTCCGTTTGTGGTTCTTGTGAGCTTAAGATGCTTGGCACTTGATTTGCTTAGTTTAGCAATATCATCATTTGACATTTCGAACCAGTAAACTTAATGCTCATGGACAGAGCTGATACATCAGGTTTTGTCAGTGGAGGCGTATTTTACATGAACATCCATGTGTATTTCCATTTCGTTTATACTATATGCTTCCTTTATGGTGAAGTTATAAAACTGGGATTCTGATGGTTTGACGAAAGCTCTTGGTCCCCAAACAATACTAAACTCCTTTTTCTGTCACATCTTACCGTATTTATATTAAGAAGGATGGACCTTAATATGACAAATCTTTGGTTTCATGGGAAGGAACATATAGCTGCTTCGCCATTCCCACAAGTTGCAACATCAATGAACTTCACTTGCCTTGGCAGCTCAAAAACAATCGAGACTTCTAAAAAAATGTTTCAGCAGAGCGATCAAAGCTTGTCTATTCCTGATGATGGATGCAGGCTTGTCCTTGGACTTGGACCAACACCTAATCTACATTATGCTGATAATGAGTCATCCGGTGGCAACAGGGATAAAGAATCTGCAAATTTGTTCAGCCAACATTTTGCCATAGCCGATCATGGTCTGATGTTGGGCATTTCGAGAGGTGGCACAAGAAATTTTCAAGCCACAACAATGATCGAGAAGTATTCACATCAAAATAGAAATGGTATCGTCTTCCCACTTACTGATGAAGGATCAACTTCAGCTAAAAGGAAACCAGGTGGTTATGTGCTGCCACTTCTGTTTGCTCCAAGATCAGATGATATCTGTCCCAATGGAACACCACCAGTGACCGATATTCAACATGTTGAAACTGTAGATGATGATGACGATGATCACATTACGTCTCTTAATCAGCAGAAGGTTCAGATTAGCCCCGAGCCTTCAGCAACAACTGATTGTTCTTTTGCTGCAACTTCAGATATGATATTCTCCTCAACTAGCACGGAGCAGAGAAGTCACCAACGACATCCTAAGAAGTGTAGGTTCAATGGGTGTTCAAAAGGAGCAAGAGGTGCAACAGGGCTCTGCATTTCCCATGGTGGTGGTCAGCGGTGTCAAAAGCCTGGTTGCAACAAAGGTGCCGAGAGCCGAACAGCTTACTGCAAATCTCATGGTGGAGGGAAACGGTGTCAGGAGCTAGGCTGCACCAAAAGTGCTGAAGGGAAGACTGAGTTCTGCATTGCTCATGGTGGTGGGCGTCGATGCGGAACTCCGGGGTGTACGAAGGCAGCAAGGGGAAGATCAGGATTTTGCATAAAACATGGTGGAGGGAAGAGATGCAGGGTAGAGGGATGCAGCAGGAGTGCCGAAGGACAGTTTGGGTTGTGCATCTCACATGGAGGTGGTCGCCGGTGTCAGTACCCGAACTGCAGTAAGGGAGCACAAGGAGGCACCATGTTTTGCAAGTCCCATGGTGGAGGCAAACGGTGTATATTTGAAGGCTGTACTAAAGGTGCCGAGGGCAACACGCTGCTATGTAAAGGGCACGGTGGTGGTAAGAGGTGCCTCTTTGAGGGAGGTGGTGTCTGTCCTAAAAGTGTTCATGGTGGAACTAGCTTCTGCGTCGCTCATGGAGGCGGCAAACGCTGTTCTGTACCAGGATGTACCAAGAGCGCCCGTGGTCGCACTGATTGCTGCGTGAGGCATGGTGGTGGCAAGCGTTGCAAGGTTGACGGTTGCGACAAGAGTGCTCAGGGGAGCACGGACTTCTGCAAGGCGCATGGAGGCGGCAAACGATGCGCTTGGAGCACCGGCTGTGAGAGGTTTGCAAGGGGAAGGAGTGGGTTATGTGCTGCACATGGAACCCTGATGGCTTCAAAGCAAGTGCCTGAATCTGAGCACAGCAGAGGCATGATCAGGAACAGCCTCTTCAGCAAGGTGGTCTCTGCATCCTCGATGATGGCTGGTGCTAGCATGGATCATGCCATCTCTTCTTCTCTCCCTGGCGCCTCGTCGGATCGCGGTGAGTCCTTGGAAGAGATGCGGAACGGCAAGCTCCTGATACCGCATCAGGTCCTGGTTCCTGGTTCAATGAGGCCATCTTCTTCGCATGGCAAAGGTCAAGAGGACGGAGGGAGCCAGGAGCAGCAGTGCTTCGGGTTCGTCGTGCCGGAGGGGAGGGTTCATGGTGGGGGCCTGATGTCCATGCTTGGAGCTGGAGGCAATCTTGACGATCCGAAGGACTGAATTTTGCTGAAAATGTTAAAGTTGCAGCTATTTTTATGCTGTCATTTATGATTTCTGCATCTAGAATCTATAAGATTTCAGATCACCATTGCACTATGCTGTCAAGCGTGACTGCTTGATCGAAACTGAATTCTGAATTATGTGGCTTAGGCCTTGTATAAAGTATTTTGTCATTCATATGGCACTTACATACACAAAGAGCAGAATACCTGAAGAGCTGTTTGATTGAAATTGTATCCTTCTGTACAGTTGGGATGTTCTCTCGTTACTTCTCTTTGTTCTTCCGGTTCCTGAAACTTTTTGCCTGATACAGAGTTTTCTGGTGCCAAATGTATTTGCAAAGTTGCTATGCTACCTTTGGCACAATAGTAGAGCTTGTGGGTGGTCATTGTCACATTCTGGGTTTACATTTTAACGAAAACCGATCAAAACCGCAAAAATTTGAGGTTTCGTAGGATAAAAGTAGATTCCGAATGAAATTTCAAATGGCTTTCGTAATTCAAAATTGAAAGAGTGAAAATCGACCAAAAATAATTAAAATTCGTTGAAAGAATGTCATACTGCTGCGATCGGGATCTGCGGGGATGACAATGGGTCGGGTCGGACACGGGTAGAGCAAAACCATGCCTGTCCCGATGCCCGATGTGAGTTAGCAGACAAAACTCCGTGCCAGCATGGGCATAGGTATATCGGCGGTACCCAATAGATCTCACATGAACAATAAATCAAAAGTTGTAATTTAACGAAGAGAAATAAAATCAATAATTTACCAAATTATTAGTTATCAACAATAATTTGAATTACTCAGAACTTATTATCACTTATCATCACAAATTAACCAAGAGAAAGGGGTATAAGAATTAAGATATTGATCTAAATTAGCTAATATATATGTATCGGGTCCGACGCGGGTTACCCATGGGTAAAAAATATAACCCAGTTGTTACCCACGACGTCTTCGGATCTTGGACGGACGTGTCCACAGGTAAGAAATCACACCGACACTCGTGCCCATCGAATTGAATATCCGATATTCGGACCTGTGAGTAAAATTGCCGTTATCCGCCGCTTAATCGGAAAGGTGACGTCACTATGTTTAAGTGATGGGAGGGGAATGAGCTTCTACCTGGAGTGGGTCCCACGCTCCAACCATCGCCGCCGGTTTTCTTCACCCTCCCCGACCGAGCCCTCCCTCCACCCTCTCCGGCCGCTCCCTCTCGCCGGCGACAGATCGAACGTCCACGGCGGCGGCGGCGCGACGGCAGAACTCGGGAACGGCGGCTCCGTCGCCGGCAGCACCTTTGCGCACTCGATCAGACGGCCGATCGTTGAAAAACAAATGATAAACTGGTCGGACCGGTTTGGCCCGGTTTTCATAAAAAAACCGCCTGGTCCTCTCTCTCCAGCCACCACTGAACATGCTACCCCACATAAAACCCCTCACAGACCATCCCCTTCTCCGCCAGAACCCTTCTCCCCCCTCTTCACTCTCCCCGGAAGCATCGCTCGCACGCATCGGACGCCGGAATCCCCGCCTCCGGCGACTAGGGTTTCGCCCTCCGGCGACGCCCCTCCTCTCCACCAGGTACATTCCCCCTCCCGTGTGACGGGGGCTCTGGTGAGGAGCCCCGTCCAACATCCGCCCCCCTCCCCTCAATCCCCTCCTCCTCCCCCCATTTATTTCTCGCGGGTTGAGAGCTCCGTGTGCTCCGGCGAGGTGGCTCTTCCACGAGGGTCGTTTACACCCTGTCGCGAGTGGGTTTTCGATGGGATGGGAGGAGGAGTAGGGTAGGGGAGCATGCACGTTTTCATCTGGGTGGCTGGGTGGGTGGATTGCCTAGGTCGGCTCGGTCGGCGCGGAGTAGGGGAGGAGCAGGGGAGAAGCCGGAGCACGTCTCGTAGATCGAGATTCCGGGGTAGGAGGTTGAAGCTGCGGCGGGGGGTCGGAGGCAGAGATCTTCGAACGATTTTGTTCCTGATGGTCATCTCCCTCGCCGCTTTATTAAGACTGGCGTATGTTGGTATCTTGCTGGCAAACCTAACCTTGTTGGGTTGCTGAGGCCGCTCTACTGCAATGGCGTCTATCAGCAATTAATCCAAATCTGTCTTTCTGGGATGGAAGGGTGTGCCAAATCGTCCACTTTTTTGTGGATTTATTAGTGATTTGTTTATTCGAACTCTTGATGCTGCCAGTACCTTTAGTTCCTGTCATGTGATGATTGAGAGCTATGGTGTAAATTGTGTGACATATTTTGTGCCAGGATGAGTGATGGCCTTTAATTCTGTTATTTAGCGGAGTAGTACATATTGAGATAATTCTTTTTTCGCTTATACAGTTCTGTTAAACAAATTAAGGGTACAGCCACTCTGATTTGTTCCTTTGCTAGTTTTGTGTCACCTAGTGAATCTTAGGCTGAATGCTTCTTTTACTGATGTGCTGAGTTTGAAATACCTATCCTTTTAAGAAAACACTGTATGCGGGCGAGTGTATGTGCACACATTGCGCGTGAGTTTACGTGTACCCCATGCATGTAAATTCAAGGATAAATTCCTTTTATATGACTGAAAGTTAATCCATTTCCTTATTTGCCACTCATTCTCTCAGTGCCATGTGGGTCTAGGGCCCACATGTCAGTGAGCCATGAGACATCAATGGCAATTAAAGGACTCTGTAGAATTTTCAGTGGAAAAAGGGGATGGCCACAAAGTTCAAGGATTTCTATTTCTAGTGCTTCAGGGGTGAACATGCCAATGTTCATGGGTGTTCGGGTAAATACTCACATGTTTAGGAAACAGCGTGCATCAATCCACAAGGCTCTGCTCTGTTGGTTACCAGGCGTACACATCTGTACTGCAGGTTCTGGGTTTGATTCTTGGTTTTCAGTCATTCCTATTCTTTTTTTTTGGGGGTGGGGCCGCGTGGGGGAGGGGGGTGACATCTTTTTTCTTCTTGTTTTTTTGTTAGGATTTCAATAGTTTATTTCATCCTCGTATTAGTGCTATTGTGCTAAGTCTCAATATGGTATCTCTACTATGAAAAATATTTAATTTAATTTTTCCATTAATATAATGATACTAGTTATATGTTTTTATTAAACCTTGAATACCCAACCTGCACACTCTGCTTCTGCCACTGCTTGAATGTTTGCTATCTAGTTAGATGGTTTTTGTGATGGTACTGCACTGTTTGCTAGGCTATTCCCTCGAAGTTATGGAAGAGCCATCAAAGGACAATGGGCAATCATCCTGTGTTGTTGATCCTGAGCTGGAACCTATGATGCTGGATGATGCTAGAGAGGGAGTATCCCATACATTGGATGATGCAAATGGGCATTCTTCTATGGATGTTGACAGAGGATGCCATTCTATGGACACCACGAGATCATCTCTGGGTGATGATGGTAAAGGAAAGCGCGACTCATATGCCCAAATTCCAGTCGACATGAGTATTCCAAGCCTAGAAAAGTTCTGCAAAGAAGCATCAAGGTCCTTCTTTGATGAGATTGGTCTGATCAGCCATCAGATAAATTCTTATAACGAGTTTGTCTCACATGGGCTCCAGGAACTTTTTGATTCTCTGGGGGAAGTGACTGTGGAGCCTAGTTATGATCCTTCAAATAGAGGACCAGGTGGCTGGAGACATGCTATCATCAAGTTTGGAAGAGTGCAACTAGAAGAACCAGTATTTTGGTCTCATGGATGTGATATTGATGAACAATCGCTCAAACTGAAGCCAAGGCATGCTCGCCTACAGAATATGACATATTCTTCCAAAATGAAAGTGGAAGTTCATTTCCAGGTCAGGGTTCTTATTGTTATTTTCTACACTAAATATTTACTTTTATGCCATAATTTGTTGAATGCCATGAGCACAAACGGTATAAGCAATGCAAAAAAAAAAGGTAGCTGTAAATGCTTATATGTGCTCAGCATAATTCCTTTTTCTACTTTTTGAGCGCTGTGTACAACACACAATCAATTCCTGTTCTCCTACGCTTAGCTTGTAAAAGTGTGAACATCACATGACAATTTGTCCATCCACCGAACATCACCTGAAGAATATAGAATAAAATAGTCCACTTATAAGCGTATAACATGAAATGGAGCAGTCAAGGATCAGATGGGTGATTAGTGTTTCTTGAGCTGCTCCACAGTCAGCAGCATGCGCTGTTGAATAATGTATGGTACTGTTTCAGTCATGCCTGATCCTATTATCTTAATTGAACTATTATGCCAATATATTTGCCTGTTCCTAGTATTATTGTGCGCTGATTTGTCTCCCTGATGCAAAACAAAGCTATGACGTGTTGGTGTTCCTTAGTTTTCTTTGGTGTTACTATAATCTGGTTTACTGAAATGTTCTTAACCGTGTCAGGTTTACTCTATGGAGAAGAGTGACAAGGCTAAAACAGGGAATGATAAATTTGGTTACAAGCGAAACATTATTAATGAAACATATTATATAAATATTGGCCGCCTTCCAGTTATGGTTATGTCAAATTTATGTTGGCTCCACAAACTCAAGGAAAGTGATTGCCAATTTGATTCTGGTGGATACTTTTTGATCAAGGGAATGGAGAAGGTAATACTGTATATTCATGTTTCTCCTTGCCTTATCATTCAGTGATTATGTATTGTGCCTGGTCTCCATTCTTTCATTATCATGTGTTCAAGCATTTATTTTTGTATGCTAGGATGAACTGCAAGGTTGTGGGGGGAAATTATATAGTAGAAACCTCTGCCTAAATGGAAAGTTGGAAACTCCTACTCAAAAAGTAAAAAAAAAAGAGAGAGGAAAAACTCACATGTAGATATGGTGATTGTTATCCATGCAAAATATCAACATCAAACCCAACATAGTTTGTGAGATATGAAACTGGCAAATAATGAAGGAAAAGTACTTGTCCTGATTTTTTTTTCTTTTTCTTCGCTATTGTCAATTTCATATCTCATAGATAGTCAAAATTTGATCTTGAGATTTCGTATGGTTGCCTAATATGACCTTTCCTTTATGTGAGTTTCTCTCCCTTTTTGAAATTTTTGGATAACCTCGTGGTTTCCTCCAAAGTTTGGAGGAAAACCACTACTTTATAGGAAACCACCAAGTCATCCAAAGTAGTGGTTTTCACTACAGATTTTCCTCCAAATTAGTTCTGTAGAATCATTTCATTTTTTTTTGTTTGGCGTTTTAGTATAGTGTGTGGACAGCTGACCATAGCCCTAATTATTCGTAGTGATCTGTTGGAGAGTGATTCTCAATGTTTAAACCCTCTGCTGGAAAGAAAGTTTTTGTACCATATATGGCGTTTTTATTTTATATCACTATGTTTCATACTATATAAATTTTAAATGCTGCAGGTATTCATTGCGCAAGAGCAAAAATGTCTGACCAGGATTTGGGTTGAGGACCGTCCTTGCTGGATGGTCTCTTTCTTGTCTCCAATCAGAAGAAGGCGCATATATATAAAACTAATTGATTCTGCAAATAATGAAGATGCCAGTGGGGGGAAGATCATTTCCATCTCCTTTTTGTATGCAAATATGCCAATATGGTTGATGTTTTTTGCACTAGGCATATCATCAGATAAGGATATCTTTGATGTTATAAATATGGAAGACTGTGATGCTTGTGTTATCAACACAATTACCGCAACTATTAAAGAATCAGATGAATTGTGTGAAGGCTTCCGTAAATCAGATAAAGCCCGGCAGTATGTTGACGAATTGATTAAGAATTCAAAATTTCCTCCTGCAGAGCCATTTGATGATTATATTGCTAAATACCTCTTCCCCAGCATAAGTGGGAACCGGAACAAAGCACTTTTCTTAGGTTACATGGTCAAATGCCTTTTAATGGCTTTCACTGGGAAGCGCAAATGTGACAACAAGGATGATTTCCGGAACAAGAGGTTGGACCTAGCTGGTGAATTGCTTGGAAGAGAACTCCGTGCGCATATTAGGCATGCAGAGAGACTCATGGTTAAGGCCTTGCAGAGAGATTTAAATAGTGAGCGTGAGTTACAAGAATTTGATCATTATCTGGATGCTTCAATTATTACCAATGGTCTAAACCGTGCCTTCTCTACTGGTTCTTGGTGCCATCCTTACAAAAGAAATGAAAGATGTGCAGGAATTGTTGCGACACTAAGGAGAACAAATCCGCTTCAGATGATCTCGGACTTGAGGAAAACTCGCCAACGAGTTGCTTATGCTGGGAAAGCCGGTGATGCAAGATATCCGTAAGTATCTTCTTATGTTTCATGCCTATCTTGTACTATGATGTAAACTGACTTGAAGAAAAAAAATACTTACAGAAATCCATCCTACTGGGGAAAATTGTGTTTTATGTCCACTCCTGATGGTGAAAACTGTGGACTTGTGAAAAATCTAGCTGTTACAGCTACTGTTAGCTCCAGAGTAGCACCGCCATTGATTGACAGGTTCATTTCTTGTGGAATGAATAAGCTGCATGAGATTCCTACAGAGGAGGTTCCTAGAATGGACAAAATCTTCCTGAATGGGGATTGGGTGGGGTCCTGTAGTGACCCGGCTTCATTTGTCTTGCGTTTAAGGTGCATGAGACGCAGTGGTCTGATAGATCCACAGGTTTGCTCTCATTTCCCATGGCAAGAAGTTTTCTGTTGGAACCTTTTTTGAGCATTATGTCAATGATTGGTGTGCTAGTCCCATAGTCTTCATCATGCCTAGTTAGGAAGAGTCCCTAATTTTGTTTCATAACCTTTTTGGAAAGGTCAAACTCAAATCTGAATGCTTAGTAAGTCATTGACCTGTATTATCTTACTTCTATTCAGCTTGAATAATGTTGCTTTGAACGTTATATTTAGGTAATCCTGATTTGGACTCTATTTAAGTTATGTATTCTATCTGGATGCATACACACTGGGATATTGGTTCCTGCATATTTTTTCCCCTTCTGTGTAGTATGTGCTACCCCCTCCGTTGAATAAATAAAGTGTATATTGTGTCTCCAACATAACAACTTGACAATAGTTTTATAGCCTGATGTAACAAAAGGAAGGAATATATGGAAACATCTATCAAGACAGATAATGATATATTTTTATACAGTTTTATGTGTTTACTTCCTCTGTCCCAAAATATAGCAACCTAGGACTCTGTCTAGATATGTTGTTCTAGGTGGTGTCCCATCTAGTCGTTCTATGTTGCTATATTCTGGGACAGAGGGAGTAATATATATTAATGGCCTCTAGATCCCAAGTAAGTTACATTCTGGAACAGAGACATAACGAGGGATACTTTACATGTTGCCACTAATAGTGTATCTTTTTTTAATGATCCATTTGATTAGGTTGAGATAAAATGGGACAAGCACCAAAGGGAAGTTCGGGTGTTTTCTGATGCAGGTCGAATCCTCAGACCGCTTCTTGTGGTTGAAAATCTCAATAAAATTAGGAGACCGAAGGGCAGTTCATATTCTTTTCAGTGGTTAATGCAACAAGAAATAATTGAGTTTATTGGCGTTGAAGAAGAGGAAGATATACGAAGTGCCTGGGGCATCAGGAACCTATTTGAGAGTGAAGAAGAGGCTCCCATGGTAAAAATGAATAAAGCAGAGGATGTCTTCAATGTTAAGAGGAAGATCGGAGGGGAGGTTTCAGGTTATACGCACTGTGAGCTGGATCTTTCTTTTCTGCTAGGATTAAGTTGTGGTATTATCCCTTTTGCGAACCACAATTTTGCTCGGAGGGTTCTTTACCAATCTGAAAAACATTCACAGCAAGCTATTGGATACTCTACAACAAATCCGCACATCAGAGTTGATACCCTTTCCCATCAACTTTACTATCCTCAGAGACCCCTTTTCAAAACAGTGATAGCTGACTGCATTGGTAGATCAGAATATACTTTTGGGAGAAAGGATGACTTTGCCAGACCAGAGTATTTCAATGGCCAAAATGCAATAGTGGCAGTGAATGTTCATCAGGGGTTTAATCAAGAAGATTCCCTGGTTATGAATAGGGCTTCTCTTGAGCGGGGTATGTTTAGGACTGAGCACTTCAGGAACTATAAGGCTGAAGTAGAGAACAAAGGTGGGCCAGGTGGCAACAAACGACTAAAAATGAAGGATAAGATTGACTTCGGTAAAATGCAAAGCAAGAGAGGACGTGTTGACAATCTTGACGATGATGGATTACCATATGTCGGTGCAAGTCTTCAGAGTGGTGACATTGTCATTGGAAAGGTCTCAGAATCTGGTGAAGATCATAGTATTAAGCTGAAGCATACTGAAAAGGGTATGGTGCAGAGGGTATTACTTTCAGCTAATGATGAGGGGAAGAACTTTGCAGTTGTTACTCTAAGACAGGTAATGATATTGTTTTTATTAAACATGTATCTTCTATCCAGCATATTCATGATCCTGACATTGGTTGCCAGTTGCCACTATATTCATATTATAGTACTCAACAATAGAATGCTGTCCCTTTTGAAAATGTGCAATCAAACTTTTGGACTTTCCGAGTGATGACATAAAAGAGAGATTGTGTATATGGTAAAACCATTACTAGATCTATCATGTACAACACTTTCATTCAATTATGCCACTAACATTTAGTAAATTCTAATAGCTACCAGCATTTTCATAGAAATTGGTTTCAGAGTGCAATTGTGCAATGTCCAAACTGGCATATTTGTGGGGAGATCAAGTTATCGAATATTGGAGTATCGTAATCATTGCCATACAGGATGCTTGCATGACTTACTTGATCTGGCAGTCCAGATCCTGCTTATTTCCTTATTATTTAATTTCACTGCTAAACATGATTTAGTAATTGCATTGTCAACTAGGTGTCACCTAGTCGTTGTCACATGACTACATGAGTCACCCAAGACTAGTGACTTGGCAATCTTATTCTATCATATGTTTTTTCTAATATTTTAGGCTGTAATATGATATTTACATTCACTGAGTTCTGGTGGCCAAATTAAGTTTTGTTAATATGATATTTACATTCACTGAGTTCAGGTTCGATCACCTTGCCTTGGAGATAAATTTTCCAGCATGCATGGCCAGAAAGGTGTCGTTGGTTTTCTAGAATCTCAGGAGAATTTCCCATTTACTTACCAAGGAATAGTACCAGATATTGTGATAAATCCACATGCATTTCCTACCCGTCAAACTCCAGGCCAGCTTCTTGAAGCTGCTTTGGGGAAAGGAATTGCCCTCGGTGGTACAATGAGATATGCTACACCATTCACAACAGCATCGTTTGATGTGATCACAGACCAATTACACAAGTAAGTGTTTCTTCTCTAATGGATGAATTGGTTTCTTTCCTAAATTCACTAACCAACCTCTTCACGCACATTGGTACAATAGATGAAATGATTTCGGAGGGGCATTATCGCTCAAGTCTGTTTGTTTAACTATGTGGTTACACACAAACTGATATTGTTTGAGCTTTCTTGTAAATCTTGTTCGTTATTACTGCAAAGTGCACATTGAGCAAAAAAAGACAAAAAACAGTGCAGTTTTACAAGTGCGCAATTCAGCATCACTTATTCTTGATATGTTGATCAATCAGGTCAATGTGTGCATGTCACCTTAAGTGGCATAAACAATTGTTTCAGAAAATGTCTTGTAGTGAAACATTACTACAAACTGATGTCTCGTTCCATTTCAGGGCTGGATTTTCGAGATGGGGAGCTGAAAGTGTTCTCAATGGCCGGACTGGTGAAAGGATGCACTCATTGATTTTCATGGGTCCTACTTTTTACCAGAGGCTGATACACATGGCAGAAGATAAGGTCAAGTTCAGGAACACGGGGCCAGTGCACCCCCTAACACGGCAACCTGTTGCTGACAGGAAGAGGTTTGGGGGAGTGAAGTTTGGAGAAATGGAGCGTGACTGCCTCCTCGCCCATGGTGCAGCAGCCAACCTCCATGAGCGGCTCTTCATGCTTAGTGACTTCTCGCAGATGCACGTCTGCCAGACGTGCGAACGTGTGGCGAATGTTATCATGAGGCCTGTCCCAGGAGGAAAGAAGATCCGGGGGCCATACTGTGGGTTCTGCCGCTCTTCTGAAAACATAGTAAGGATCAATGTGCCCTACGGCGCAAAGCTGCTCTATCAAGAGCTATTCAGCATGGGGATCTGCCTTAGATTTGAGACGGAAGTCTGCTAGAACTCCACATCTACTATCGACTCACCATGTATATATATCCTCGTTGTCCCTTGGAGATTCTGTTATGGGCATTAGTGTTGTAGCCACATGACTTCTCTTCCGGTTGGACGATGGCATAGCTAGGAGGGGTGAATCTGAAGTCAGGTGAAACCTTTCTTTTGCTATTTATTTGGGTGAAGACTCAATTCCCATCACCTGCCTTTGATGTCCTGTGACCAACCGATGGCATAATTAGGGATGGGGTGAATCAGAGGTCAACTGAAAACCCTTTTGCTATAGTTCGATGTTTCACCTTGGCACTGTACTATGCACATTTGGATGAAAACTCATTTCCCATCTCCTGCTTTTGCTGTTCTGTGATGAAGCTTATGCATGCATGCATGCTTTCGTGTTTTGACCGGATCCTGTTTGTTGTGATCAGGGAGTGTTTGTGTTGCGGCCTTCAACCTGACCCAATCGTGTTTGGTGTATGGTTCGCCTGTGGCGTGACCCAGTCATGTAAGCTGGATGGTTCACGATTTACGCATCATGGTTCATAACTCGGGCTGGCTGTCTGCAAAGACTCGAGAACGTTACTAGAAGGGTTTACCAAATCTGTTAGGATAACCAAATCTGTTGGGATAGAGATGTTGTTATCCCATAATCGTACGGTTACCATGAGGTATATCGTAGTTTTAAAAACTGAGAAGATTATTGCACGTGATAATTGTATGGTTTTTTTAAACCGTGGTTACTCGGTTATAAAGTTCATTAGAAACCTCGTGCGATTTTGCGTTGCAGAATCGATATGCCCGCTAGTCCAGAGGTCCACTACACGGCCTAAACATCTTACACTGATGGGTTACTTGCCTGTTGGATCTGTGACCTTTCGGTCTCTAGAGGGCCACATGAAACTAACTCATTTGCATTTCTTGAGGTCATCACATCCGAACACACAAATAGACAAGTAGGAGTAACTAATAAGATCGAGAAACACATATAATCTCTTTACTCATCGTCGATTTATTTGCTTTGATACAATCCAGCTACAGCATACATGAGGATACTGAGAAACAAATCCATCTCCCGATGAATCATGAACACGAAAATTATCAAAACCAAATCAACTCTACCTGAAGAAGCAAACAAGAACCAGAAGTGAATGGGGGAACTCCATCTGACGCAACCTCCTCCTACAGGCTACAGCTTGAAGAAGAATAGTTCTTGATGCATCTTGGCTTTAGGAATGTACCTTCTCCAAAGCTACTTATACTACAAATATCTCTCCTCTCCTCCTAAAGCTGGAACCTAGTAGCCTGCTATTTGGACATGCTTTGAAAGTGGTCAGCTTGGGGGTCCTGAAAGTTGTCCTTGCAAATTGCAATGACAAGGATCGCATACATTGAACCTGGACGCCTTCTCCACCTTTTCTCTTTCTCCTTTTTGAGCATATGGTTTTGTGATTTGGGAATATGACTCATCGATTATCTGGTGGCAGAGAAAATGCTGCCATCCTACTGTTTATGTGTGTCCCAACTTTTCTCTCTCTCTCTCTCTCTTTATGCTGCCTGCCCATACAGTCATATATGCATAATGACACAAGTAGTCCGTTCGATTTGGACAAATTTAATAATAAAAGATGCCAGATTAGGTAGTGTGTTTTTGCATTGTTTATCTGTATGATTGCTGCCCTCTATCACTGGGAAGCCTGTGACACCCACCGGCTACCGACATGCAAAAGACAGCTGAATATATATAGTTTATGTTCGCTCGTACATGATGATCTGACGCTCATAGGGTAATTTCATCGTCACTAGATTCTCAACTCATAAACTAGTTCAACAAAGTGATACTAGTAGAATTCAGTATGTAATATGTCAATGTGTCATCTAGTTACTGAACCGGGTGTGTACACGAATTAAATTTGAACATATATTGTTCATTTGTTTTTTTTTCAAAAATATTCAAAATTTAATTATTTTGGCACAAATATACCGTCGGTATCGCTCAACGGATACGTGAAAATAATATAGACGCGACGACACTGACGGTGTCGCATGGAGACGGTGCGGGACCGCTCGCTCTTGCCTAGCGGAAGGTGCGAGACTACACCAAACAGCGAGACCGAACAGTCTCGTATAACAAACTAGCCATCCGGAGTGTCTCGTCATTTCAAATAGCTTAATTAGTGATTAATTATTCTTATTAGCGATTATTATTAATTAGTCCCTAATCAGAATAATTATCACTAATTAGTCAATTTTTAAAACGTTGTCGTTATTTGGCCATGCAAGACTGCGTGATCTCGTGCTATCCCCGTGCCAGACCACTTGCGTCGTCATGTTCGTGTCATTTTCATGTAATGTTGAGCAATATCGATGGTATATTTGTGTCAAAAAAAAATTAAATCCCAAGTAAAATAATAAACTGTATATTTCCAAATTTAATTCGTTTGTACACTACATATTGAACTAGGAAATGCTCGATTGTTCACCATGTCATAATATGATGCCCAAATATATTCTTTTTATCAAGGCAATTCACTACAGCACTCAGCACTACTGGCAAATGGGCGAATTGCAAGCGGATCACATCAAGAAAAGACAGGGAACAATGCGTGGCAACGAACGCAATGACAAAATAAAATCTAAAATATACATTATTTTTTACCTTTTTTAATTATACACATGACTTTAAAAGGTTTGTAAAAATATACGCGTACTGTGATTTAGAGATGCGCTGCCGGTTATTTTTCGTGGCTGGTTATTTTACATGGCACGAAAGTATGGGACCGATGACCGAAACAATCCTGCGACGCAGAGGTGCGGTACTACGTCGGTCCCGTGGACCGGCTGCGCGGTCTCACGGACCGGCCGTGCCCGACCGATGTAGCGCCCGTTCCGTCGTGGCGCCTAGCGGGAAAACTATATCTTAAAAACCCTAATTGCGAAATCTATTTCTTTGCTTGTTGTCTAGCGTCCGTGCCATCTTAGATCTCAAATCCCCGATCTATCGTCGAGTTCAATCCCAAATCCAAATCCATCCCAAATCAAATCCCTCCGCAAAAGTCTAATTCGCCTCCCTAGGGTTCAATGGGCCGAATCCCTCTCGGCCCATCTTCCCCATCCCTCCCGGCTCTCTCTCTCTCTCTCTCTCCGCTTTGCCGTGTGCCGCGCCGAGCCTTCCCTCCCGCTCTCGCTGCCTTTCCCGCCGAAGCCGCCCAAATCGCCGCGCCGCCCGCGCGCGCGCGCCGTGGTGGCTGACCGGCCAGTCGCCCCCGCCGTCAGCACCTGCCGCGCCTGCCCCGCGTCTGCCGCCCGTGTCGCCGCTTCACTCCAAACCGCCCCGCCGTCATCGCCGTCGTCATCGACTCGGCCCCGCCTCTCTTCACGCGCGTACCTCCAAGGGCCGGAGGCTGAGCCCCCCCTCTCTGCCGCGTAGCCCCCGCTCCCTCCTCCTTTTCCCAAAGTGGAAAAGGACAAGCTCCCTTTCTCCCTTCCTTTTTCTTTCTTTCTCTTCCTTCGCCGGCGTCATTCCCCTCCTCCCTGTCGCCGATTTGGCCGCTAGCCGGAGCACCAGCTCGCTGGCTTGACCGTCCAAGTCGGTTCCCCTCCACCAAACCGACATTGCCGCCCTATAAACCCAAGCGCCTCCCTTCCTTTTCCCCTCCCAAATCTTCCCCGTTTTCGCCCGCGCCATTGCCGTCCCTCCATCTCTCTCGCCGACCACCGCCGTCGCGTGTGCCGGAGGAGCCGGTGCACGCTAGGACGCGGAAGGGGACTCCGGGCGCTCGTCTTCTTCCTCTTCCCCGGCCCGAGGCCGGAGAGATCGCTCTCGCGCCGTTGGTTCTCGTCACTGCGCCCCCTTCCCCGCACGGTAGTGTCTCCCTCCGTTCTCCCTTCTCGTTCCATCTCCTCCTCTTAGACTCGGGTAGTAGCACGAGTAGCCTCCCCGTAGCTAGCTGGCGCCGCCCCGACCGTTGCCGCCGCCCGCCGTGTGCTCGCCGCCGTCGCCGCCCGTGCTTCGTAGCACCCGCTCGTCGCCGGCCTCGCTCGGCGTAGCTCCGCCTAATCCGACGCTAGCAACGGATTCCCGTAGCCGCGTAGATGCTCTCACCGCCGGGAATCGACCCCTCGTGACCTCGTCGCCGTTTCCCTTACCCTCGCCGCCGGTTGCCGCCGCCGCAATCCGCCGCCGTCGAGCATCCCCCGGCGAATCCGAGCCGTTGGCTCGCCTCCTCTCGTCCCGTGCAACCTCCTGGAGTGCTCGCTTTCGCCTGTATCGCCGTGGTTCGCTCCGCCGCTCGCCGCTATCGTCCGCCGTCCGTTTCGGCCAACGTCGTCGTCTACCTCCCGCCGGCCCACGTGGCAGCCACGTAGGCGCCACGTCGGCGCCAGCTCGGCCAAGACCGGGTCGAGCCGACCCCGGTCAGCCGATCCCTCCGGCCCCGCTCGCACGCGCGGTCCACCGTGAGCCGTGAGGCTGCGCGTGGGCCCGCCGCATCCGCGTCCTCCGCGAACCGCGCGCGTGCACCGCGTATCTCTCCCCGAACCCTAGCACGCGCCGCGTGCTCCCTCCGCACGGTGAGCCGAGCCACCGACAAGCGGGTCCCACTCGGGACCATGCGAGAAGGACCCGGCCCACCGGCTCCCTCTCTCCTCCCCTCTCACGCGTGCCTTGGGCCGCCTTCTCGGGCCGGCCGGCCCATTAAGCTCGGCCGAGCCGCGCCCTTTTCTCTCGGGCCGCGCCCTAGCTGCCCGAGGGAAGTCTATTTCTCCTCCCTGTTTCTTTTTCTTTTTCAAAAGGGTTTAATCAAATCCTTTTCCTTTTGATCAAAAATCCAATAATCTTAGAAATTCAATATCTTCTCAATCGTATGTCCGTTTGACTCCGTTCAACTTCCAAAATTCCTCAAATCTCGAGATCTATCTAATGGCACGCTTAGAGGTCAATAATAGGGCTTTATTTTTCGCCATTTGTTGAGTTGTCCCGTTTCGCGTGTAGTTTCGGAGCCCGAAGACCCGCAGTGCGAGGATTTCGAGGATCAAGCTCAAGATCTCGAGCAAGGCAAGCCACCCTTGAACATCTTGAGCCTATATTTGAACTTAATTATGTTGCTTGCAAAACACTATGCATTAATAGGATTGCACTTAATTTGTTTGCACCGTCTGCAAGGCAGACCGGTGTGCCTACCTAACTTGTTGCATCTGATCCTTTCATTGTAATTGTTATACCATGTTCCCTTGTAACCACCTAGTTGCGCCTCGATAATCGTGCACTCTGCACGGGTATCGACGGTCGCCTTCAAACTTAAAATCTGAGAAACATCTTGGGTAAAACTTGGGTTTTACAAAAGACTTGGAAAACCCGACACCTGGGTCGGTGCTTGCGAACTAAATGAATTTCCAAAATCGCGGACCGGGGAACGTACCGGGTGTATGGTTTCCCGCTCTTGCACTTAAGGACCGTTTCCTTGGAATTTCATCCGAACATAAGACAAGTACGACCACATGGGTGGAATGGGACACCCCTGGCTGAGTAATTAGTTAATTAGGGGAGCCTTGATGCCAAGAGACATGTGGATTCGCCGGGGTGGTGTCAGGGAGGACCCCTGGGCTTCCTGGCACAGTATGGTCTGGGACCTAATCTGGTGTTGGTCTGGGACCCCTCTCGTTGGCATATGGTGAACCTGTGTCGGCTTTCGAAATGCCTTGTCATGAAAGCCTTAAGGTCTCTAGTCGTGGCCGTTCTGCACGGGCTGGATGATCCGGGTTAGTAATGTCGTGTGGGTAAAGTGTACCCCCTCTGCAGAGGTTATTAAACTGTTCGAACAGCCGTGCCCACGGTCATGGGCGGATGTGAGGTGATTCCTAGCATAGTTTTGTTTGACTACTGCCTTGTGAAATTTGCTGTTGTGAAATGAGTTTGATGTTTGGAAAATCTGCGGCTGATGGGATCAGCCAGGCCCGGTGGCTGTTTGAAAGCTGTTGGCCGGGTGCCAATCTTGAACAATTCAAAAAGACTGATACATTGCACATACTCCGACCGGACGAGACGCACTGTCTCATCTGTGTCGTTTGAGAAACACTCACTTAGTCGTTTCAGAAATAAGTTCAAATAAAATCAATTGCAAAAACAACAGCCTTTCCTTGAAGCCTGCATTAAACACTTATTTCCCATGGCTTGCTGAGTACTCCCGTACTCACCCTTGCTCTATATAAATAATCCCCCCCAGTTGCTGAAGAAGATGAAGCGGATCCCGCCGATGAGGAGTTCTTCCAGGAGCAAGCCGGCTACGACGAGTTTTAGGGTTTCGGTCTAGTTCCCAAGTCGCGCCTGTGATGTGTGGTCAAAGTCTTGGCTTCTGCTTCCCTTTTGTAATGCAGTTGTGAGCTCGGGATCTGTCCGCAGCCCAACATGACTGTACTCCTACTCTATAATAAAGAGACCTCTGTTGCTGTGTTATTCTGTCTTCCTGTGATACCAGCACTGTTTCCTGGGACTGGTATCGATTAACAGGTTAATTTGGAGCGTCACGGGCTAGTTCCGCTCAGGATTAGTTCGGGGCGTGACAACCGAACAGCCAAGCAGCATGATGCATGCCGCATTCTGACCGGTGCCGCACGGCCGGCGTGGCCGGCCCGCGGGACCAACACGTACTGCATGCTCACGTCGCGGGATTGTTCCGGTTGTTGGTAAAACAATCGCTCGCATATTTTTCAACTGTGGTAGGTGTATATTTTCACAAGTCGTTCAAAAGCATGTATATAATCGTAAATTTTTACGTAAAATTTAATTTATATTTATAAATTTTATTTCGCAATGACGTATTATACGAAACCTACAAACTAAGAAAAGATTACTCGCAATCCAAGCTTGCATATACGTGTTTCTTCCCACAAGCATGCAATCTGCACATTATTTGCAGCAAATCAGTGGTCAGAACGATCTCTCTCCATCTCGTTGGGACGAAAGAAATGTGCGTGGACAGAAACCAGGCGACGACACAGTGCTCTGCTGGTGATAAGGAATTTGCAGGGCTGGGCACTTTTTTGCTCCACATATGCATGCTTTCTACGATTCGGAGCTCAGTGCAGCCCAAAGGTCACATTGGATTCTCTTCACTACACTCCATCTTCTAACCTAGGCTGCATTACGGCTAGGTGCATCCATTGCCAAGTTCATCCAATATATGCCAGCTCCATTGCAAGGACCATGTGCACACTCCTCAGTCCACAGGAGGCAGATGGCTAGCTAGCTTACTCTTTAGTCATACATACACTTATAAATAGCCGCCGGCTCTGTGCTCATCATCAAGGCAGATTAAACAAGTGAAGTGGTCCACATCAAAAATGAGGAAATCAGGTCTAGGAGTCATAATTTGGTTGGTTGTCCACTGGAGTTCTCCTCAAATCACTTCAGTAGATAGCTAGCTAGGCTTCATTGCATTACACTGTTACAAAACTGTGAGCATGGGGCCAAAAGCTAGTTGTATATAGTGAAGTGTTTGGGGGAACTCCGGTTGGCAATCAACATTTTCATGTTAGGTCTGCAAGTGCTTGTACTTTAGGAATTATAATTGATGGCCCTACATATGATATTCAATTTGTAAGTGATGGAGAATGCATGATTAGGTTTGGAGACCCCAGGAGTTCCCTTCAAGCACTTCACGACGCACTATTTTGAGAGTTGTTGTGAAGTGTTTGGGGGAACTCTCGGTGTCGCCAAGCATTCAAATATATAGCGTTTAGACTACAAGAGATAAGAGAAAAGTTTGGTATTACTATGAGTTCTCTTTAAGCACTTCATACGACACCATTATTGTTAGGGTTGTTATGAAGTGTTTGGAGGAACTCTCAGTGCCATCAAACATTTAATACATAGTGTTTAAGCCACAATATTGAGATAAGAGTCACGTTTGGTATTATCGTGAGTTCCCTTCAAGCACTTCACGTGACACTATTTCAATGTCTATCATGTGAAGTGTTTGGGGGAACTCTTGGTATCGCCAAACATTTAATAGATAGTGTTTAAACCACAAGATTGAGATAAGAGCCACGTTTGGTATTATCGTGAGTTCCCTTCAACCACTTCACGTGGCACTATTTTAGGACCTACTATGTGAAGTGTTTGGGGGAACTCTCGACATCACCAAGCATTGAGTAATTAGTGACATTTCATACTACAAGAGGTGAAGCCTAGTTTGGTATCACCGTGAGTTCCCTTCAAGCACTTCACGTGGCACTATTTTAGGACCTACTATGTGAAGTGTTTGGGGGAACTCTCGACATCACCAAGCATTGAGTAATTAGTGACATTTCATACTACAAGAGGTGAAGCCTAGTTTGGTATCACCGTGAGTTCCCTTCAAGCACTTCACGTGGCACTATTTCAATGCCTATTGTGAAGTGTTTGGGGGAACTCTTGATGTTCCCAAGCATTTAACATGTGATGTTTCAAACTACGAGCCATATTTGGTATTGCCATGAGTTCTCTTTAAACTCTTCATACGACACTAATTCAAGTGATGTTGTGAAGTGTTTGGAGTAGCTCTTGGTGTCACCAAACATTTACTATATGATGTTGATGAATAATGTAGGTCAAATGAGCATGAGAAGGATCAATGGGAGCCGTTCAGCACTATCGTGAGCTTCGTTCAAGCACTTAATATGACACTACTAAAATTACTCTTTTACATGAGTGCCACAATTTGAATTGAAGGGAATATTGCTATGCTTGATAGTTGCTTGTGTACATTTATTGTAGCTAGCTCTTGGTGCTCCATATGGGGTTTTTGTATGTTTTGAAACTCAATGACTAACTGATCAGTAACAATGCTCTCGTTGTCATTGCCAATGCTATATTCACCCGTTTGACATGCAATACATGTTAGTCGAATTCATAAAACAGGTAGGCTAAACTCAAACTATATAACTATGTAAAATTTGCGCGCGCGCGCGCGCGCACATATATATATATATATATATATATATATATATATATATATATATATATATATATATATATATATATATATATATATATATATAGCAAGTAAAACATTAATTTGTTCTTCTAGATTGACTATTTATTTGTGCTTAAGTATATAAGTTGATCACTTTGTCCAAGTAATGTTGGATTTTGTCTTACAAAATGCATTCATAATAAGTAAATATTTCATTGATGTTGTTTTTGCTGCTCCTACTGTTGTTGCTGTTGCTGCTGCTATTGCTGCTAGTATGTTCTGGTACATAATTTATACTTACATATAGTTAGCGACTGCAAAAGTTAAAACAAGGGCTTACATTTTGAGATGTGGGATGCTTTATCTTTTCTGTTACTTAATTGAAAGCATGTACAAGAGGTATCAGATATCAACGAGGAACATTTCACTTAAAAGTGATCTATTACCTCTATTATTTCCTGACCACTGTACAACATCTATATATTGAGGAGCGCATAGTATGTGTGTTTACCTCTTACTGTATAATAATTGACTGTATTCTAGTATATGATGAGAACATTTACAAATCATTTTCACAATCAATTCTGTTAACATATGGAAATCTAGGTTTAAAATTGAAAGAAATGGTTTACACATTGTGTACTGATGATGAATCCCCAAATTAAGATTTTGAAACTGGTTCAATTTGAAGCCTTTGCCGTCGTCAATCCGGGGTCCAGGCTAGACGACGATCGCGCGCACGGCGAGCTTGCAGGCCGGCCTGCCGGTACGTCACGCCGCTACGGCGGCGCGATATGATATACATGCGTGGACGGAACGGCCGACTGCTTGCTTGCTGGACCGCCGATCTCGTACGTGCTAGCTTTCCGACTCCAATGGCGGCGCCACTGCTTCGACGACCGCGAATTGATCAGTGGATCGCCACCACCGGAGGCGGCTGCCGCCGCGCGCGCGCGCTACCCAGTTCGACCGAATCGGGAGCGCGCGCCGCGCGGCCGGGCGGATGGCAATCGGAGAAACAGAGTGATGGTGCTAGGATTTTACGGGCGCGACGGCGGCTGCATCTGTGACGACTGACGCGAGAATGCGGCCGGCGGCGAGCGTCGCCGACGGAGAGGAGAGGCCGCCTGCCTATCCGCTGGTATCTTGGCGAGTCGTGCTGGGCCGGGCCATTGTGCCTTGGGCCGGCCCAGGAAAGCATGGCCTAAGGCCCAGCTCTATGTTACTAGTAGGATCTAGCCGTCAGATCAACTGGATTGAAGCACGGGAAGCGTGAAATTTTGATATGAATGGGTTCCCGTCATACAGTTGGCGAAGCAACAAAAGTCAGAGAAGATGTACAATATACAACTTCAAACTGGAAAATGCAGAATTTCCGTATGTTGTCTCGCAACACATTCTCACTGCAGCAAACAATATCTTCGATTATACTCCCTCCATTCTAAAATATAGGGCACAACTACCTTTTTAAGGTGTTTCATAATATAACGCGTGCATGCATGCATGACAATTAATTAGCGTCTCTTCTCTTCTAAATTATTACTTTTTAAATCATACACTCACGAGATGTTTAATTCTATTGGGTGCATGTATTGTATTAATTGGATTGATTCAAACAAAGAGATGATAGTAATTGTTTCTTGGTCTTTAGGTTAAGGGTGGTTGTGCCTTATATTTTGGAATGGAGGGAGTAATATATGCTTGCAAAAGGAGGTTTTACAAGGTAGTAAATGTTAAAAGCTTAATACTACTATAATTTCATTCGAAACAAAACGTGAAGGTTGCAAGAAAGTTGCAGTCAGAAGGCTCCTGATCAGAAGTTGAAAGTGCTGTAGGTGTAGGGAAGATGGAAGTTGTCGAGGAGTTCAGAAATGAGTGGTTCGAATTGCCAAATTGCATCACAACAGATGAACAGAATTTGTTGCCTGCGTATTTTAGAAGTACACATATGTGTAATCCTATATGACATACATGCATATTTTCTTTTTAATTTTTGGTGATATTTGTTAATCCTAGAGACGCGAAGACTTGTGTTACGTTTCCATTTTAGTCTACCAGCTGCATTTCTTCTGCTTTAAGGACTGGCAGGAGATTTCGTGGTGAATTGGCAAACTCTGAAATTGGGCAACAAAAAGACATAGCATGCATCATGTGGGAGAACCAATTGGCTAAAGTTATCAGAAACTGAACCCAAATTAACCAAGGCAACAAGTCCTCTTGTCCACACGCTGCCGCGGTTCGCGCCAACCCGCATGACGCCTTATATATAAACCGCACGTACGCCGATGCCGGCCTAGCCCTCCGCGTGGCATTCCGTCCCCCCCGCGTGACGCCAACAATGCCCAACAACGCAGCCATCGGAAGCATCATCGCCGCCGTCGGCGTCGTCGCCGTGGTCTGCGCGATCGCCGCGGTCACGAGCTCCAAGAAGGATCGCAATGGCGAGCTCACCGCCAACGTCAGGCTCTCCACCGTGTGCTCCGTGACGCGGTACCCTGGCAGGTGCGAGCAGAGCCTCGGCCCCGTCGTGAACGACACCATCGACCCCGAGAGCGTCCTCCGCGCCGCGCTGCAGGTGGCGCTCGAAGAGGTCACCAGCGCGTTCAACCACTCCATGGACGTCGGCAAGGACGACGACGCCAAGATCACCAAGAGCGCCATCGAGATGTGCAAGAAGCTCCTCGACGACGCCATCGAAGATCTCAGGGGCATGGCGAGCCTCAAACCCGAGGAGGTCACGAAGCACGTCAACGACCTCCGGTGTTGGCTGTCCAGCGTCATGACGTACATCTACACCTGCGCCGACGGCTTCGACAAGCCGGAGCTGAAGGAGGCCATGGACAAGCTCCTGCAGAACTCCACCGAGCTGAGCAGCAACGCGCTCGCCATCATCACCAGCCTCGGCGAACTCATGCCGGCTGCCAAGTCGAACGGATCCACCGGCGCGCACCGCCGGCTTCTCGGGTTGCAGGGCAGTGAGGCGGCAGAGGGGGTAAGCTTGCGCGAGCTTCTTGCCGTCCACGACAAGGTACAGGAGCTCACAGATGTGAAAGACGTCAGCCGCCATCTCTTGTCCGAGACGCTGGACGCGATCACCGAGATGTCCCACGACGCAGGCCGCCGCCTTCTTGGCGTCACGCTCAGCGAAGCCACAGACGACAGCGACGACAGTGGCCTCCCCGGCCGCCGGCTGCTGAGTATGTCTTTCCACGACGCCGACCACGGGGTGCACGGCGGCGATCATCGGCGGCTGAGTATGTCTTTCCACGATGCTGACCACGAGGTGCACGGCGGCGAGCATCGGCGTTTGAGTATGTCTTTGAACGACGCCGACCCCGAGGAGCAAGGCGGCGAGCATCGGCGTCTGAGTATGTCTTTAAACGACGCCGACCCCGAGGTGCAAGGCGGCGAGCATCGGCGTCTGAGTATATCTTTGAACGACGCCGACCCCGAGGTGCACGGCGACGAGCATCGGCGGCTGAGTATGTCTTTGAACGACGCCGACACCGAGGTGCACGGCGGCGAGCATCGGCAGCTGAGCATGTCTTTGAACGACGCCGACACCGAGGTGCACGGCGACGAGCATCGGCGGCTGAGTATGTCTTTGAACGAGGCCGGCACCGAACAGCCCAGCGGCGAGCATCGGCAGCTGAGTGTGTCTTCCAGTGACGCTGGATCCTCCACGGACTCCACCTCCGACTCCGATACGCCCGGCGGCGACCCCAAGGAGCCCGCGGCCGTTGATGACTCCAAAAACGCCGTCCCCGGGGAGCCCGCCGCCGCCGCCGCCGCCGAGCATCGGCAGCTGGGCACGCTTTTCAACGCTATCCACAACATGACGAGCAAGGCCGACACCGTCAAGCGCCGGCTGCTGAGCATGCCACAAGACGGCTCCGACGCCACCGAGCACGGGGGCGGCGGGCGCGCGCTTCTGTCCATCCAGCTCCAGAGCATCGCCGACATGTCCGCCGAGATGAACCGCCACCTCCTCGCGGCGGAGCTCCCCGACGAGCTCGCCGGCAAGCGGCAGCTCCTGTCCACGACGCTCAGGGAGCTCAACGAAGCAACCACGGCGGCGAAGGGCCAGCTCGACAAGATCGAGAACGGCACGGTGCACTCCGACGCCATCCCGGAGCGAATTCTCAGAGATGAGTACAGGGCCACCCCCCACCACCGGCTGCTCACCACGGACGTCGTCGGCACGATCGAAGACATCGAACACGAGCGCCACAACCAGCCCAAGCCCGGCGAGTTCCCGTCGTGGGTGTCCGCCCACCAGCGGCGTCTCCTGCAGGCCGGCACGCAGAAGCCCGACAAGGTGGTCGCCAAGGACGGGAGCGGCGACTTCAAGACGATCACCGAGGCCGTCAACGCCGTGCCCAAGAACTCCCCGACCCGCTTCGTCATCTACGTGAAGGCCGGCGAGTACAACGAGTACGTCACCATCCCCAGCTCGTTGCCCAACATCTTCATGTACGGCGACGGCCCGACCAAGACGCGCGTCCTCGGCAACAAGAGCAACAAGGACGGCGTCGCCACCATGGCCACCCGCACCTTCTGTAAGCATCATTCCTCCTCCTCCTTTGCTTTACTCATCCAGTTAAGCAGACGTACGTACACTAACATGAGACGACGACGACGACGACGACGACGCAGCGGCGGAGGGGAATGGATTCGTGTGCAAGTCGATGGGGTTCGTGAACACGGCGGGGCCGGAGGGGCACCAGGCGGTGGCGCTGCACGTGCAGGGGGACATGTCGGTGTTCTTCAACTGCAAGTTCGAGGGGTACCAGGACACGCTGTACGTGCACGCCAACAGGCAGTTCTTCCGGAACTGCGAGGTGACGGGAACCATCGACTACATCTTCGGCAACTCGGCGGCGGTGTTCCAGAGCTGCCTCATGACGGTGCGGAAGCCGATGGACAACCAGGCGAACATGGTGACGGCGCACGGGCGCACCGACCCCAACATGCCCACCGGCATCGTGCTCCAGGATTGCCGCATCGTGCCGGAGCAGGCGCTCTTCCCCGTCCGCCTCCAGATCGCCAGCTACCTCGGCCGGCCATGGAAGGAGTACGCGAGGACGGTGGTGATGGAGAGCGTCATCGGCGACTTCATCAAGCCGGAGGGGTGGTCGGAGTGGATGGGCGACGTGGGGCTCAAGACGCTCTACTACGCCGAGTACGCCAACACCGGGCCAGGCGCCGGCACAAGCAAGAGGGTGACGTGGCCGGGATACCGCGTCATCGGCCAGGCCGAGGCCACGCAGTTCACCGCCGGCGTCTTCATCGACGGCTTGACGTGGCTCAAGAACACCGCCACGCCCAACGTCATGGGCTTCGTCAAATGATCGATCACGTATCATATGCCATCATCACATCGAGTCTCCACACTTAATTTGCTAGTATATATTTGTTTAGTTTGCGAGGAATTTTACGGTCAGGTACCACCAGTTACGTTAACTCGTTGTGTATGGTACATTTTTTTTTGCCTCGTCAAGGCATTGAAGCACACTTAGACAAGTGCGTGTGTATTTAAGAGGAAATGTACATGTGGAGGATATGAAAAAGAATGTATTATGCATTTTAATTTATCAACTTACTATACACCAAGTGAGAAGCACTACATATATAAAGGCATAGCCTAAAAAGCAGAAAAAGTGATCATGACTTTTTTTTTTTCAGAACACTAATTTCTAATGGGGTGGTATGTGTATGTGTTAACAGTGAAATTTGGTAAGCCCCTAAGAGAATTATCACGTTGTCAATAGTCGGATTCCTGCTATATTCGGTTAAGGAAATCAATCTGTTAAAGGAAGCTTATCTAAAAGTGACTGAGTTCAAGGAGGGTGCGGCATGACGATTTATCTATTAATTAGGCAATATTTGTTAGTTTCCTTCTATATTTAGGAAAGTGTGTTTACTGTCCCATAAAGACTTTATGTTTTTCTTTTATCTTCTATGAAAGTTTCTTTCTTGTCCTACATAGACTAGTATCTCCTCATGGGTATAAATATGTACACTCAGGGTCATTGTAAACTATCTCTCGGCGTATCGCCACCCTCTTTCCTGAGGTCTTTACTTATCAACCGCGGAATTTGGCACCTGACGCGGGGTTGCATTGGTTCAGTTCGATCTCCGGCGAAGGGGTAAGTCCTACGTTCCGCCGGCCCTGGCAATTGTATTGGCTACACTGGCGTCGTTCAAGACTACATCAGTACATTCGACCTCTTTGGATTGCTCTGGTTCGGTTGATATTTTTGCCTACCAATTTATCATATGTCTCTGTTAATCTAGTCTTAGCATATCGATTTAGCTCTATCGGCTGCTTCTCACTCTAGGGTTTCTGTCAGTATCGGCTAAATCGTCTTGCTAGATTAGATTAGCTTAGGCATCTACCACCCTGAAAGTCAATCAAGGGCTTGATTGTCTAGATATTATGTTTCTTTTCATACTTAGTGTTGTATCATTTAAGTTTGATCTACTAAGTCGTTCCTAGAACCATAATATCTAGCCTGCTTCTTGATTGCTAATAAGGGTTTCATCGGGGTTTCAGCCGATGAGGTATCTGGACGTTGCAACGGCTTACAAGGATTGCGTACAAGTTGGATTTAGCTGATGACAACAAAGGTTTTATTGTTTAATCTAATATGTGGGTTTTATGACATCGGATCTCTAGCCGATGTATGCTTTAACTTTCGGATCAATACTTATTCTATTATATCATACTGCTAGCCGATTGGTTTTTAATGGATTATATTATTGTTATATTTTATTATCATCAACCGATTGTCTTTATATCATTATTTACATTGGAAATATAGCCGATTGCTCAAAACCCTATCGCTATCGGCTGGTATAGATATCGGCTGGAATTAATCCATCGGCTTTTCAGCCGATCGACTCATTGATCTACTATTTGCATATATTGTCAGTTACAGGGTCAAACTGACCGGCGCACCCGCATCTCATCAACCTTTGGTCCTGCACTGGAGCTAAGCAAATCTCCCAGGCCAGTGTGTCTTTTTCGCGTCAACAGTATGCACTTTTTAATTTGTTTTCAAAGAGTTAATATCTAACTAGAAATGCTCGTGTTTACAAATAATTGTTCTTTCAACAATAGATAGTTTGTACGAGGCACATGTAAAAACTTGGTCAATCTCAAGAGATGCCAATCCAATCTCTTAGAGATACTCATAGAGTGCGTTGACGAGTTGTGCTCTACAGACCATAATCTGGTGAACCCAGTGTTTGGTATATACGTTTAAGGTTGTGATTTGCTTACTTCCCCACTCAAGATCATGAAAATCTCACGAACTTTTACATATGTTCAGGTCTTCTAGAGGATAATAACCGTACTCTTGCCTTTCTCTACGCTCTTTATCTTCTCTATCCATCATTACCCTTTCTGCCATCTGTCACATCCTATGTCACCTTTCTTGGCTTTTGCAACGGAGCGACTCTAATGGGATGGCATTGCCAATGGGTGGACTGATGGATGTTGGGGAGGGGGTGGGGGACGAGATAGACGATTGGGGGGATAGAGAATATACTATCTCCAAATCTACTGTGGATTTCATGAAGATGAAGATTAAGTACAGACATGCAAAAACGAGAAAGCTATTAGCATATGATCAATTCAACTTTAATTATTTTAAACTTGAAAAATGGATTTATGTAATATATCAAAACTAGTTCTATATAGAAAGTTTTCACACAAAATATACAGTTTAATAGTTTGGAAATTGTGCTAATGGAAACCGGGGTAAAATCTACGTTTGTGTTTGTTTCACCAACTAACTATTTTGTCGGTACAAAAATTCATTGTTTAAAAATACTATTAGTAGATTATGGCGGATATATTAACTAAGGAAAAAAATGTTATGTACGTGGCCCTGTTTGAAATGTGGAAAAATACCCCTCTTTTTTTTAATAATGAAATTTCATTTTATGAATACCGCATCATCAATTCATTCCTTCAAATGGATTTTATTTGAAGGTCAATGCCCAAAATGTATAAACAATGTTGTGAGTTCTTTTCACGTTTGGGCTTCACAGCATTCTAGCACCCCTGTATTTTTCTCATGGATTGACTTTCTACCTTAGTCAAACACTAAAACTATGCAGTATCTTTTTCAAACATGAATATGCATGTCTGTCCATATTAAGTGAATATTATACTTTTTTTTGTTATCGCTTGGAAACTATTGGAAGCAAACCAATGTATGACATACATATTTATATGATAAAAATGTTCGTTTTACCCCCAAAAAAAAGTAGTATGCCAATATGAAATTAACTAATCGTGCAATCCTAAAGATAAGCTAACGCTGTTGCCATAATTTTTTTTTTTGTGCTAGAAGTTTTGATCCTGCATATTACTCCTAACTTTCAGTTACATTCATAAAATTAAATCTATACAAGATTGAATAACGCAGGTTCTCTTAAAATGTCAATCAAAGCATGGGCGACCTCCATTCATTTCTCCTAACATTTCTGTGCGAATTAAAACCATTCCTTCGTGCCCACCATTTTCCTAGTTTGAACCGTTACCCATCAGTCTATAAGCAGCACAATTTAGTACTATCAATTAAATAGCTGAATTATTTTTCAGAAATGTGTGTTTAATGGAAGTACCGGCCGTCGGCTGGTCTTCCTGGCTTCACCTCCTATTTTTGTTACCTCCCCTGCTTCTCTTCCGCCCGTTTCATGGACTAATTAAGCCCAACTGTGAACTGTCCGTTTCTTCCTACAAAACCGCACCACCTCTAGGTCGCCACGACCAAGAACACACATCCATCCGCTTGCCATTGCCGATCGAGCACCGAGAGCTCAGGATCGCTGGTCGCAAGCCGCCATTTGATCGAGTCGCGCGTGCATGTGCGTGTGCATGTAGGCAAGATTACGGCCAGCAGCTAGGTGCGCGTCGGCGTCGTGCCATTCTGTGCCGGCGATGGGGTGCACCAACTCCACGGAGGCGCGGCGGGAAATGGTCTTGGCCAACGCCGGCCGGCGCGCGACACGGAGCTTCTCGCTGCCCACCGTCGATCGGCAGCGGCTACGGTGGAAGGCCGTGTCGATGCTGAGCTCGCTCGGCATCTCCCAGGGCCGGCGCTCCGGCGCGTTCAAGTACGCGACCACGTCGGTGGAGGGGATGATGAAGAGCGAGAATGACCACGCCGGGCAGGCGTTGCTCCATGTCCAGGAGGCGGCGGCGAAGCGGGCTGTGATCAAGCCCTGCACACCGACGCTGACTCCGCCCAACGAGCCAGAGGTGATCAATGCGTGGGAGCTCATGGCCGGGCTCGAGGACGATCCGCCGACGCCGCCGTGCGCGTCGCATGAACCACCGGCGGTGACGCCGCAGTGGATGCAGGCTGATACGGACATCCCCATCGTCGCCTTGGACTTCGATCCGGAGATACTGTCCGGCTTCCGGGAGGCTCTTGCGGACACGTCGCCGTCGGAGCCAACGTCTTGCTCGGTGACGGAGGAAGAAGAACAACCGGCGCAACCGGAGAAGCACGCCGACGCCTGCGACGCGCCAACCTCGCTGGCCACCGGCGACATGCCGGAGAAGCGCGCCGATGCCTGCGACGCGCCAATATCGCTGGCCACCGGTGACATGCCGGAGAAGCGCGCCGACGCCTGCGACAAGACAATCTCGCTGGCCACCGGCGACATGCCGGAGCTCTCAGGCATTGTCCGCGCCCGCATCAACGCGTTCCAAGAAAAGATAGAGCGGAGGTCGAGCAAGGGCGCCCGCGACGCGAAGGTGGCGCACCTGCGGCCGCCGGGAGGCGACAAGAAGGCGGTCGTCTACTTCACCAGCCTCCGCGGCGTCCGCAAGACGTTCGTCGACTGCTGCTCCGTGCGCAGCATCCTGCGCAGCTACGGCGTGCGCCTGGACGAGCGCGACGTGTCCATGCACGCCGTCTTCAGGGCCGAGCTCGCGGAGCTCCTCGGCCCCGGCAGCTTCGCGTGCGCCGCGCTCCCGCGGGTGTTCGTCGACGGGCGCTACCTCGGCGGCGCCGAGGACGTCCACGCGCTGCACGAGGCGGCCGAGCTCGCGCGCATGCTGGAAGGGTGCGAGGCCGCGCCGGTGCGCAAGCTCGGGTACATGGAGGCGTGCGCCGCATGCGGCGACGTCCGGTTCGTCCCGTGCGAGACGTGCTACGGCAGCTGCAAGATATTCGTCGACGACGATGTCGACGCCGGCGAGTTCCGGCGATGCCCCGATTGCAACGAGAATGGCCTTATCAGATGCCCCGTCTGCTGCTGCTGATGCTTCTTGTACCGTAGATTAAAATCGGCCATGTGTTTAGTCGTTTGTACTTTGTACAGTGTGAGGAGCATTGATATTCAGAGGAAATCTATACAGATTCAAGAGGATTTTGCTTAGATCCTATTATTTCTTTTTCTTTTTGCCCCTCATATAGATTGAAGAGAGGGGGCTCAACCTGTAAAAGGCCTCATCTGGAATGCAGGAATTTCAAACGAACTTTACAAGATTTCCCCTCATGAATCAGGGATTTTTCTCCTGTTCCAACTGGGTCCTGAAATTGGCAATCCATTTCAGCTCAATATTTTATCGTTGCCATTCAAAGGCAGAATTTATTTTTATGTTCCAGCATTCGACGTGGGAAGATCAATAGTTCTGCAGGATAAGGCCTAAAAGAATAAGAATGAAGGATGCTATCAGCATGAATATAAAACGAGCAGAAACTGTTAAACATGACTGCACGATCACTTGACTCGGTTTGAAATACTTTACATTGTTCTGCACACATTTCCTTCAGTCTTTGTAGGTACAGCTGTTACCGGTTTCACCGTTATTATCATACTTGGAACGGCATCATGTCAAGTACTCCATATTTGGGTGTTCATCCTGATGTCTGAATAACTGACAATATATGTACCGGGTGTTTATTTTCACTTAATTGTGTCTACCATGAGCAGCCAAATCAGCTGCTGCCTGTGCTGCCCTATGGAGAGCATCAGACAGCATCATAGCTCCTGCAGAGAAATAGCTGCTGGTCATGATGCCATTCACAACCTTAACTGCTGTTCTTCCTGTGGCGGTGGCGACGGTCTTGGTCGTCTCGGATACGTGGTATGTCTCATCCACCGATCTGATTGCACCAACACCGGCGCTGACCCTGTCGGTTAGGCCGCTGACCCTGTCGGTTAGGCCAATCCTCTTGCTCAGCTCCGCAGCCTTGGCTGCGGCAGTCGCTGTTACCTGATGGGACTCATCAAAGGCTCTAGCCCTGGCCAGTGCATCCTTGCTGAGTACGTATCCCCTTGCTAGCATTGTCTTCACAACATCCTGAGCAATCGTCAAAGCTTCTTGTGGAGTGGAATTGAACTGGCATGTTTGATAGGTCTGTTTAAGTTTCAGCAATCAAGTCAAATGTCAGCTACTGGCATTTGGAAGAGTTGGAAACTATGCTACTGTTCAAATTCAAACAGGGCTGGTGGCTCGCCGGTTCGTTCAAAAAAAATTCAAACAAGGCAATATTCGGATTAGCATACCCTGTATTCAATTTCCTCCTCTGTATACCAATTTGGTGTGTCCCAGAAATTGTATGGTTCATTAGGCTGTCCCCAGCGAGCTATACAAACTGGCTGATCCACAATAGTAGCCCCCTGTAATGATGCAAAGTGACATCAAATGAACAATAGAGAAAGTTGGTGTTTGACAATGTAAAAGAGATATGATGACATATTAGTAATCTAAGTAGTTCCAAGAGCAGATTAGTAATCTAAGTAGTTCCAAGAGAGTATGTGGGCATATGGTAGCTTCCTAAGTGACTGAATTTGGAATATATCAAATTGAAAGAGCCTCTGATACCTAAAATCGTTTTTTCCAACTGACACCTAAAATAGTGAACAGTGGACATATTATATACTCCCTCCGTCCCCTAATATAAGGGATTTTGATATTTTGCTTGCATTGTTTGACCACTCTTCTTATTCAAAAAAAATTGTGCAAATATAAAAAACGAAAAGTTGTGCTTAAAGTACTTTGGATAATAAAGTAAGTCACAAAAAAAAAATAATAATTTCAAATTTTTTTGAATAAGACGAATGCCAAACAATGCAAGTAAAATGTCAAAATCCCTTATATTAGGGGACGGAGGGAGTACTTGATACTGAAAATAGAAGTACTGTTTTCACTATTTGTTTAGTGGTAACAGTTATAAATTTCCAGGATTTCACCATTGTGAAACCAGAGTTCAACCGCGTAGTTGAGAGCGGAATATGGTAGTCCAGGACCGTGATCAGTGATCATTTGTGTAAATAGATTTAAGATGGATAAGTGTAGAACTCAAAAGGAAGAATTAAAGAATTTATAGTTAGGTAGGAAAGAATTAGTGATAGGAATCAGACACGCATTGAAAAAAAAAATTGATCCAGGCATCTGCTTTGAAAGATACTGCTACCAAAAAAACTTACACTGAGCAATACTGCAGTTTCCAAGGAATAGGGTTCCTTGAATGTCACATAAGCAGTAGAACCATATTCTCCTGATCTGTTGAAAATTGTTAAATTCGTCATAAAATGATAAGATGGATGATGAGAGGATCCATACATCCAAATAAGCTGAATTCTTAAATTGCTAAATCAGGTTACAGTTAAAGACGAAGAATGTTCAAACTTTTAAACAGGATGAAAGTGAGATCTAGAAGGTAGAATACAAGAAGCATGGTACAACTCAGTGACTACTTATTTAGTGATAATCTTGGCATGGATATCGTAAAGGGTCACCTAAATATTACTTCCAATGCAGAGGCCAGGAATGTAAACAGTAAACCATTTCCATTATCTAAAAAAACTATTAACTTCTGAATGGACAAGTAAACAGCATAACCTGATAAGTTCTATATGCTCAATCGCTCCAGAGAATGAAAAGAACTCATGAAGATCACTTTCAGATGCCCTGCTTGACAGGTTAGTAACTTCAACTGTGTATCCCGTACCACTCATGATTCTGGAAGTCATCAAGAATTAAAAATATATATATAAGTATTTCCTTCAGATGGTTAGGTTACATGTCATTCGAAAATTGTATAAGCGTATCATACTACTATCAAGGATGGACCATGTAACCTTTAATTTACATCGTTAGGTACTGAGGTTATATAATAGGAGCAGGTTACCAAAAGTGTTTCTAACTCATTATTTATATGTAAGTGGTTGCTTTTAGAGAAACTTGGACATTTTGTTTATTTAACACAGAAATATTCTATCTGTTTGTCCTATAAAGATGGTTTAGGTGTAAACCATCAAAACAAAAATGATTACATCATTTATGCTGATTTTGATTAGAGCCTGAACATTGTTAATGTGTCGATCAGTGGCAATGGAAAAATGATAGATCCATCAACCTTGAAGCTCAGCTAAAAATTCTTTTTCCCTAATATACTTGTAACTGGAAGAAGTATAGGGAGATTGCATCAGCAGTTCAGTAGTACAATGAGTCAATGACAACTTTTAGACTAATAAAAAACATTGCAAAGGTAACCTGCAGCTGATTAGTGCAGAGAATATCCCCTGAAAAAAAAAAGATTAGTGCAGAGAATATACCACCAGCATTAGTTGACATACTGATGTGCAGCAAACACTGCCAATCAGCAATGTATAGTGTAGGCTAGTATTATTGAGGAATTTGCATTGCAATCCTTCGAAGTTATCAGTGTTAGCCATAAGGTACAGCCAGGTTGAGATATTGAGATGTACCAAAGATGAACACTATAACTCCCAGTAATCGAAGTAAAACTCATCTCGAAACAGGGGAAACCGAAATACAGTAGATTTGTTGGTTGACTGATCAAATAAAGTAACACTCAATAAAGTTAGAACCAGAGAAATTGCTGGTATCTACCATGAGCAACAATTTGTCAGTTAAATGTTCATCCAGCTTCCAGAATAATATCAACTAAAACTAATCCATCCTAAGTAATACGAGGATTTAACTACCACAATCATTTGCCTAAGTAATAAGTCAGGCAACTCTGAATCGTCACATGGTATATGCTAACTGAAATGTAATGCTACTGATTCTGAACACACAGGTAAAACACCCCAGACCAGCGCAATAATCATAGGAAACATAATAATCCGCTAATGGCAAACGAAAAGTAAGCAAAGCAAGAGGAAACCTTGCGGAAAATCAAAACAGAACACAAACGATCTCCCCACAAGCAACCAAAAATTGGGGCATAAATCGAATTAGAAAACAGAGAGATCGAGGAAACATCACCCCCTTCCTTGAATTCTTCTCGGTTTCCCCCCGACTTCCCCTTCCTGCTCCGCTGCAACCACACGGGGGCTAGGTTTGAAGGCCACCCACCCGCACCAGCGCACAGTGGGAGCGCGCCAGTCCAAGCCGTAGCGGTGGAATTTAGTGCGTAGGGCAAGACTCCGATCTCCTACCTAACAACAACCCGCTATACTTTCCCCTTTATCTCTTTCTGAGTTTCTTCCCTTCCCTTCACAGTGGCTTGGCTTGGCTTCTCTCTCCGGTTGCTCCAAGGTCGTCTTCCTCCTCTCGACTCAACCAATCAGTCCTTGGGAGTGGTGGTGGGACTGGTGGTTCGTTCACATGCGCCATGGCTCGGATTCCAGAGCTTGGGCCAGATGTCGGTAAGCCAATGGGTGGGGTGGATACAGAAGAGCACGTGCCAAACCTTCCAAACTCCTAGTGGGCTCTAGTTAAATAGGCCTTTCTGTTGGGCCCCGGTTTGTGACGGCTTTGGGCCTGGTTCGGTGCTGGTCAAACGGGCTACTTGCGCCATATTTCTGCTATTTTTCGACTTGGGCGTGGCCATGAACGATCGACGATCCTCTCCCATGTTCAGAGCTAATCACTGGCGGCGGCCGACGATACGATGACGTGAGGTGTACGCATGTCAGGACGTACGTACGTTCCCCGTGATTCACGATGAGAGGATTAGACGAAGGACGACCGGATAACGCCGCCTGAATTCGATCGATCGATCGAGGGACGACGTTGTAGTCTCTGCATGTGGCTGCTTCATTGCGCGCGCTCTGCGTAATCATGCCCATGCCACCAAACTCTCGATCGCCACCACCAATCGGCTGCAGGCTTCTGCATGCCGGTGATCTGGATTAGTGGATGGGGACATCTATTATATATTAAAATTCCATTAAACTTTGTACAAACCCTCCTAAGCCGTCACATAGGGCCCTTAAAAACGCTCTTACGCCGCCATGTGGCGATCTATTAAGTGATAGAAATTCTAAAAAATATCAGCCATCGATTTTTATTTAATATATGATGGGCCCATTATTTTCAACTATTAGATCTATTATATAAAATACCAATTAAATTTATCGCCAAAACCCAATATTGCCGATCTATATGTGCACATAAGTACGGATGTTTAGTAGGTATTAAAAAAAAGGTACGTACATGTATTCCAAGATAAAAAAAAGTACGTACGTATGTACATAAGAAGGCCGGGCTAACGACATATTTTTATCTTCTTTTTTTCTCACTCGGATAGAAAAACCAAACTGCCCATATTAACTATGCTCTACTTACGTTGTAAAAATATAGGCACATGTCATCGAAACACCAATGAAAAGCATAAATTAATTAAAGTATATATTATGTAATAGTTAAATTAGACTTGCATTTTTTAAAATAAAAACAATTCTAACTGTGACTAGCAATTCTCAAAAGTTACCTATTCCTTACTTAGAAAAATAATGATATGTCAAAATGATATCACTAAATTTATCATGAATATTCTGTTTTCTCTATTCGTATAATATCTAAATATCAAAGATTGTATATATTATTTTCACACCGTACTGATCTCCTTTATCTTCTACTTAGGATTCATTTGATCTAGCTGGATGGCTGAGCTTATTCAGGATACATGAAACGACACATATCATTAGTGCAAGATTAATTAAATATTAAATATAATAAAGCCAAAATAGATTTATTTAATTTTTAAACTTTTATATAAAATATATTTTAATAATACACAAGTTGCTTTTAAATATATACGATGTAGGTTATGGTTGTCAATTTAATTATAGTGCATAAAATGGTTCAGATGGATTTAGATATTATTATCAAAAGATATGTCTTTTGTAATAATTCCTATATCAATGGGTAGATAACTAGGAAAACATGCTTACGACAAACAAGGAGCAACCAATCCGATAATTACTCTAGAACTTATTGCTTATTTACTAAAACGTTTAATATGTAGTATGTAATATACTTTATGAATAAAAAATATCCTAATATATCAATCATATGCCACCAAGGATCCATAAGTACATAAGTTCTATCTGTCAACGTTTGATGTCGCGATTCCGGTATTTGCATAATATGGGAATCGTTGGTACTAGGGTATACGCGAGACTGAGGTAAAAAAGATGGAGACAGGGATTTTTATACAGGTTCAGGCCCCTGAATTGTCAAGTAATAACCCTACATCCTGTTGGCCGAAGCCAGTATTGCTCTTATTCACCATAATCACACCAGTACAATATTTGGGGTAGTCTATCTAACTGTTGTCGACATGGTGGTATGTAGTTCTGACTCGTAGTCGACAACAGGGTAATCTTCCTTCTCGAATTCATGCCCGGCGAGATCAGAGATAGCGCTTTCGTCTCTCCTGACAGTATCCGGAGACACCGTAGGGGACTAGTCGTGCTTATCCCTGAAGTTGATATCCGGCGTCTTGTCTTGGCGTATGTTGGCTTCTGTTGTTCCGTGTGTGTTGATTGTGAGTGTGTGGATTGTCCCCTCTCCTCCTAGGGGGCCTTGTATTTATACCCATAGGTGTCCCCTTGTCCAAGTAGAACTAGGGAAAGCAATATGGATACAATCCGAGTAGTCCTTGTCGTTTCCATATATAACTCTGGTTGTCTTTCCTTATCCGGAACTCCTCCTATATCCGCAGGTTGTTTCCGTATAGGACATGATATGTGGTGGGTCCTGCCGAGATTTAGTCAACTACTATTAGGTAGGTGGTATCCATAACCCTGACACTATCCTCTAATCATCAAGTCATATTGCTTACGAGGTATTCATTGCATAGTGCACCTAATAATTAGCTAACATCCAACGAGCACTTATGTCATGAAGCACCATATATAACGGACTATACTAAGTAGAGAACTATCAACAAATGATAGGTAAAGTAAAGCATACCACCAAGCCATAACAAATAATAATCGACTACAAGTATATTGTCAGTATAAGCAATAGAATTTCTACACTTCTAAAAGAACTCTTAATATATCACGTAATAGATCTCATAAATTAGAAAAAAAATCTAAGAAAAAATATAAAAAAGAAAATATCTGGTCATCAATTTACACTTCAACTGGTAGATCCATTATTTTCAACCATTAGATTAGATATATTCCAGCTAAAAACCAACTAATCTCTCCCTACGTACGTACGTACGCACGCACACAAGAGATGTCAAAAAGGACAAAAAAAGAAGAATGTATATATGATCTGCTCCGTCTGTTTTTTTTTCTTTCTTTGCAGCACTAAAGTTTTTCTCAAATTATGCATATATATAGGGAAACTCCTTACGATGTTATCGAAAAAGTCATGCCACCGTGGCATCGCTTCATGCCATCCCACCAAACTTTTTTAAAGTATTTTTTAACTAATGATCTAAAACGAAATCGTAGACACTCATATAAATATGTGCACAACCATCCTACGAATATACGCAGTACTATTCACAAAAAAAAATACATACGTACAATAAAAAATGTTGCATGGAAACCTATTATATCCTTATATAATTATGTCATTCTCATCCAAATAGTGTTCACAAAATTAGCACAAATAATTTTGACAATATGAATTATTCCTTTGAATATTACCCCTGAATATACGTAGGTGACTTAGATGTATAGTAAAAGAAAAAAAAAATCTAAACCCATATTAACATGTATGTTTGCGAAAGATGGTGATATGCGACTTTATGAATAGCCATGACAAAGTGAAATTTGTTTGAATATAATAGATATTATCAATTAGTATATCAAAGTTTATAATTTATTTCACATAATAAATATTTCTTCTTTTAGATTATAAGGTAATATATGGTTCTTAAAATGAATACGGTAACATATGGTTTATTTTAGTATTCTTTCTATAAAAAAAAATAAATTACCCGCGCATCTGTGCGGGCTTCCTTTCTAGTTCAGAGAAATGGAGGTCAACGGTGTGTTTCTGAATTCTGATGTGCCACTACATATGTCATGGGTTATAAAACTGATAAGCCTGGACCCTAGTGGTAGTGGACAATTAACTGGACATCGAGATGAGATTGAATGATATAAATACTGCAAGTTGAAGTAGCGAGCTATTGCTTGAACTGTGTGATTAACTTGGCATTGGCTTTGCGTGTTCTGGCCACCCTACGGCTCTCCTTTTTAACTTGGATCATGCAGAAAGAGTACAAGATCTTGATCGGCATAGCTTGCCAGCTTGCTAGGTCACTTTCGCCTTTCGGAAACATGAATGGATCTGTGCACACAATATTGCATACATACGTTCGCTGCCAAAAATGACGACCGAACTGCATAAGTACGCTTCTACGTTCGCTCGCTTTCCTCATCGATCAGCTGGCTGTCCTGAAAATGGCCATTTAAATCCCATCCTTGTTGAAAAACATGTCGACGATTACGAAACGGCGAGACCCATTCAAAACTCCAATCAAATTCTCCACCGCGCGCGTAACGATTAACGAACACCATGCATTATGTTCTCCGTACACGCAATGATCATGTTTTGGCATATGACAACCAGCTGCGCATACGCTAGCGAAAGTTCCGGGCTAGCTAGCTAGCGAAAGCCGCATCAGTTTCTTATATATCAATCGAACAAGCCACATAGTCGTGCGTTGCGCGACTTTTGATTCCGTATAAGAACTATTTGTTGTATAGAACCTATTAGTTTAAAGGTTTTAGATGAGTTATTTTATTTACAAAGTGCATATTGGTCTCGCTAACTATAGATTTAGCTAAGTCCTACTATATGAGAAATCACTATACTATAAGCTTCTTTTTTTTCCTTCGTTATCATTGCCCCCGCTTTTTTTTACCATGTGTCTAAAAGGAGGCACTAGGAATCTCTAGAAATTCCCATATATTTACCCCATTATTGTTTTTTTAATGCATATGTAACCTTTTGATCCAATGGTCATTATTTATCTAAACTCTTTATTCAATGGTTGATATGGTTTTGATGATGTGGCGTGTTCTCGTGCAAGAAAGCTTGATGCTTTCACTATATAAGATAAGATTAATTATCCTAATTATAGCCACGTTTTTTTTTTGGGCAGCCTGACTGCAGTGTCCCAATTGAACCGGCAGCGAGCCAGCCACGCCGTCAGTTTAACATCGTGTACCTAATGCGCGCGAGCTTTCAGTCTTGATTTCAAGTCAAACTTCGATCGATCAGCATCCACTTCTGGTTAAGGTTTCTCTTGTTCAACAACACAAGAGAAAGAAAATAATCATCATCATCTGCCTCTTTCAAAGCATTTAAGTAGTATTAAGAGAGATTACTAAGGTTAGTCTCTCGTTTTTCGTGAATAATATGCTCATTATATTTTTTTAAAATATATATAGGAAAGTTACTCTAAAGTTTTATATTAATCCATTATTTATTTTTATAGCTAGTATTTTGTTAGTTAATTAATGTGCCAATAAGACATCCTTTTCGGATCGAACGAAGCCAAAGACAATAATAATCAGTCACGATATGTTATTAAGTAATTAAACATAACAATATCAATAGTTGGGAGTAAAATTGATAAAACAAAACAAAGGCAAGAGAGGAGAGATCGAGATGGATCACCAAATTCCCGGAAACACACATACACACACATATATATATAGTAAATTTGTTTGGTGCTCCATGGTGCCCGGGCACCATTGTTGAAATTGAGTATATACCCAATTCAAATGAGTATGAAACTTTTTTAATTACTTAGGTATTAACATTAACTACTTTACTAACTAGTTCAAAGCAAGTTTGAACTGAATCTGAACTTGTTTTTGTTAGATTTTGATTCTAGGTATATAGCATCCATACATATAATTAGTTAGGTATGTAATCATGGATTGTGAAATAAAGTTAAATTTGAGTTGTTTTGTTGATAGGTATAGGTATAAATCAAATTATTATAACTAGGTATATACTCACAATTTGAAAATTTTGAAAAATTTGAGTGATTTTGTGTATTTGATACCATGGTGCCCGGGCACCATGGTGCCCCATATGAGTGTCCTATATATATATACATATATATACATATATATATATATACATATACATATATATACATATATAGGATGTAGGATCGAATCACAAGAACTAAGCCAACCAGAGGGGGGGTGAATGGTTGGTATACCCAAAAACCGAAAACTTTTAGCGGAAATAAAAGTTACCCACGAAATCGATGGATCGCGGTCTGACCGAAGTAGTTGCGCCGGTCGAACCGCCTGATGAACGTCGGTCTGACCGATGTAGATCTATCAGTTGAACCGCCGAGAAAGCCTGCCGTCGACTCCTGTTGCCGCTGGTCTGACCGCCGTGTACCCGCCGGTCTGACCGCCGAGATGCCGCCGGTCTGACCTCCGGTGCGCCGCCGGTTAGACCGCCGAAACCCGGTGAAACACAAATCGAAGAACTCTTAAAGTAGATGACGGCTTTATTACTTCTCTCTGTGTTTACAAAGTGCACCAACAGCACTCCTTACAAAAATTTCGACTAAACTCGAAACCCTAACTCAAAACTCAACTCAATTGCTCTCTAAAGCGATACCGGGAAGCCTCACGCTCCCCCTCTATTTATACATGAGGTAGGCAGCCTAAAGCCACGAACCAAACTCATACTAGGAGTCCTAAACACCTTAGGAAACCCACTAGTACAAGAAAGAAACTTTACATAACCAATAATACCAAATTTGGACTCCTTCCAAATTCGACTCCGCATTCCATACGCACACAATAACTCCATCGTATGCCATATGGAATCTCCATCAACCACGTGCATCAACTCTAGCCTAAGTATCCCGTATGATCTCTGACCACCACGGACGTCGTCTTATCCCCAAGCCGACTCCCGGTCCATCACCGCAAATACTCTCCCGAGACATCGAGTCACCTACACATGGAACAAACAAAGAAACCATATTCCGAGACCAAGCTATCTCCAACTTGACTCATTAGCAGCAAACAATAGTATTACATACGTATAATATCCATCTAGAAGTCATAATCATGAAACAATCACGGAATTCTAAATAAACAACCCGAAACCGAAACCGACACAGTGTCGGCCGGTCAGACCGCGGGCTGCGCCGGTCTGACCGCACATATACCTCCGGTCCGACCGGCTACCAGAGCCCGGTCTAACCGGTCCACATAAAATGATAAAACAAATCCTGTAGATTCACCTGTGAAAACCAATCATCTCCAAAGCCACTTCATGATTAATTCCAAATACAAAACCAATAATCTCCAATGCCCAATTATTCATCACAGAATATGAATCAAAAACACCTTTGATTTTACATAGGACATATATATATATATATATATATATATATATATATATATATATATGGCCGAAACTACGGTCCGGTTCGATCCTGGTGCTTCCGGATTCCGGTGTGTTCGTTAGTCTTTGTTGGAGTATATGCATGTGGGGTTTTCTCACAGTTTTTAAAGAAGTCGTGCATATGCATGCATGCATGGCGAGTCGATCGTCAGTACGGCAACCATGGCCGACGTCGTCACTTTATACGTTTGTTGAGATCGATCGTTCCTGGATCAACCATGGTGCAAACTAGAACAAAAACATACAGCAGCAGTAGTACACCGATCGACCACGCGTGGATGACGTACACATAGTGGATGACGTACACTGTGCGCGCGCGCGTTTCCATGCATTTCAGTTAAGTTTGGTGGCACGTCAACTGAGCATGACGGGGTCCATCGGCGCCCGGCCGGACGGACGCAACTACCGCTAACAGCTGAACGGATTCGGTCATCGTTGGTCGATACAAAGATCACGAGACTCTCCTCCGTTACATGCATATGCATGCATCTACAGTTTAGTAGTGCTGTAGTGCATACGCACCAGATGCATGATTTGCACCGACGACGAACGATCGTACGTTCACCTGCACTGCACTGCGCGCACACGTTCCAAAAAAAAGCGAGCACCACCTGCCGATCGACCTTGCATTGCCCAGTTTGGCTTCAGACGCACGTACGCGCGCGCAAACACGTACGACGCTGGGACGAACGATGGCGTGCGCGCCCGCCGCTCCCGCGGGCGCTCGCGCGCGCAGGGTGGTGGTGTAGTGGTGTGGACTGTGGAGTAGTATTACGGTACTTCCCCCACTACTACGGGCCACGTTGCGACACGTACACAGTCTCGTCGATTTGGGCCGGCTCGCGCGCGTACACGGCGCACACCGTTTTGCTGCATAGACATGGACAACACGACCGAAAACGACGCCTTTTTCACGACGTCGATCGGCGCGTAATTCGCGTCTTCGAAAACGTGCATGGGCTTTGGGGGTTAACTGGGCCCTTAACTCCCCACACATGCATGGTACGTGCGCGGTTGGGGAAAACTAGTACACTAGTACACTACGTCGACGTTTCTTGCCGTCTGCGTGTTATGCTACGTGTTAGCGGCGCCGATCGAGTGTAATCTATACTCTATGTAAAGTTATAACTCATTAATTAACTCTAAAACTTATCATGCAAACATGTCATCTCATCACCCACTAGCAATAATTACATATTTAACATCATACAAACATGTAACATCATCTACAATCTATTTTAATTCTACAAATTAACATGTAAGCATATCCAATCATCACCTCATGTTATTTCCACAATAGTTTTACAAATCTCTCTATCATGTTTATATATTTAATATATACTTATCAATATGTTATATGTGAAAGTGCAAATTTCGTTTGTATGTTTCACGATAAATTCTAATAAGCCCTATGATTTGATTGTTTTTATTCATTTAATTTTTCTAGCTCAATTGTAACGGAAAATAATATTGAAAATTACTTATTAATTTTCATAACAAAGCGCGAGAAATCACTTATAATTAATTTAGGCGCCGGATACATGCATACGGCGTGTACTATGTGATTAATTCGTGGTTGCGAGTACTCTAGTTTGCTAGCAGCTGTGTGTAACGTTGTTGCAAGTGTGTGGACCGATCGAACTGAAAGAGAACTCCAACAGACAACGAGATTGACCTGATCATTAAGGCCCAGGCGGATCTTGTGGCCCAAGATGCATATGCTGCGCACATGCGTGCGTCGTTAACTGTCTACTTGCATGTGCACACTTCTTATATGTGTCTAGCTAGATTAACTAATTTCCATGAACCAAAAGGCTCTTTAATTTAATTGGACTTTAATTATAACATATTAGCATGTCTAGATTAGAGGAAGCTAAATAAAACTTATGTACCCACAAATTCTACCAACACTCATGCGTGTGTGTTATTGTTAGTGTGTACATGGAACATTAGGGTGCCATGTTCCCTACAAGCAGTACCCTATTTATGTCCCTGTAGGTGACCTTTCAAGGACGCCTTTATAAAAAAAAAAAAACCTTTTTTTTTCCTCGCCGACACGCGCGGATGGTCCCTCAATAAGCTCCTGAAACTATAAATAAACCCCACCATGCATTATCCGCATTTAAATTCTTTTTGATGTAGATCATTTACAAAGTTGAAGTCCTTCTCCTCTTTATAATTTATGTTACCTGACTAAGAGGCTCGAAAGCAAAGGCAAAAGGCTGGTATCTCCCTCACTCACACTTGACCCCCTCATTCCTAGCTTGTTGTCGGACAAGAAGTCTCTACGCCAAAAGAAAAAAAAACTAATATACCTATTTCTCTCTCTCCCTCTCCTCCCTCTTCATACCTTTATCCGTATGTCACTTATTAAACTTGTTATGTATAATTGAGTATCATAGTCATCTTTAATGTTAACGACTGAAAGATAATTATATTATATAAACTATATAGACACTATAACTGCTAGATCCATTATGCGCTCGGTAACCCCCGCCGGCTGGCAGCCTCCGATGCTCATCGACCTACACAAAATGAATTCATTGTCTTGATTTAGGGATTGAAAGTAATATTTTCATAATAAACACTTAGTAGAGGTAGATTTTATTGACGTGCAATTCTTTTGCACGTTCGCGAAAAAAAAGGTAGATTTGCGTAGGATCTATAATTTTTCAGATCCACCACTAGCTGCCATGTGTACCAGTGGCTGGCTCATTAATTTGAACTATGCATTGTGGTTTTACACAATAAGGAGCTAAGAATGTGATGAAGATCTAAATAGGTGCTATAAATCATGTATTACATAAAAATGAATGTCATTTTTATCGAGTTTTTATCTTTTTTTCAACTTATTTTTCTAAGTAAATTTCATAAAAATACAAATACTTTGACCAAACTATCGTAAAACTACGTATTCATGGTGTTGTACCACAAAACTATATATTTAATATTAAGTTTATCACAAAACTACAGATTTAAAATATATGATCGCAAAACTATAGATTAAGTAGCAAATTTATTACAAAACTATAGGTTTACTGTCAATTTAATCATAAAACTACAACGTTTATAGTTCAATCATAATGGTAGTGCTAAGGATTTCACCTCTAAATTATGTGATTTTGTAATAACTTCGATATTAAACATGCAAGGTGATACTTGGTCTTAAATCTGTAGTTTTCTGATAAATTTAAATTTGTAGTTTTGTGATACAATGCATTAAATATATAGTTTTGTGATTGTTTGCTTAACATATATGTAGTTTTGTGAAATTTACTCTACTTTTTTTATTCATAAGTTTTGGTCTCCACTCTCCAGTTAATATTATTTCCCATGCATTGCTATCAGTGTATAGTACATGCACGTACTACTTTATATTGTCCATCTAGCTGGTGCAATATATATTTACTGGCCAGAGATCGAGAGGATCGTCGGCACAGTGGATTTAATTTTGTTTACAAAGTCTGCATGGTCCTAATCACACGCATAACTAGGGCCTAATTTAGCAGGGGGCCAGGTACTGGTGCGAGATAATTAGTTGTAGGGTTGTAGTCATGGTCGTACGGTGTATCTTTGATTTCCTGCCCTCCTGTCGCCCCACTTAGATATATCATTACATGGTCCATGCATCCACACACATCTCTGCATCATGCATTCGCAGTACGTACTCGCCTCCAAATATTTCTCCATTGAATTAACCATAAATGATAGCAAAGTACGTACTCGATTAAACTCGAATTCGAATGCGCGTGCATATGTATATATATCCACGTACGTACCTTAGTTTGCGCTGAAATGGAAACTAAACTTGTTGACATATGTATTGGATTATTTAGAACTCTTAATATCATGTGGGGGTACATATATGTCCAAATCAATGGAAATATGATGTGGGACTCAAATTAAATCTTCGTCTATGAAGTCCAAATTTAAGTAATTCAGAAAAGGTCCAAATTCAGCTAAGATAAAAACACAGGATACAACAGCACGTCCAAGAGAGAGCTGCAATTATAATGCATGCGTGGCCCATCAAGAAAAGAACCGATCGACGATCGATCTGCTGCTTAATGTCAAATATCAAATTAATAAAGCATCCATGCATTAAACAACACGCATTAGCCTTTCAAAGTACAGAAACATGAAGCTCTCACTAGACTAGCTAGCAGTACACTCTACTGTCCTCTTATAATTAAAAGCACTGATCGATCATGTCTCCAGACATGCATGAATCGATCGATCTGCAACTTCGCAAACCTCTCGCCATCCAAACTTAATTTGGATTTACTACTAACCAAACCAGTCATCACGATGCAAATTATATCAACTTACAAGAAGGCACAGATATATCGCTTCCTAGTAGTAGTACTAGTTTGCTAGCTAGTTATATATCACTTAATTGTTCTCTGAAAATATAAAATACTCCAGTTCTGTTCAGCAGGAGGGGCTAGTAGTTGAGCCGCAGGCATGCTCGATCTAACGGCCAGCCACGCATGCGCCGAGCTATCGGTAGATGCATGGTCGGTGGCGATCGGTCACATGAGGAGGCTCCTGATGACGGCCGCCTGGTCGCTGGTGACGTCGGGGGAGGCGAGCAGCTGAGCGAGCGTCTCGCTGAGGTTGTCCACCTCCTGGTGCAGGCTCCTGATGTAGCTGCACGTCTCCTGCAAAACCCTCGCCGCCGAGCCCTGCATTCATACGCACACGCGGCTGTGAGCTCACTAGCTACTTCACTCATGGGGGCTCTCTCTCTGGTTGTGTTCGACATGGAAAGGATGCTATGCTTACCCTATGGGCGCCATTGCGAGCCTGAGACTCCGGGAGCAGGGCCTGAAGCTTGGAGAGAAGCTCGGTGATCTGGTCCTCCGAGATCGACGTCCTCGACGACGACGACGACGACGGCACCGAGCTCCCGGCTCGCCGTGAGCGCGACCTCCGGCTGCTCGACATGGTTGCAAATTACAACCACTTGCAGTGCAGCTATCTAGCTAGCTTATATAGTACTAATAGCTTAGTTGAGCTAGAAGAGCAAGCTAGGTGTGCGTAGCTTATAGCTAGATTTGATGCCTGAGATTGGCAGTTGCAGGCGAGCTGAGCTATATATAATGGCCGGGCGCCGCTAGCGAGAGCAGCAGCGAGAGCTAGCTTAGCTAGGCCGCCGCAAGAGGCCGGGAGGTGGAAGCGGAGCTGGGAGAGTAAGAGGAGAGAGAGGCGAGGCTGAGGCCAGCAGCAGGGAGGGAGAAAGCGAGAGTTGTAATTGTGCGACAGCGAGAGAGACGTTGTGATGACTTGCGAGCATAAATCGACTAATAGTCTTGAGCATGTGTTGCGGTGCGAGGACGACTGAGGAGAGAGCTACTAGCTGCAGCATGTGTGTGCGTGTGTGTGCGTGCTTCTTTTTATTTGGTTCGTACTTGCATTTTGGCCGCTGGATTTGTCTGTACTCTGTACTATATGTGTGTGGTTTTCTGGCCGGCCCTGTGCTGTTCTCTGAATCTGCACTTCCTCCCCTGGATCTGCAGATCGATGCCGTTCATGCTAGCTGCTGGGCATCACTAAATAGATTAGTCATCGATCAGTAGCATCTTAATTATTGTAGCATTTCCTCTCAAAGAATAAAGCATCCTTGTAGTATTAATCCATTATCTAAAAATCTTGTAGTACTGAGTAAAAAAACAGTTTTAATTTTCAGAACCTAAAAAAACAGTATTGCAATTTCACTGGCATTACCTAGCTAATAATATTTCGACACAATTTAAATTTTTGACGAGGCTAATTAAGTATTCCATATGTACATCGCTTCTGGTTGAATTTTTGCAATAGCGACTGATAAGAAAATAGAGGGATGGTATGGGGCAAGTCACAGTAACTGAGAACGACAACAGAAGAATGCTTAGCATCGTGATGTTCTTTTTGTTTCCAAAATCTGAGAGTTGTTTTCAGTACGGGGAGAGCAAGTCACTCCGTATGGGTACCCGTTGATTCATTCTATTTAAACCAAATACAATAAATATGCGGCATTCATATTATTTTAAATAATAGCATGAAAAGGGAAGAAAATTAAAACCCATATACATCTTTGTATTTTCCAAAAAATTTATTAGAAAGGGAAAAAGACATTTTCCAATGATTATTATTTCAAATGCAAAGGTGTTTGTGGGGTTTTTTTTTCCCAAGGTGCATATGGGGGTAGACTCTTTCCACTGGCCCACTGCATCCAAAGCAAAATCCAGGTGTGTCTTCCTAACAGTTCCCTTTAATAATTGGCTCAGTATGTACCTGTTTCACTATTGTTCACACATATTATCTTGTTTTAAAACATATTCCACTGCATAATTTATTTGACACTAAGACTGCTCGTGCAGGGAACATTTTGGGATGCTGGAAGATTTGTACTCTAGGGTTGTCTCAAGCTGTGTGGGAGGAGAATATAAAACCATGATTGCTAGCTTGAGTCCTGTGTACATGTTGGAGTTCAGAAATGCCAAATGCTTGAGCCCTGAGATGCAGATTGGTCATGCTGTGTCATGAACTGACTCCACGTAGGCCATGTTGTCGCCTTGCTACCTAGTAGCTCTTGTTGGTACTGCTTGATTAACAAACTTTCCATAGGGGCAGTAGTAGTACTGCTCACTGGTAGTGTTCATGCCATGGCGATCGGTTCGCTAGCTTAGCATTAGCTTACCTTAGCCTTTTGAGGATCGATCACAACAAAATCTCCAAACGAGAAAGCTATATAGCGTATATAATCATTTAAGCTGTCCCAAAACACAGTACATGGCAACAGTTCGCATTATAGAAATCTACCAACTACCATCATTGGATCCGTCCTACGGCTCATGATATGTCCAATTATACAGGTTTGACCGGCTCTTTACTAGAGTATACGTATGCATGTACATGCAGAGAATCCATTATGGAGTATATGACATTGTGTTTATATACGTACAGAAGAACTTTTGTCTTATATACTGCCTCCAGTCATGAAAATATGCATGCCAACCGTTTTGTGCACATGTTTCAGATAATTTTTTTAAAAAAATAGTATAGTGAATTTTTAAATATTTAGTTTAAAAATTAGTACTATATGTATAGTGTTTCCTTAAAACTATTTTCGTAACCCTGTAATTTTATCAAAATTTTCAAATATCTGTCAATAAAAATCAGCAACCAAATTTGTATTTAGAACAATGTGTCGATATTTAATATAACATATTTTTCAAGTCAAAATTTACTCCATCATACTCAAAATTTGTAGCATTACTTCAGGACTCTTTCATTTTATGTTTTTGTCATAGGGCACTCTAGTTTCGTGATTATTTACCAAAGATAATTCGGTTATTATTTTAATATATCCTCTATCAATGGAAATATAAAACTCTGCAAATGACCATTTACCTTTGGGCCACCTTGTAAGATTTAAATTTGAAAATATTTGCAAAATTTAAACATTCCAAAATTCAAAACTTGTCTAAATTTAGTCTGCATTTGTTTATTATATATATATATATATATATATATATATATATATATATATATATATATATATATATATATATATATATATATATATATATATATATATATATATATATAAGTTTGATATCAGCAATTTTGGAAACGATTTGAATCTTACAAAATTCAGCTAAATTTGTTCAAATTCAAAACTTGCAAGGCGGCAAAGGTATAATTATAATTATCTTTTGCAAAGTTATATCTGTGCTCTATCATGGAAGAAATTGTATTGAAATAATTGTTAAAGTGTCTAAATTATCGCAAAACCACAAAACCAAAGTGTCTCAGAACAAATGCCATTTCAAAATTATTGGGGCTAATAATGTAGTATGTATCTTCGTGATCTCAAAGTACGGCCGAAGGGTCTAACACATTGTGTTCAGTGCACCCAACAGCACCTTATGGGTGGTGTCGAACTTTTCATGGATTTATGGTGAATCAAAATCATACTACAACACAATAGTGACAAAAGGCACATGAATCTTGGTCAAGGCGAAGCTGGCTGCTAGGTGATGTGTGGCTATCGATCAGTGTAGCGAAGTTGTCTTGCTAGTAGTTAATAACTAGAAGCAACTGCTGTGTTTCCTTTTCTCCCTTCAGCTATCTATCTTGGCTGCACCTGTCTGAAGGAGTGGAGGTGTGAACTGTACCCAGCATGACATTTTTCACGTCAGTCAGGGGGGAGAGGAGACGCTGCAAGGTGATCAGTGATCACTGTCCCACTCCACATTGGCACTTAGCCCATGCTGCCAGCAGGTACGGCAGAGCCCACCCCCTGACGACCGATGCTAACTGTTTGTTCAGAGCAGGAAATTTCGTTGTGCAGATCATGATTAACGAGATACGCTTGGGGCTTGACCCGGCCAATCATGTTGGTTAAGACGATCAGGTTTTGGAACTATACACGTTAGAACGACACAACGAATACGTACATGATCATCACCAATCATGCCGCTTGTCCGTGCCTGCATTTGCATGCATATGCATGCGAGAGTTCGGTTCACACGTCCTGGAACGAACATGCCGCAAAAGACATTTTGTCCCCAGCTTTGTGCTCTGTTGATCGACCGATTGGTCAAGACGAACGGATGCCGAGACAGACAAGGCGGGATACATCACTCTCTCTCCAAAAGGTGGGAGAAGAACGGGGAGGAGAGGACGCCGGCCCTGGACCACGCTCAAGCTCTCTCTGCAAATCCATCTCCTCGATCCGGTAGGACACGCGCTGGATGCGTAGCACCTGGCAATCTCATCAAATGATCGATCTACCCCGATACACACTGCTAGCTCCTGTGCTGCATCGATCTCGGCATTTCGCGCGCGCACGTCATGTGCGACGCCACAACGGCGCGAGATATTTCGGTCGGCGCCGTGCCGTGCCGTGCCGTGCGCGAGGCGTGTGTGCCGCTGCCGGCCACGGCGTACGACGCGCCGACCACCGATGGCGTCGTACGCAGCGGGCGAGATGAGGCCATCGTTATTTAATCGGGGATCCTGCTAGGCGTACGCGCATGACGCAGATGCAGTAACGCGAGAGTGCTCGTAGGCTCGTGGGCTCTTGGCGTACCTCTTGGCGTGCCATGGCCTGATGGCCGTGCTATACTTTTGCACCATGCAGAGCTGTGATATACGTTTGCACGGAGCGGAAAGATTGGTCCCTGGGTGGGGAGGGGGGGGGGGGGGGGGGGGGGCTCTGCGGGGTGAGTGTTTAATTTGGGTACCTGTGTCTAGCTTCCGGGCAGCAATACAACCAGCTGATTAATCTCATCTCTGCTTTTGAGTTGGTCCTGTGTACTCCCGTGCCAGTTACTGTTGCGTTTATGACACTGCTGACACTGTCGTCGTGCACGTACAGGACGGGACGAACCGAAACTGCCGCTTGAAACAAACCAAAGACGGTCACATACAGCGCTACCGTACTAGTTTCCTTCTATTTGTCTCCTGAATTCCAAAGTTTTTTTTTTCATATGACACACACAAAAATAAAAACGATCACGAGTACTCTTCCACTATTCCTCGCCTAAAATTAATTAGGTAACTCGGCAATATTAATTTTCACCGTTTCACGGGCGTGCAGCCACAACACCGTGCATATGTACTGGATCGGCGCCGGCCCCGTCGGTTGTTGCGACGACGCGAGCACGGCCTGGGCGTGCATTGATGATCAATGAGATGAGATGACTAATAACCCGTAAGTTTGGGTCCCTGGCTTCCCGACCGCTAGACCGGACAGGACATGCAGGCATGGCCCTCTCTCCCCACGACACATAAATTGAACCAAAGGGAGGAATCGGACCCCAACTACCTACGGAGGCCATGCTACGATTGAAGCCACGGCATGCAATGGGACACAGGGCCGATGGTCACGTACTCACGTACTAGTGTTGCAAACTAAAGTTAGGGTCATCATATCATTAGTGCTAGCGGATTCTTCTGTGTAATTTGGATTTTAGGATTTGATACACGAGGCTTCTTTGGATTGAATTATTTTCGGAGGAAAATTGGATGATTTCAATGCGTATAGGATTTTTATTCATTGGGAATTAAGGAACGGGTAACGGAAAATATGGTAAATCTTTCACTTGTAATTGATGATCCATAGGAAATCCATAGAAATTAATATCCATTAGAACCTCGCTTGTTTCTTTGGAAAATTCAGTAAAGAATCAGTGTATATACATGATACAACTTCAAATGAACATTGTTCTGACACAACTTAAGATTAAAAAAAAATCTATTATATTATTAAAACAGCTTTGAAAGGAGGCACCACGTTTGTTGTGAGGACTAGAAATTCCCACATTAATCGGAGAAAAGAAAAAAAAGAAAAGGAGAGTCCAAGTAGAAATACAATCTAAAAATAGCTGAAATTCGGAATTAAAAAATAAGCAATATTGAAAGAAGTTTCCATATAAGAACCCAATACGAGATTTATCAAAATTCAAAATAAAAATAAAATAAAAACCAAAATTAGAAAAGGAAAGAAGAGTCCAAATAGAAATACAATTTAAAAATAGCTGAAATTCGGAATTAAAAATTAGTAATATTGAAAGAAGTTTCTATATAAGAACCCAATACGAGATTAATCAAAATTCGAAATAAAAATAAATTAAAAGCCAAAATTAGAAAAGGAAATGCGAGTCCAAGTAGGAATACAATTTAAAAATAGCTGAAATTCGGAATTAAAAATAAGGAATATTAAAAGAACAGTCCATATAAGAACCCAATACGAGATTAATTAAAATTCGGAATAAAAAGAAAAATAAATCCGAAATTAAGGCAAAAGAAAATAAAGAAGAGTTCAAGTAGGAATACAATTTAAAATTAGCTGAAATTCAGAATTAAAAATAAGCAATATTGAAAGAAGAATCCATATAAGGACCCAATATGAGATTAATTAAAATTTCGAATAAAAATATAATAATATCCAAAATTAGAAAAATTAAAAGAGAGTTCAAGTAGAAATACAATTTTGAAACAACTGAAGTTGAAAATAAGAAATAAAAACATTAAAAGAACACAATATGGTATTAAATAATTTTTTTAGAAAAAATAAATTCTGAAATTAGATAAAAAAGATTTCAAATAGGAATAAAATTTATAAATAACTAAAATTTGTGATAAAAATAAAGACTATTGAAAGAAAAGACCATCTAAAACACACGACGAGATAAATTAAGTAACAGGCCTATAAATAAGTAGAGTTGGTGGCGGTTGATATGGCATATAAAAATTGTTAATGAAACACCAAATAGAATCCTAATGACGATTAAAAGGAGAGACGTCAGGTAGGACGTGAAGCAAACAAGTAAAGCGGTTGCCGTGACTTCTAGAAAGTAAAAAGAAAAAAAACCACATTGATAATTATTTTCGATTTTTAAAATCTTAATGACAATAAAAAAGAGAAGTAGCGGGCGGGGTGTATAAGAGTACAGTTGCAGAGCCTCCGACGGTTGACGGGACTTCCAGAAAATAAAAAATAAATTGCAACGATAGTTATGTTCGATTTTTAGAATCACAATGAAAATAAAGAGTAGGCGGCGGACGAGGGCTGCAGAGGGGCATAGTGGCATCGTTTAATGGGACTTCTAAAAATTATAAAAAATAAAACTACAAGTCCAATTTTTAAAGGTTCGGAACTTCTAAAAATTTTAAAAAAAACCCAATGATAATCATGTTCGATTTTAAAATCTCAATGAAAATAAAGAAGGGAGGCAGCGGGCGAGCCGTAGAGGAGCATAATGGCAAAACAGCTGATGGTATGGCGGGACTTCTAGAAAGTAAAAATGAACCCAAACTATAATTATGTTCGATTTTTAAAATCTCAATGACAATAAAGAGAAGAGATAGTGGACGGGAGTATAATGGCAACGTTTGACGGGACATCTAAAAATTATAAAAACGAAACCCAACGTGACAATAAACTCTAAAAACTATAAAATCCAATTTTTAAAGGCTCCAAGAATAATAAATAGAAATAGTGATAGATCGAGCAAGCAAATAAAGAAGGAGATGACATAAGAGGTAGCAACTGGTGTGATTTTAAAAACTATGTAATTAGAAACACGAGGATGATAAGGTTTGGTCTTTTAAAGTCTTAACATTGAGATAGCTCTTTAATAAATTTTAAGTAAAATTATACTTAAAAAAATATATGATTTTTTTCTGCTAGCCGCGCAAATTGCGCGGGCTACCCAGCTAGTTTATATTATACGTATTTTTTTTTTGCTATGGATAGAACACACAACCAAAGGTTACACGAGTAACATTAGGTCTTATAACTAATATACAAATGAAAAAAAAAACTAGACTACTAATTTCCAATCTTCTCCTACCTTGCTTCACCATTCCCCTTTTGTTACGCAGCAGCAACCAGAACATCATTGATGTTAAGATTTTCCTAACAGATAGCGATCTTTGCTGCTTGATGAAACCTGGCACGAAAATCGCTCTGAGGCAATCTATAGAAGCCTGGATTTCTATAAACCCTCGTCGCTATCCCATCCACTTGAACACCCCCATCAACAGGCACTTGCCGGTCCTCACAGAGCTCCCTGTGTTTGAGATGCATAGTTAAAAAAAAGGGGAGAACATTCGATCCATAGTAAAGAAAAAAAGCCGGTACCAAAAATAGCACAAAATCTCTCATCTTTCAATTAGAAGCAAATGGCACTAATTTTTGTTCGATTTGTAGCACTCCTATCACATATGTCATTCATTAGGCTATTCCATATTTTCCCTGCTTCTTTTCCTCTTGTCGATCTCGCCAATGCGTCGGTGGACGGCCACAGTGCGGCACGGCTGTCGGAGCTACCGCTGATGTGGCGGCGCGGTGAGGTTGCGCGCGGCACAGCTACCATGACTAAGGCCGGCACTACAACCAGCATGTGTAGCGCAACAACTGCGAGACGCACAACGCAACAGTGGTGAGGCGAGCGGCAGCCGACATGGCTTCTGGGCGCAACATTCGATATGGCTGCTCGTCGAGATAGGTGCGTTATTTCCTGGCAGTTTGTGGCGTGTAGCCTCATTGGCTACACCTCGTCCTCATCCGTCGCCATCGATGTCGGTCATCCCACCCTAGCCGCTGCCACGGCCTCCGCTTCTTCGGCCATCTCAACCACACCCACTCCACTCCCCCTCGTTGTCCATCGGGATCGAACCAAGCAAAATAGCCGAGGAGTCCAAATTCATGTTTGGTTAGAACAAAGGGGAAAAATCGTCTTTTCACGTGTCTAATCATGGCTAACCAATCGTTTATTAGACGGAAAATATGACGGAGGGGCAATAAATCGAAGAAAAACTAGTGGCATGTGCTTGTGGTTTAAAGCGGAGAAATTTTATGATATTTTTTGGAACCAATGTTTTTTCTATGCTATGAATCAAATTTTCTCTTAAAAAATGGGTTTTACTCTATTCCTATGTTCCCAACACCTTATCGTATCCCCCCTCTACTTTATACATGCATCACTATTTTATTCTTGTGGTTTGTATTCATATATGTTCCAGATGAGCTCTTAACTTCGGCCGTCGATATAATTATATTTTGCATGCAGTAAATTTTTAAAATACAATTAGATCTGATATACACCTCTATTTTCATGGATACAATTAAACTTTGTATACAAACATTTGGTGATCTACACTTTTATAATATGGACCTATCATGATTGAACGGTGCATTCGCTTCGTCCCAAAATAAATAAACTTTTGTATATAAATATAGAAAGTTGTTTTATTCTAGGATAGAGAGTAAATCTTTATTATTTATTCCTACTAACATAAAAAGTTTCTAAGTTGACCGATCTCTCGTGTATGGATACAAGACAGTAGACATATATTTGCCCACGTCACACCGACGTCAACTTGGTACTACGAAGTAAATTAAGGACAGATACCAGTATCACTATAGGCGGTGCGGCATATGCATGTGGAGTTCGCCATCTCGCGAAAAGGGAAACAGGCGATCGATCGAGCTAAAGAGAGCAGGTCGAGAATTGTCCGGCCGGCTTCCAGGCCATGAGACAACAACGGCAGGCATGGCTCCTCTCCTGCCATCGGTCTCTCGCCACTGTCCATCTACACGTACGCACCCCATCTCGTACCGTACTTGTGCCGCTCTATAAACCGCGTGCGTGAGCTATCTAAGCTATCGTGCTCGATCCGCATCCATCAGACCCTGACGAATATGCACATGCCTGTACACAACTGAAGCTGAACAGCTCCAGGAGTCCAGCTGCATTCGTGCGTGCGTTCTTGTCGCTTTGTCGTCAGCCACCATCGTCCTCGTGGCAATAACTCGACCAGCTCGACCACCATTTGGGCGGTGTGGTACGTGCGGGCGCCTAGCTGGATTGCATGGAGCGAAAGCTGCGAAAACCCCAACGACACTGTTAACGAAAGCGCAGTCGTAGGTTGAACCAGCAGGTAGTGAATAATTGTATTGGCAGGTGTTTGTGCATTGCACGCCTGCACATCCCATCGTCGTCGTTAGCTCCCCCGCACGTACGGGGGAGCCCTGTTCACCATTGAAACGAGGTATACAACGTCGGTTTCTGCGGTCTGTGCAGCGCGTGTATCTGCGTACTGTCAGGTGTTTGTATCCTCTTGGTTTATCTGCCGATTGATACCGTTGTTATTGTGTGTATACTTCAGGCCACTGTTCGTTCCCGATGGTTGCCATACCAACCTTGTCGTTTGTCGATTCCATCCCGAACGTCGTCATTGCGATTTGCCTATTGGACTGAAACATTCTTGTACTAATCGATACCGGTGTGGCGGTGTATTAACAATTATAAGTTTGTTAATATATGTTGAATTGTTAAATATGTTATCTGAATTTTGGGCATACGATAAATTCGGATTAGTTTTCTAATAGAGAGAGACTACAGAACGGGATTCCGTTAGAACGGGATATTTTAAGTGACTCCTCCCCGCTTCCACGTGCGCTCTCTCCTGATACCTGATACCTTGGATACTAGTTGGTACCTGGTATCTAGTACCTTTGGTATCGGTTGGGTATTGGCTGATACCGGTACCTAGATATTTTAAGTGATTCCTTCCTGGTACCTGGTTTTTTGTACCACCTGGTACCTGGTACCAGGGTACTAGTTGATACTTGGTACCTAGTACCACTTGATACCTGGTACCACACCTGGTACCTGGTACTCTGGTATTGAGCTGGTACCAAGGTCTGATACCTAGGTACCAGGCGTGATAACCAAAAGAGAGAGCGAACGAAGGCATCTTAGCTTCGCTTGAGGCGGAGAGACGCTGCGCGCCGCCGGCCGCCGCGGCTGCTGCTCGCACGGGGCAAGACCACAGCGACACAGCACGTGGCGGCGCGACGCCTGGACCACACCTTTGAGAAGCTCGCATCGGCGCACCTCCAAGCTTGTGGTGGCGGCGCCATTGGTGGACGCGCTGCGCGGGTCGCCCACCGAGCCGCTCGCGCTCCCCGACCACGCCCACCACCTCCCGCTCCGGCTCCTCCGGCGAGGCGCATTCCCGCTCTCCCTCATGCTCATCGCGCCCGCCGCCGAGCTCCTCGCCGTCACTACCTCCCCCGCAGCAGCGGCCGCCGGCTCTAGCGAGCGGTGGGGCAACGGCAACAGGGAGAGCTGCACCTCGAGTGCCATCTGATTTGGGGGAGGGGAGTGAAGTAGGAGGAGGGGATCCGAATGATTTGGGGGAGGAGAGTGAGGTAGGAGGAGGGGATCGATCGATTTGGGGGAGGAGAGTGAGGTAGGAGGAGGGATCGATCTGGATTAGTATCCCGTCTCCACGGGATACCGGTGTGTAGATTTTCTCTTTCTAATAGAACTCGACTATTAAGATTAGTTTCCTAGTATGACTCTTAAGTTTTTCCCTAATAGGACTCTTATATTTCTCCTATATATATATATATATCCCTCGTAAACCACACGGGAGGATGCGACAGCCCAATGTATCCTCTGCGTTTGTATTCAACTTCTCTATAGTGATTATTGCCGGTCGGTGCCCGTGGTTTTTTCTTGCAAGGGTATTCCACGTAAAATTCATGTCTCCGTTGTGCATCTATTTTCATAACATTAAATTGTTTATATATAATATTGTAATGAAACTAAGTTCAAGATTTCTTTCAAAATTTAAAAGCATGTTAAAATGTGCGGTTATTCGGTTGTATACGTGGAACCAATTCAACCAAGTGCTAACTCAATTTTATTTGTAAGTGAGCATAAGCTTTGAGCATCATTCGTATCAAAATTGATCGGATGAAAATTTCACAACTTCACTTGCCGCAGCAAATGGATCGACCAAATGATGAGGGAAAATATTAACCAAAGAAGATATTTCATAATAACATGGGTTGATTGGATCTATGTCATTACAAATATATCATTTTAGGTAAATGTCATTACTATTCGTCTATTCGCATCCATATCATCCGAATACATACAAAATGGAAACTATACCACCGCCATCGCATTTTAGATTTTCGACCCCAATTTCTTCTTGTTCTCCTCTCTTTGGCCGGCCACAACAGCGGCGCCGACACCATCACCGCCGCACACACCGGCGATGGTGAGGCGTGGCACGGGGAGGAGCGACGCCGGTCACAGTTGGCACTGGCCGTTGCCTTCCCTATTTCCTCCCTCACTATCAAACCCTCTATTATTCCCTTACTGGCCGTTGCCTTCCCTATTACCTTCCATCGTCGTCGTTGCATTAGAGATGTCGCACTGCACCGCCATCGATGTCACCCTATTGTCAATCCCCAACGCAGCCAGATATCTCCTTGCTCTCACTCCCCAACTATCCACCTTTCCACCAATCATGGGTTGCTGACGACCAGATCCACGTGAAATGCTTGGGCAGACTTCGCCGGCGTTTGATGACGCTCTCTCTCTCGTGGCCCGATCTCCTGGTGAGGGGGATAACTCTCGCTTTGATTGAGTGCGATGTTTGCGACGTGGCTACCAACCAGAACAAGTCCAGGACGCCATGCAATCGCTACACCACAAACGATGTCGTACCAACCGTGACGCGCGGTTGATGATCCCTGCAATGCAAACGAGAGAACACTGCAAGAACAAGATAAGATGCAATCTAAATATTACGAATAGGTAACTAAGCACAAAGGAATAGTTGCGATTGAAGTGGTAGATCTAATCGACCCGGCAAATCAACACACCAACTATTAGGGGCTCTGAATCAATAGTTGCCGACTAATCGAGCGAGGACTAGAGACAAGGTAAATGACACTTGGCAAAATTCAACTAAACAAAAACCCCATTATTTTTTAGGATGTACAAAGCTATTTGTAGAGGAAAATAAAGCTAGGTTTAAGTGCTAATTCGTGGAGGTGGAGGGAGACACTTCCGAGATGGGCCTAGTCTATTATAAGGCCCAAGGCCCAAGTTCGGTTTCAGCAACAGCACTGTCTTGTTTTGGCGATTCCCGTTGACTCGAGATGAATTTGGACATGAGACCGGATGCTTTTGAAGGGTAGCGAGATAAGCTTTCCACGAAGTCTAAGATAATCCAAATCAGAGTTGGCATGAAGACGATAGGTCCGTTTGAAGTCAGTGCTGTCTCCGGAGGCCGAATTTGATTGTAAAACTCATTGGACTTTAATATCTTGTAGATCCTCCATTCATCCAATGTATTCTTTGGCAATGTTTTATATTTCTCATACTTGGTTGTATGCATATACTTGATGGTCACATCAGCGTTGGTGCCGACCGCACCAACTCTTGAGCTCCATCAACCTCGGCGTCTTCCCCAAGCTCTCCTCCAAGACCAAGCTCCTTCTCGGCAATAAGGCCATGGCTACCTCTCAGTGTTCGAGACAATACTGGCTTCCATGGTCGGTGGTCCCTCCCTAGTGGCCGGTGACGTGTTCGCGCCTAGAGCAATGGTAGCTAGCAGAGGAGGAGGGAAAGAAGGAGTAGCCGCCGTCCCTGCCGTCATTGTCAGCCCCCTCCCATGCACACTGGAACTGGCCTCTCGAAGCTCACTGACGGGGAGAAGAACAAAAGAGGAGGAAATAAAAGGGTTTGTGACGGAAAATGTTTCTAATATTGTGGGTATTCGATGACGTGGATACGAATAGACAAATAGTAATATCATTTACCCAAATTGCATATTTGTAATGGCATAGAACCAATTAATCCAATAACATAATCTAGCTGCTCTCAGCAATGTGCCATTGCCTCGCTTCTTTTGCTATCTACGTGTCTATTCCCACACAACTCGTACCACTAACATCTGGGGCTATAATTTATACTATTACTTCACATTTCAACAAATCTTCCCTCTTTCACTATTTGCTTCCCCAAATTTTAAAATCACTTACTTGTTCAACAAAAGAAATTATAGTATTACTTAGACTAAATAAATATTTATTATTTGATAAGCTAGAAAGTCAATTTGTTTTCCGTTGCAACGCATGGACTTTAGGCTAGTAGTGGTATAAACAACTATGGTCGGATCTGCTTCTTGATCATCCATGCCAAGGAGGCTAACTACATCGTTGTTTACTTCATTACCACTTTTAACTCTATTAAATTAATTTTGATGCTATCAAATTTTAGTAGAATAACAAACTAAACATATTCATACTATCTCTACCATACTTAAAGAAAATGAAAGTTCTATAAGTTTCCTCTCATAAAAATACTATCAAATTTTGAAAAGATTTCAAAATAAATATATCCAATGCTACTAAAATTAGACAATATCAAAATATACCAAATGTTTGTAATGTTGATTTTATAAATAAGTCCTCAGAGCAGCAGCCACTAAACCTGCAACGCTTCAAAGCAACAAACGAGGATGTGGTCGATATTTGAATGGCTTGCCTGATTAGCATGACTAGTGTTGATCTGGAGTGACCTGTATTTGACCTGTGTCATGGCTGGAACAGTACGCCACTTGACATTTACTGGTTTTGAGTAGTGAATTGAAATTCCACGCGCCGGCTATTCCGGCTAGTACTGAAACGGTATCGATAACCTCGCACTATACTTTACACTGTGGCGAGTTATAGTGAAAAGAAAATACACTGTAAATCAAGGGAAGATGCAGTCGCGCTTGCCTCATTTACGAACGTGAGATGGGAAAAAAACATCAAGGAAAATGAGAGTACCGAGTACGTACGTACTCCCTCCGTCTAAAAAAACAAACCCTAGATTTCCATGTCCAACTTTGACTGTCCGTCTTATATGAAATTTTTTTATAATTCGTATTTTCATTGTTGTTAAATGATAAAACATGATTAACATTTTATACGTGACTTGCCTTTTTAATTTATTTTTTTTATAAGTTTTTTAAATAAGTCAGACGGTCAAATGGATACGGAATTTTTTTTTTTTTTGACGGAGGGAGCGGAAGTAGCTCGTAAAGGACAAGGCACGCGGCTGTAGCGAGACGGCAACCCGGGAGAGAGCCCCACTTTGGCAATCGCGAGTAGGCGCGGCGGCCGCGTCGCCGACCTGGGCGCGGAACAGTGCGGCGGATTCGGGGCAAATCGGCCGCAACAGTCCGCCCCGCACTGTACCGCCCACCCTGTCTCCCTTGTCTTGACCACCCTTCTCTTCCCGGCCTCTCCCCGTCACGTATCGCGGTGGAGGCCACGGGGAGAGCCGAGAAAAAAAAAGCCGGAAAGTACGCCGCGCGCGAGGAGATTTTCCGAGAGGTTTTCGTGCGGTTCCATGATGTGGCCGCGCGGGGGATCGACTGGTACACGGTGGGGATGAGATGACCCATGCGTACAGCGTTCCGGGCAGAGTACTCGTGGGAGTATGCGGCAGGCGGCACCCACCAGGTGTACCGCCGGGGGCGGGGGATGCCACGAGCATTGGCGCTGATTATAAAAAATGCGCGTCGTGCAACCGTGGGGAGCCTGACGTGCCAGCGACCGGCTGGGCTGGGCTAGTCTCGCTGGCACGCAAAGTGGCGTACTACACGGTCAGTTTCTACGAGACTATTAGGCCCTGGTTTAGTCCTTATATTTTTTTTTCAAAAAGTCACACCAAACACATGCATGAAATATTAAATATAGATAAAAATAAAAACTAATTATACAGTTTGTAAAACAGAGTTGCTAGAAATATGGCGTCATATGCTACAGTTTTTTTCAGCCACTTACACAGTAGTTACACCTCATTTACACCCCACTTACATATGTAATTAGTATGTAATTTTCGAATTTACATATGTAATTTTAGTACTTACGTATGTAATTTTGAGACTTACATTGTAAATACACTAAAATTATATATGTAATTTAGAGACTTACAATGTAAATACATGCCGACTATTTTTTGATGAAAAATATGGCGCCATAAATATAGCTACACTCTTATAAAAAATCGTGAGACGAATCTTTTGAGCCTAATTAAGCCGGCTTTAGCACTTATGATTAATTATGGACTAATTAGACTCAAAAGATTCGTCTCGCGGTTTCTAGGCGAGTTATGAAATTAATATTTTCATTCGTGTCCAGAAACTCCTTCCGACCTCCAGTTAAACATTCGATGTGACAAAAAAAATATCTTTTCACGAACTAAACACACCCTTAATTGCGCGCTTTGGCTGAGTTACGTTGGCCTGTGCTTCTGTCAGCGCAGGCGAGCGATGCACAGTAATAATGCGTAAAACCGTGCAGATGTTCCAAGAGTACAGTATGCCATGCAAACGGTTCATATTCTGAGGCGCTTGTTGAGAAAACATTTCGGAAGCTTGGTTTGTCACTTCGTGCCTTGATCGTTTGGGCCGAGATTTAAGCCGATTTTCTTTGGATGGGCCAGCTTCCCAGAACTTCGGTGCGGAAAAGTGGCCCATAGATAAATTCCGTCGCAGAAATGCAATGCACGGTTGACGATTGATAGAGATCGCAGAAAGTAGCACGCACGAACAGATAGTGGTCAGGCAGAGGAGTTGCATCTCAATTTTGAAAGTAGCACGAACAGATAGGGGACAGACAGAGGAATTGCATCTCAATTTTGCATCATACGTTTCAGGAGGAAGACAGATCTTACACCGTTCCAGTTTAAACTTAGGTAGATAGCACAACGACCATAGAAGTTTGCCCTAGTTATCTACATCAACTTAACCACCAAGCCACAAGAAGAAGAAGAAGAAGAAGAAGAAGAAGCGAAACAAGTAACCATTCCAATCACAAGAGCAAAAGACTTATGTCATACTAATCATCGTCAGGCATGGTGTTGCAGCTGCAGCAACCGCGAGTACGCCCCCTCCGGCCTGGACACGAGATCAGAGTGGCTGCCGTGCTCGACGATCCGGCCATCCTGCACGACGGCGATGCGGTCCACGCCTCGGATCGTCGACAGGCGGTGCGCCACCAGCACGGTGGTCCGCCCCTTCATCAGCCGCTCCAGCGCCTCCTGCAGCACGCACTCCGACTCGGCGTCCAGCGCGCTCGTCGCCTCGTCCAGCAGCAGGATGGCCGGGTCCTTGAGCACCGCCCTGGCAATGGCGATCCGCTGCTTCTGGCCACCGGACAACTGCACGCCTCGCTCGCCGACCGCCGTCTTGTAGCCGTTGGGTAGCTGACTGACGAAGCCGTGCACATTTGCTGTTTTTGCCGCCTGGATCACCTCCTCCTCCGTTGCACCGTCCTTGCCATAGGCAATGTTCTCAAGAATGCTGGCTGCGAAAAGAACAGGCTCCTGCTGCACTAGGCCTATCTTCAGCCGCAAGGCCTTCAAGTTCAGCCTCCTGATGTCCTTGCCGTCAATGGTGACCTTGCCCCCGGTCGGATCATAGAACCGCTCAATGAGAGCAATCACAGTGCTCTTACCAGACCCACTGGCTCCCACCAGAGCTTGACTGCGCCCAGCTTGGATTTTTAGGTTGAAGTCCTTGAAGATTTGGATGTCAGGGCGAGCCGGGTAGGCGAAGTCGACATGCCGAAGCTCAATGTCCCCACGGACATTGGTGACACGCTCTGACTCTGGATCATCAGGCTCGATTCTTGTCGCCCTGTTGAGGATGCCAAAGATGGAGCGGATGGATTCACCTCCACGGACGATCTCTGGGGCAAGGCTGACTGTCTCGGCAACGGAGTTGGCAGTCACAACAAGGACAACAAAGACCTTGATGACCTTGGAGAAGGTGGATCCATGAGACCGGACCAGATGAGAACCATACCACAGAATGAGTGCTTCTGATGAGTACAGGCAGAGCTGTGAGAGGCCAAACAGAAGGCCTGATGTCTGGCTGCGGCGGAGGATCTGCTGTTCAGGTATGCGCAATTCATAACTGAACAGAGAAAGGATCTTGTTCTGAGCATTGAATGCTGCCACTGTGCGGATGTTGCTCACTCCTTCACCGGCAACCATGCTGCTCTTGGCATGCGCCTTTGCTGTGTCACCAGCGAAGCCCTTCATCGAAAGTTGCTGGAAGAATCATAAGAAACAAGTCAGTATTACCCTACTGTTGACGAGTAATACCGAATTACCTAAATACCATTAACATTTACAATTTTCCTTGGGGATGAACATGGAATTATAAGGTAAGATTCAGAATAGATCACTGGAAAAGGAAGGCCAAGAAATTACCTGGGCAAAGTTAGCAAGCACAAGAAGAGGGAAGGTGGCCAGGATAAGCAGTGCTACTCTCCACTCGATAATAAAACCAACGATGAACGATGTCATAAGGGAGGTCATGTTCTGCAGAATCACTGATATCCTCTCAGCTATTGCAGACTTCACATCAGCTGCATCAACTGCTAGACGAGCAGCCACAAGACTTGAGTTGTTCTCTTCTTCATCGAACCAACCAACTTCATTCCTAAGTATTGCTGCAGAAAGTGACGGAGTTTTACAAAAATTCAAGATGACACAACAAATAGAGCATTAGATTTAGCATAGCCAGAAATGCATACCGGAAAGCATCATCCTCCTAACCCTGGTTGTAAGATTTTCTCCCATGATGCTGAAGAAGTAATGCTGCACGAGATAAGCTACAACAGCATATAGGCCAGTGCCAATATAGATGAACACATACAATTTTGTTTTCTTTTCCATTTCATTGGGGTCCCTGTAGTAGAACACATCAAGCATTTCTCCCATAACAATGGCGAATGTTGGACCAATGAATCCAGAGAGGACAGAACCAACAGCGCCCAACACTGCATAAGGCCATTCAGGAGCATTCAATTTCAGGAGCTTGAAGAAGTAACCTCGTGGTGCTGGGTATTTACGGTCATTATCTGCATTTGAAATCATCTCAATGCGGCCATCTGCCCCAGTACTGTACTGATAGCTCAGGTTCCTTAAACTTCCAGACCTGAGGCTGAGAGATTTTGTGGAAAGTGAACTGGTCAGGTGCATCGAGCGTGACCTGCGGGTAGATGCACCACCAAGGTCTCTGTTTTGTGCCATTTCTTGAAAACGAATCAGGGAGGCATACGCTCCAGAGCTCCCTTTTGCTAGAAGTTCATCATGTGTGCCAGTCTCAACAACTTGGCCCTGCTGGATGACTGCGATCATGTTAACATTTCTTATAGTGGAGAGACGGTGGGCAACAACTACCGTTGTTCTTCCAGTCATCAGCCGGTCTAGAGCTTCTTGGACAATGTTTTCTGAGCCTGCATCTAGAGCACTTGTAGCTTCATCAAGGAGCAGTATCTTAGGGTTCTTCAGCATAGCACGAACTATTGCAATACGCTGTTTCTGACCACCAGACAGCTGTATTCCTCGTTCCCCTACCTGTCAAAAATAGAAATAATCAGTGTTGAGTGAATTAGACTTGACTACACATACATCCCAAAAAAAGGTCGACGCACCATCGTGTTGTAGCCATTCGGAAGAGTAGATATAAAACTATGAGCATTGGATGCAGTTGCTGCAGCCTCGACTTCAGCCATTGTAGCATCAGGCTTTCCATACAATATGTTCTCATGTATAGTTGTTGCAAAAAGAGCAGGTTCTTGGTTTACAAGACCAATCTGATCTCTCAGCCACCTCAACTGAAGTGTCTTAATATCAACATTGTCAAGCAAAACCTGGCCTGTGGTGAAAGGGTGTTTAAGTGAATATTCAAAAGGAAAAAAAAAAAAAGCAAGCCAAGAGCCCTCTGTGACAAAGAGATTCTTACCTTCATTAGGATCATAAAACCTTTCTATCAAAGCCACAACAGTACTCTTGCCTGACCCACTTCCTCCAACAACCGCAACAGTTTTCGCAGCAGGGAAGAAAAGGGAGAAATCCCGAAAGATCATGACATCAGGCCTTGACGGATAACTAAAAGTAACATCTTTGAATTCTATGTTTCCATGGACCTCTGCCAGCAACTTCCCATCCTTATGATCATGAACTATAGAGGGTTTCTGGCGAATGACCTCCAACAGTTTGTAACCAGCAATCTTCCCTTTGCTGAAGGCTCCAAGATTTGAGAATGCCTGGCCAAGACTCCTGCAGCAACAAAATTAAAACAGTTATTACACTCCAAGGGACATCAGTGTAACGATAATGTACTAATATACATGACAAAATTGGCAAAACAGGAAATAAATTTGGCATTTCTTCTTACATGCCACCAACAATAGCAGAGAAGATAGCTGTAAAGGCTTTGCCACCGTCAGTCTGCCCATTCCTGATGAAGACACCAGCGTACCAGAATACCAATGCCCATGACATGCATGCTATACCATATGTACACCCAATACCCAAACCTTTTGCCATCCCAGCTTTGTACCCAAGCTTCAGGGTATTCTGAATTGCTTCAGAGTAGGAATTGAGTGCTTTGCTCTCTCCAACAAATGAGTAAACTGTTCTAACTTGAGCAATTGCCTGAAATGTTTAAACCCAATTACAGTCAGCATGCAAGTAAAAAGTAGCAGGCAATTATGTAAATAAATATTCTTTACTCATTTACTGGAAGAGGCAAATAGAGCACAGTAAGGAAATATGAAATTGCACATGTTTTAAAGCAGCTGGAAATTTTATTTCCATATGACAGTTCAATTTAATAAACATAGTAGAATATCTGTGGATTTATTTGGAAATGTGCAAAAGTGATCACGGATATTTTTGTTGTTGACAGTTGACTGTCCCCATCCTACGCCTATAAATGGTCATGGCTAACCACCCACTACGCATAATTTTGATACTACAAAACTCTATACACTTTCAGCAAAATTTAGTAGTACTGCTCTGTTTGTTAGGTGTTTCGCGCATGTCAATTTAGCAGTACTGCTCTGTTTGTTAGGTAGACTATGCCAACCTGGATGCTCAAGAGAAGTTTAGAAAAGCCTTAATTAATTTTATTCATTGAGAAAGATCTCTAGTAAAAATCGGTCACTCCTGATCCAAATCCACATGTGGGATCAAATGGGCCACTACACCAAAAGTTGAGCACACAAGTCAGCTTCAAAGCAGAAACACCATAACAATTCATGCAGAATGTTCTGCCCCACCTAGTTATGGAATAGCTCATAGGATTCCCATGGAATAAAAATGTTGAAAAGCACCAAACCGCATGTTGGCTAGTCGCCATTCGCCATAAGAAAACAAGATTTGGGCTCCTAATCAGCAGACAACACCAAAAATTACTACCTACCCACCACCCCTAATTCAAGTGCAAGTCCAAAGCACCCACCACGGAATGCATAGATTAATGCAATACAGATCCTAACCTGAATCCACTTCGCACTAAGCTGCAGTGGACAGTACACTGACTAGTACAGGGGGTACAGTAATAGTGTAATTACAGTAGCAGTAAAGTTGCTCACGGGAATAGCCGTAGCCATTATTGTTACCTGCTCTGCCACGACGCCGGCATTGGCATAGGACTCCCGGCTCTTGGAGGTAAGCCCGGTGAGCGTGTAGGCGTACAGGCCGCCGGCGAAGGCGATGGCCGGGATGACGGCCACGCTGAGCAGCGCGAGCCGCCACGCCGCGACGAACCCGACCACCAGCCCGGCGAGGAAGGTGGCGATGTAGTGGATGAAGTTGCCGACCTTCTCGCCGATGGCGTCCTGCACGAGCAGCGTGTCGGTGGAGACCCCGAACACGATGTCCCCCGTGCGCGCGTCCGTGTCGAAGAACCCCACGTCCTGGCGCAGCACGGCGTCCAAGTACGCCTTCCTCAGCGCGATCACCTGCCGCTCCCCGGTGTACATCCAGCACGCGATCTCTGAAACCACGAAGAGATAACCGCGGATTAGATCACGAATTCTCAGCGCCCAAGAAAGAACGCAACTCCCGTTGCGCGATGTTACTACGACTTTGGTGCGCACTGATGCGGCCTCCACGCCGCCGCCGCCGCCATGAACTCCGGCAAGCGACCTCGCCGCCGGATTCGGCGACACGAGAAAAGGACAAACATGATTATTGTTAAATCTCTCCTCCCCGTTTGGCCTGATGGCGATGGGACTTGTGTTTGTGAGTGGGGTGGTCTTCGAGATGCCCCACACCGGCCATGACCGGATCATGTTTTGCAATAAAGCCCCCGTATTTCTTCTCAACACCCCAAAAGAGCCTTGGTGCGTGGGAGAAAACAGTAACAGAGGGTGCTTGAAGAAATTTACGGAAATACAGGGGTATGAGAAGAAACGGAAGCTCACCTGCGTATGAGGAGGCGCACACCACCAGTCCGAGGTAGACGAAGTAGAGGGCATACTGCGAGAAAGAGCAAGAAACAGGTGATGAACACCAGCGATCTTGGACAAAGAAACCTCATCGAAGCAACACTAGAAAATGATTCGAGAGATCGCGGAGATAAGTTTGATAAGTGGGGGTAGTGAAACTGTGAAGAGCACGGACCTTGGAGACCTCGTCGGTCATGGTGCGGAGGTCGGTCTGGTTCTTGCCGAAGCCGTTGATGAGGTCACCGAACAGGAGGAAGAAGAGCGGCATGGCGGCGCCGTGGGCGAGCGCGCCAAGGCTCCCCGCCGCCATGAGCACCAGGTCCCACTTGTCGGCGAACGTGAACAGCTCGTGGAACGCCACCGCCTGGTCCGCCCTCTTCTTCCCCTCCCCCGCCGCATCGCACCCGTTCACGCCGCCGTTCGCCGCCTTCTCCACCTTCCCGTCCCCCGCCGCCGCCGCCGCCGCCGCCGCCGACTCCGCCATTGCAATGCGTCCCCTCCCAACCCTCCTGACCCTTCTTGCAGAGCCGAGAGCCAACAACGCGCGCGCGCGGCTCACACCCGCCTCAGCTTCTCACGCCGCCGCCGGGCCGCCCTGCGGCATTGGAGAATCACACACACACACGCACACACTCTCCCCACTCTCCGGGCTCCGCTTCGCTTTCTTGGTGGGGTTACAGAGAGGAGGAGGAGGAGGGGCTTTGGTTCGCCTCGGGCTTCGTGACGTGCAGGGAGAGGGTGGTGGTGGTGGTGCTTTTGTGTTCCGCGCTGCGGAGGTCAGGTCAGACTTCAGAGGAAGTAGGGCGCGGCGTCGGGGCGAGAGATAAAGAGGAGGAGAGAGATGCTGGCAGTGCGCGGCGCGGTGTCAGTGAAAACTACTCACTCCGTAAAAAAAAAAAAAAAAAAAAAAGACAAACCTGTTTCCGTGTTCAATGTTTGACCGTCCGTCTTATTTGAAAAAATTATGAAAAAAATTAAAAAAACAAGTCACGCACAAAGTATTAATCATGTTTTATCATTTAACAACAATGAAATTATGAATTATAAAAAAATTTTATATAAGACGGACAGTCAAAGTTAGACACGGAAACCTAAGGTTTGCTTTTTTTTTTTTTTTGAAACGGAGGGATTAGCTTGCGGTGAGCTTTACAATCTCCTCACTGCAAATCCTGGTTTTTATTTACAGCTCAAATAGCGGCAGGCAAGCAGCAAGTGCCGCAGATCAGCTCTTTTACATGTGACCTTAGCAGTGACCACTTTGTATTAACAAAAGAAAAAATCGAGCTTGAGCAAAGGAGATGCTACAACTCTACCATCCGTAAAATATGAGCAGTTTTCCACGGGAAACAGTGCGAGGGAACAATCAGACAAGCCCGCATCTGCTCGCGGAGTTGACCTGACCAGGGTCGCACACAGTCACACAACACTCTCGCCACTAGCGAGCGGCCGGTGACGGCAAGTCCGTTGAGGGCGGCCGCGGTAGCGCATGGGGAGAAGAACCAAACTACTGTAAAAAATTAAAGCAGAGAGAAATCGCGGCCTCGCGGAGGTCGTGAGAGGGTGGACCAGTGCAGGGCGCGGGCAGCGCGAAGCACAGGCAGAGGTCGCGCACAGTTGGCAGCGCCGCTGCCGCACTGTGCCACTGTGCCGCGTCATGCGTGTCAGCGTGTGCGCGCGCCTCGCGATTCCTCCGCCTCCTCTCACGGCGCTGCCGCTGCCGCTGCTGCGCTCCATGTGGTGTGGTCTCGCCTCGCCTTTCCCCTTCGCCTATGGGCAACTCGGCTACTGAAATCAGCTCAACTGCACTGCTGCACATCTCGGGCTCTCGCCTTTGACCGCCTGTCCGATGCAAAGGGATGGGGGGGCGTCCGGCCGTGACGGCATCCACCTGCGATCTGCCTACGGTACAAGCAAGGACCGCACGTTTCAGTTTTCACGATCTCGGCGAGCTTTTCGGGACGGAGGAGGACGGACTCGCTTTGCTTCCGGCTACGTACATATGCGACCCCGATGTCCCGATGGAGCGTCGGACCGACACGACGACGATACAGTACTTGACGGCACGCGACCCCCTGAGGATTTCACCACACGTACGTACCGGTACGGGCCAAAAAACTTGCAGCTCGCACATGGCGTTATCCAGTATCCACGCGACCAGCATGTATGGACCTATGCCAGCAACAGTACCGCCTACGTGCCAACAGTTAATATTTTTTGCAATTTTACGAACCACTAGTTTACGGATATATTCGTAGTTGTAGCAATGAAGCCATTTTTTATCTTTTGTTGGAGCAACGAGCAATCAGTGATGTGCCGATGTGAGGTAGACAGGTAGTACTAGTAACTTTGTTTGGGGACTTAATAATGTCATTAGCAACGCAAAAGCGAGGATGTGAGGATTTCTACCCTCCTAGCGAACTAGAGATGATCATGGAGGATGGGAAAAGCTGTGCTCCACTAGTATGCATGCGAGCTAGAATAATGGTGGCATCACGTGGGCTTAAGTGTTCTTTGGACTAGACTAATCCACACATTCCAAAAACAAATGTGAACATAACCTTTGATAGAATGATACACTCTGAAAGGTACTCGTATAATAGTTAGCGAAACTTTCTCAGTACAGAATTCACCACATGTATGTTAATATATACGCTAGCTTGGATTAATTACTACGTTTGTTACTAATCATATTGACCATAAATCCTTTAGGTAGCTGAGCAGAATAATTAAGCAGCCGTTTTCGTAACAAATGGGCATCTTTGAAACTGACGAAAGCTTTTTTTTTTTGACAACTGACACAACATTAGGCCTACGGATTGACGAGCTTTTTGACCGCCCACGTACTTCTGATCGATCGACATCCATGGAGTTGCTCATCGGATTTGCCTTGTCGATGAAGATGTTGACGTGTTCAGTGCTGTACTACCTCCGTCCCATATTATTTATCTTTTTAAGTTTTTATTTGTCAATATTTGATCATTCGTCTTATTCAAAAACTTTTGGAATTATTATTTATTTTGTTTGTCATTTACTTTATTATTAAAAGTACTTTACATATGACTTATCTTTTTATATATTTACACTAATTTTTTAAATAAAATGAATGGTCAGACGTTGCAAATAAAAAGTAAAAAACGTTATCTATTATGATACGGAGGGAGTAGGTAGTAGTGTAGGAGTAACTACTAATACACGTAGTATACTGTCTCTGTTCCTTTCTAAATGCTTGTTCATGTTGCTTTCCAAATGCTTACTGATAGCATTTGAAAACTACTCCACTCAGTGCTTCGCCGCAGTAAAAAATAAGGGCTACGCAAACTCGGGCTGAAAGCCTGAAACTCGCTAGCCTGTAACTCCTAAACTGGATTCAGAATACACATCTTCAAGGAAAAAAGATTCAGAATATGCACATTCAGGGTGTGTTTAGTTGGGGAAAAAAAAATTTTTGGATGTCATATCGGACGTTTGACCGGATATCGGAAGAGGTTTTCGGACACGGATGGAAAAACTAATTTCAGAACTCACCTGGAAACCGCGAGACAAATCTTTTGAGACTAATTAAGCCGTCATTAGCACATGTGAGTTACTGTAGCACTTATGGCTAATCACGGACTAATTAGGCTTAAAAGATTCGTCTCGCGATTTCTCCCATAACTGTGCAATTAGTTTTTCTTTTTATCTATATTTAATGCTCCATGCATATGTCTAAAGATTCGATGTGATGTTTTTGAAAAAAAAATTTAGGGAACTAAACGGGCCCTCAGAAAAAGGGTTCAGAAAATTTGAACAATCCACTGTTCCTGCCTTCCTGATTTGTAGCATGAGTAGTATCAAGCTATCAGTATCAAACATGTGTACAAAAATTCAGTAGACTAGTATTTCTGGTTGCAGCACCACTACTGTCAAATCGGAGGCAAAACCTCAAGAAAGGCAGCGAGTGAGCAAAACAACAGGGCCTCAGTGCTGTGTTGGTGCTTTGAGGATTGCTTTGGCAGCATGGCCAGATTGCAGAAATGATTGGAGCAGCCGCATCCATCAACTGGTGTTTTCACAAAAACTCCAGATCACAAAAAAGGAGTATTATACTCGTACGGATCGGATTATATATTGTGTTTGTCACTCGAATCGCCAGTGCCTCGCATGTTTACGAGGACTAGCTCATCGTCGGCACGCTTTACAGGGAGAAACAGGTGCCTGCTAAAGCTGGTGTGTTTTTTGATCTCTTCCTTTTTCTTTTCATTTCGTTCCTTTCTTTCAGCTCATCAGAGGATGGAGATGGAGTAAAAAGAAAAGGCTGTGGCAGTTCGTGTGCGTCCTGGACGACACACGCCACCCTGTCTGCTGCTAGCCTGCTACTGTCTGAATTCTGAAACTATATGTGATGCGATGGCTGTCGTCGTTGCTGTTACATGCTGCATTTCGATAATTCAGAGTTTCAGACATTATCCTGAAAGTTCCCGTGCCACAATATTCAGGACGGTTTCTGTTCATGCTCCAGAACGGCATCACCAGGTGCAGATAATGAACAGATTACAATTCCTTCATGATCTGTTTTTGTTTGGAACTTTGGATAGCTGCGGAAAAAGGAGATGCGTTTCGGAACCTGCAGCGAAATGCGCCGAGATGTTGGGCACATGCTTGAATTAAAGCTTGGTAATTTTTGCGCAAGTTGGAAGAATGTCAGGACAGTTTTCAGTGATGTATACAGCTATGTATTCTTTCGTGTATAATGCAAGAGGACAGTCTGCTTTTAAGCTAATCAGGTCCATGATTAGGGTTTGTGGGAGGCATGATCCATCACTGGACCTCAAAATGCATGCTTAGAATATATTCATAGCTGGTCCCTGCAGATTCATGTAGAAGATTAAGCTTAGGCAAGAAAGGGATTGTACTAGACTGAATAAGAAATTGCCCCCACGCACGCTAGTATCATGTACGTATCCTGCCTAGCAATGCAAACACTCCAACTACTACCTCGCATCTGCTTAACGAGCAGAAAAGGTTAGGGAAAAGCAAACAAAGCTCCGAGCTGTGACACCGCTACTAATCGCGCTTTTCCCTACCCACTAGCTAATAACAGTAGCATTGCCATTAACTAATCAACTGTATTCAACTGCACTATCTGAGTTAGTCACACATGCAGTGAAGAGTCCAGAACATGAACCCAGGATCAGGGGGCAAAAGTTCAGAAATGTCGAGACAATCAGTAACACAATATCTCTGTAATTTACCCTGGTAGTCCCTAGCTACAACTGTACTGTCCCACTATTAACAGTGCCATAATACTCCTAGCTCTGTAAAATTAAGGAAGAGTGAAGTGTTTATTTCACTGTGCTCGAGATCACTATGCATATGAGGCAAGTGCGTGCGTCCAACTTGCTTGGGGGGTCCGCCGTTTCGTGCTCGCGAGGAGGAGCTAGGCGTGCCTCCATAGTTGTACTTCTGCTTTTCCGATGGTGCAGCTGAGAAGATTGAGAGAGGAGAGGAGAAGAAGGATCAGTGCCCTGCATGATTGATGGCCCTGTTTGACGCAACATGTCACCTTGTTTGTCGAGACTCACCGTCCTCGGATTCATGATCAGTTCCTGTTTGGCTCCTGCTGTTCAGGCAGAAATGTACTACTGCCACTCGGATCTTTGGAGCGCTGTGCTGTGAGTGACCTGTGTGAGACAGTGAGGGGGCAGCGAGCAATGCAGATTCTATTACAATGATCATCAGGATGTGATCATGCGAGATGAGCTGCTAGATGCAAGTGCTACTGATCGAGTAGCCTGCTGGTACTAGCTTACTGTTAGTCACACTACTCATGTCGGTGAAACGGGGCAAATGTGCAGCAGATGTAATAGCGGATGGTAGCAGTCGTTTTTGATGTCTTTATCTTCATGTGCCTTTTAGACTGATCTTGCTGCAGTATTAGTTACTACAGGTGATGCCAAATCAACTGTTTGATATACCATGCATGCATGTACCTGTGATTCAATAGGAGATACCACTATCCTACTGGAAAAGTTCGCACGTTATATCGATATAAAGTACTGAATGCCCATGTGAAATTCTTCAGCATTGCCTTTCTGAATTCTCTAAACTGTCGAAGGTAGACTGGAGGAGAACGAGACTGATAAGTATGCTAGGATGCAAAATACTAATAACTGAAACAACAATCTGCATGATCCATTATCAACTCATCGTTAGCAGGTAGACTCACTAATAATGAGAGCATAGTTTCAGTCTTTCAGAGACAGCTACACCAAAGAGAAAAACAGAAGAAACACACCCATTTGGACATCTCTGAATTCGTCTGTTCATCTTTACCAACTTACCAAAACATAATCAACGCATATATATCTCTCTTTGCATCTGTACTCATCGAATCTTAAAGATCAGCCAAACATATCGAGTTTCAGTAACCAAAGCAGAAGGAAACAACAGCTACAGGACAGTTTCTCCAAACGAACCCTATTAATGCAACAGCTTCCTGTTTCAGTCTGCACTCTGTAGCAGATGTAAAACCGATGTAACCACTCGACCGTACAAGGCCCAGATACGGTCCACCCCCCGCAGTTCAAGTGGGCCCCAAAATCCTGACTCTCTCTCTCTCCCAGCCCGGCCCACCAGCACACTAAATGCAAGCCCAGGCAGCACAGCCACTGGTCCCCAATTAATGCGCACGCGCAGATGGTGGGCCCGCGTCATAGTCAATGACCCCACCGGTCAGCCCGTGGCGACTCACTGTACACCGCCCACAGGAACGGGACCCACCTGTCGGCGTGAAAGGACTCGTCGAAACGGTGCAGACGGGGAGAGCCGAGCCAGTAAAGGCGGCTGGGTCCCACCGCGCCATTTCGAATTTGCGAGTCGGGTCACCTCCCACCGGGTATTGCTCCGCCGTTTACGCTCCGAAACGTTTCGAATTTCCGAGGTCGCGACGCGGAAGGTGGATCCGCGGTGAGAGTCACGTGGGTGGTGACCGGAATCGGGGTGGTAAAAATCCAAAAGCGAACGCAGCGCAACGCCTAGCTCGTCTTTCGTCTCTGTGTGCGCGTGTTGTTTTTCCTTCTTTTTTTGGCTTCTTTTTCGCTTGCCATTCGCGTGGAGGCGTTTCGAAAAGTTTGCTCGGCTCTCCCCGATCGAGAGAGAGAGAGAGAGAGAGAGAGAGAGAGAGAGCAGCGGAGGAGATGGCGGCGGCGGCGGCGGCGGCGACCATAGGGATGATGGACAGCGCGTACTTCGTCGGGAGGGGGGAGATCCTCAGCTGGATCAATGCCACCCTCCAGCTCTCCCTCGCCAAGGTCGAGGAGGTAAGGGCCCCCCCCATTTCTTTCCTTCCCCCGCATTCGATTTGGTTCCTCGGATGAAACCATGAAGGCGTAGGGGTCTGATCCTTTTGCAATTTAGGAGTGGGTGTGTGTGGAACTTGTGGTTGGGCTGGGACTCGGACTGTTGTGTGCTGATTTTTCTGGGATTTTGGTCGTGTTCCCCTGCAGGCGGCGTCAGGGGCGGTGCAGTGCCAGTTGATGGATATGGTTCACCCTGGGGTGGTGCCAATGCACAAGGTCAATGCTTCTTCATTCCTGTTGTTTTGGATTTGATCGATCTGCTTTATGTAATGCTGTATAGGTGCCTTAGGCGGTTCTGATGCTTTATTGTCATGGGGTTTGCAGGTGAATTTTGATGCTAAGACCGAGTATGACATGATCCAGAACTACAAGATTCTTCAAGATGTGTTCAACAAGCTGCGGTTGAGCAAGGTATTGGTTCTGGCCTCACAAATGAGTGCTTGGCGTCTTTGATACATGTAGGTTTTCATGATCACGCCCTTGCGGCTTTGATGGTTTCTTGAGATTCTAAATTTATGGTATCAGGAGATTTTCCATTGAAGCATGCCTGTTAGTGACGTTAGCATAGTGAGATGACAAAAATATTCATCATGGACTAAATTTGTTATGCAATATTCTGCGGTACTGAAATCAGATTGATGTTGTGCTTAACGACAAGTGGAAATGAAAACTGGTTAAGCTCTTTTTTGTGTAGAGCTGTAGTGTGTATACTGCAAAGATTGATTTTGTGAGGCAGGGATACAAAATGTCTCATGATTCATGATACTGGTTATATCTTAGTATTGTGCAGCAAAAGGCAGCAATGTATTCTGTAACCGTACTATCATTAGGATATGGCAATGTGATTAGGTTGTGTTATTATGTAGAATGATGGTGGACTGGTGATTGCTTTCATGGTTTCTTATCTCAAAATTAGTGCACGTTGAAGATGTACTGTTGTTGTGTTTGTCCTATTTTCACTCTATGTAACAAGGTCATTAGATTAGACTTGTGCCACAGGATGGCATCTGATTGTGAGGCCTTTGTTCTAATGCTTCATCTGTGTCCCTCTGCAACTATTTTTAGATCATATGCCCCATACAAGCTGTTTGTTCTAATCAACAGTGGATGTTCCGTGCAGAATATTGAGGTCAACAAGCTTGTCAAGGGACGTCCATTGGATAACCTGGAGTTTCTGCAATGGTTGAAAAGATATTGTGATTCTGTAAATGGTGGAATCATGAATGAGTATGTGCCTTGGTTATGCTGAATATGTAAGATAATTGCATTCTGTTGCTAATTATGGAGTTGAGATTTGAGAAGGCTTGTGTTCAATTTTCAGAAACTACAATCCTGTAGAGAGGAGGTCTAAGGGTTGCAAAGAACGCAGTCTCAAAGGTTCCAACAAGTCGTCCAAATCACTACAAGCTAATAGATTGTCTAGTGCAAATTCAGCTGATGGAGGTACATTGAATTTGTTTGATACTATGTGCATCACTAAAGTATTAATAAGTGAGACTTCAAGTGTGCCTTTATGGTTCATAGGAGTACTTTGCTCTCATACTGTAATGATTAAATCAATTCAAGGCCTTAAGAGAAGCTGGATGGTGCCACCAGTCTCTCATCTACTTAGGAGTGTTTTAAAATCAATGCTCCTTTTTATTTGGTACCATAGAAGCATGATTCACTTGTATTTGATCTCATTTAGTAATAGCTCTATTTTTGCCCAATTAAACAGGTCCATGCGTTGGTAAAGTCAATGTTATCTCTGAAGAGCATTACATAGAACAGATTCAGCAATTATCTGAGAAGGTATGGACCATATAATCCAAGTAGCTGATTCATCTTAATAATGCGACCTGCATCTTTTAAAGTTTCTTCTAATGTCAAAAGCCCAATGACTATTCTGTTTGACTGTTGTAGCTATCCACTTCTTTGAAGTTCAGTGTTCTGTAGACTGTAGTTGTTTACATTGATATTGCTACCTTTAATCCACATTCTAATCATCCTCGCTATGTAGCGTGTTAGGGTCATGTTTTGCATCTTCAATGCTAAGTAAATTGCAAACTTATGAGTTTTGATAATGCGAATATCTCTATTGAGTTGCAGATTGCAGGCCTGAAAATTTCTATGGATAGCGCGGAGAAAGAAAGAGACTTCTACTTTTCTAAGCTGCGCGACATTGAGATACTGTGTCAAAGACCAGAGTTGGAGCATCTTCCGGTAAGTAATTAGCTAGGGATCTTCCAGTATTGTGCCTGTTTGCGGGCGCAGATTAAGGCTAATAATTTCTGAGGTCCTATACTCCTATTCATTGACCAAATAGTTTCTCTTCTTTTTGGTTTACTACTAACCTGATGAATATTGTCTTGACAGATGACCAAGGCTGTACAGAAGATACTTTATGCGGCTGATGCAAGAGATTCGCCATTGCCTGAGGCTAATGAAATAATCACCCGGTCACCAAGCATGTTCCCAGATGAAGCCTAGGGAGAAATGGCATCAATACACTCTTAAGCTATATTTAGATAATTTTGTGGCTATCCTATTTTGTCGAATCGTTGTAAATGAGTAAATAACGCTTGACATTAGCTACTTGTGGCAAGTCCACCGAAGATATCTTCGGTTCTGACTTGAATGTCAACTTCCTAGAACTAGTTGTGAACTGAATATGCATTAGCAATGCTCTTCTCTCGTTTCTGATCTCCTTGGAGATATTTTATGGCATTCGACAGCTCGTAACTTGCTTTTTTTCTGGAATGGTTATGTTGGATTATTTATCTTGATGCTCCACGTTTGATTTTCATTTTCTCTAAAATGTGGACCCATTATCTATGGTCTATTAACAGGTGCAAATTTTACAAATCCATGTAACTATGAAACAACAGAAGTGAATACTAGTAACAGCTATACGAGGAAGGATGAGTATCTGTCACAGCTATACAGGAATAGCGAACAACAAAGGTGAGTATCTGTAACAGCTATGCCTATATCCCCATACGAGGAAGAAATGAGTATCAACAAAGGTGAGTATCTGTAACAGCTATGCCTATACGAACATCTGGAAGAAATATGAGTATCTCGGAGATCGAACATACTGTTGTCGCTCACTTGCTCTACATACTGTTGCGGTTCACTTGCTCTACGTTTGCTGCCCAATTGCTCCTGTAGTGCATCATGTTAATTGCTGCATTGCCCAATTGCTCCTGTAGTGCGTCATGCTAGTTGCTGCATTGCCGGTGCCTAGCTCTAGAAAACAGAAAGGAAACATTTATAATTAAGTAAACAGGAGTTAATAATAATTCATCAGGAGTTAGCAATAATTCACCATGAGTTAACAATAACAAAGAAAATAGATATAAATTAAGGCTAATACCTTGTCTTGAGTCTTCACCTCCTTAGCCTGCGACTTCGCCTCGGCCTCACGAGGCTCCGGAAGCTTCTCAGATTGCGTCTTCACATCATGGGACTCTAGAAGCTTCTCGAATTTCTTGATGAGATGCGAGATGATGCCATCTAACTCTTCGCTAGCTTTGACCGCTTTGTACAGCAATGTTGCTACAGCCGCACAGAACGTGAAAATGGTGAGGATACAGGGAGGAATGCGCATGGATCCCTTGATCCTCCTTTCTACAGCTTCCTTGAAGTAAGCAGTCTGCCAACCACCGATCAGAAGAACCAATAAGCTTGAGAGTAAACTAGGATCTCCTGAGAATCTCTCCTGGACTAATTTGAGAATCCAGCCCAAGAGGGAGAGCCGGGTGTTGGGGAAGGCGCTCTGGGTGTTGGGGAAGCCGGGGACGCAGCTACGAGGACTGGCAGTGGAGGCGGTGCAGGGAAGCGCGGAGGCGGCGCCGTCGATCTCCGGGAGTGCCGAGACATCGTCTTCCCCGTCAGTCCTGCGCGCGCGCAGGCGCAACACGTCGAAGTGGGTGGCCGAGTTGATCGGGGTAAGGCGGATGGCCGCGGAAGGAGTCGAAATCTGCTTCCTCAAAACGAAATCGCGTGACGAACTCGGCAGAAATGAGATGATGGTGGTGGCGGAAGAGGATTGGGGGGTTTACCGAACATTCCAGGCCCGGATAGCGGAGCGATACCAACGCCATGGCCACCGTCGCGGGGAGGCGAGAGGGCGCGGTCGCCATGGGGACGCGGTGGGGCATGGCCGCAGGCACCGAGGTCGCGCCGCCCGCGGGGAAGCGGAGCGTCATCGCCATTGCTGTCGGCCAGCGACCACGGGGAGTTCCGAAACTAGGGCTTGGCCAGTAGGTCTCTCTCCGGCGCGGACGCGGCGAAATGGCGGCGCGATTCCGAGGTAGAGGACGACACCCACTTTTATAGGTGGTGATTATTGATTAACCAGTTGGTTATTGGCGAGGCAGCATAGATTACGTATCCTCCAAGTAGCTGATGATTAAGCCGGTCTAAGTTAACTCTTGTTGGTTATTAGCGAGGCAGCCGTGCCCTGAATTTGCACTGCGGCAAATTTGGCTATATGTACTGAAGTGATCAGAAGTTTCAGTGTACATGCTACCTCATGTAGATTCAGTGCTTCAGAAATACGCAAAACAAAACAAACTATTATCGTATAACTAATTGAGTATCAATCATTTTAAATTTGAAAATGAACTAATACGATTATTTTAAAGTAACTTTACCATATAATTTTTTTTTAAAAAAAATTATACTATCATTTAGTAGTTCAGGAAGCATGCTTAAAAAACGAGAGGAGTTTTCATCCTAACTTGTCCTCTCGAACTCAACCTTATAAAGAATGTTATTTCATTCAGACTGGAGTATTTACCAGTGTGATGAGAATGAATCAGATAAGGGTTCCACTTGCTAGAAATCCTTAAACCAGCTTATAACATCAAATCCAGACATCCAGATTGCCCAATAACACGTTAAAATTTTTTTAAGATACTTTCGTGATTCATCAACACAGGCATCATCCTTTTTATTATTATTATTTTGAGCAAACAGTACAGCCATCAAAATTTGTGAAAAGACAATCAGTTACTCCTGCAAAACATATATAGCATGCTATCTTCATTAAATGGTCATATTAGATATTCAGATATCCAACCTTACATTTGGGTCATTGAGTCTACCAGAATACTAGTTACCATCTAAAATAGAAAATAGATTACAATGAGTGATTCCAGTGAATCTGTGAATAGTGCCACCAGCAAACCAAACCAAACGACTATAACTTAATTATGTTGTTCTAGTTTTCTTTTTTCCATTTGCATCCATACATAATGAGACCCTTTGCCACTTTTATAAGACCACCTTTGCTTTGCAATATTCTGTAAACCCCAAGCCAGAAGAGTCGGATATAGTTGGTGCCAACCATCTCATAGTAGACGGTTCGGAAGTATAGTTGGACATTAAGGAACCTGAGATAAGCAGATAATTGTTAGTACACAAAGCAATGAAGACATTTTTCTCTAGGGAACATCAACCACAGTAAACAAGGATCTGTAATCAGAAATTGGTTCAATAGACAGGGATCAGCAACCCTTTACCCATCCCAAACCCAATTCACTTATTTAAAGTTTAAAATGAATATGTATAATCCTGAATAGTCACAATTTGCAATATAACCCTCAATCACAATTAGACTAAGAATTAGTATAAAACTCTACAATTCAGAGGTTCATGCCTTCTTTGTCAATGAAATATACAGAACAGGAAAAGTATTCCGGTGATATGAATGTGGTAACAGAAAAAAAAAAGCTCGATTACTTATATACGAGGCATGCTTATCGATGATAATCAAGGTTAATATACTAAAACACTGACCAGATCAATCCTGCAAGGACGCCGTACGTGCCCTGTCATAAGAACAAAAAGGCAAAAACGTTAACTAGTGAGGCTTGAAGCATATTTGAATGGGATTTGCATGTGCCTGTTTGCTGACGAGAAGTGGGTATTTTATACCTGATAACCACGGCTATCCTTGAAAGACAAAACAAATAACAGAACTGCAATGGAAAGAAAAGGATCATGCGCTATCAGCATAGGTGCAAACAAACCATACAAATTAAGTACGAAAAGGATATACAGTCGAACGTTAAAAGAAAGTATTTTATAAAGCTTAAATTATTGAGCATATATGAGTAGAATGCATAATCACGTATTTCATGCACGTATTTCTTTCTACATGACATATTCTGCGGACATAGTAACCCATGGTAAGAAAATGTCATGGTAAGACAAAAAGCCTTTGTGACTCACCTAGTTGTATCCGTGCACATATGTTATTTGCCCTGCCGTTCCTTTGCAACTCTGCTGCTAAGATGCTTAGCTTGTAGAACATATATCCAAGAACAATGTCCACGAAAAGGAATGGTGTCATGTTGCATAGTTGGCTAAAACCGGCGATAACTAACAAAGCACCTGCAAACATAACACCCAGAGTAACTCATGTACAAATCACCTCAGTTCATCTCTGGTGCTGCACGCCTGCATTATTCGTGTTCATATATATATTATAAAAGTGTCTTTCTATGCAGACTGATAAGCTAAGAGAAACATGAAAAACAGGATCTTATCCCGTGTAAGAGACTGAACTAAGGGGGTGTTTAGATGGGGCTAAAACTTTTTAGCCTATGTCACATCGGATGTTTGGACGCTAATTTGGAGTATTAAACATAGACTAATAAAAAAAAACTAATTTCATAAATGAGAGCTAATCCGCGAGACGAATTTTTTAAGCCTAATTAATCCATAATTATAAAAAGTTTACTGTAGCATCACATTGTCAAAATCATGACGTAATTAGACTCAAAAGATTCGTCTCGCGAATTAGTCCAAGGATATGGAATGGGTTTTGTAATTAGTATATGTTTAATAATCCAAATTAGTGTCCAAACATCCGATGTGACAGGGACTTGGAATAAGTCCCTGTAAACCAAACAAACAGGCCCTAAATATTGGAGCATTTAGTTAACCGGTACTGGAGATGACAGCCCTGAGGAGCAGCCTTAGCAATTTCACAAGGGCAGGTGGTGTTTTTTTTCACAATAAAGGAAGAGACAAGCATACAGGAGGTGAATTTCGGGCCTATTCACTTTTTTTCATAACAGAGGAGAAGTGCAGGACTTCGAACACAATGGTAAGAAAGAGAGAGAGAGAGAGAGAGAGTAAATTTCAGAAAACTCCATGTTTAATGGTTAAAATTACAGAAAACCTATTGTGACATAAAAAAAAGAATGGTGCTAGAAGAGAGAAATTGATGGGTTTTGTTTTTCTTTTTACCGGAGAGGATGCCGATGTGGAAACTGCGGCAGCGGAAGAGGTTGCCGGCGGCGCCGATCTCCCGCAGCACGCGGAAGACGCGTTCGAGGGGGCCGGACACAAGAGCATGCCATATAGCGTCCATCTCCTCCCGGCCCTTCCCAGGGGGGTCGGAATCCGCGAGAGAAAAATACGTGGCGTCTTCTTCGGACAAGTTCTCCGCCCACCACGGCGATCCGGGCAGTGTGTACGAGCCTGGAGCAGGAGATGGCGGCAGGGCTTCCGAGCAGCCAGAAGCGGGAGACGCGGCCGCGCAGGACAACCTCAAGCCAACGACTCCATTGCCACGCTTGCTGCATCGAAGAAGGCCAGCGCTAACCCTATCGGGGCCGGGCCGCGTCCCCACTGGCCGGCGGAACAAGGCGCCGGCTGATGGGCAGCACCGGAGAGAAGACGCCATTGTGGCGGAGCTCATCGCCATGATGCCTAGGGTCTTAGCACCCGGCGTTCTATGGCGGGTCGAGGGAGTTCCAAAATTAGGCGGCGGCGGCGGCGGCGGGAAGACGAAGGGGCGACCGCCGACCGGGCGAGTGCTCGATCAATTAGGGCCTTGGGTCGGGGAAGAGGATACAACTACGCGAGCGGAGAGAACTGGGTCTGGTCCGGCACGACCGTGCGCGCCCGTGTCCGGTCGGGTTGCGCCGTGCGCGCGCCCGAGACCAACCGAGGATGAGTGGACCGAGACCGACCGTCGACCGAGGAGGAGTGGACGGCTGGTTTCGAGTCCCTCCTTCCAAAAGAAAGTATAAGTACTATTTCATTCTTCGATTCTTCTAAAAGTCTATTTCCTCCATCCATAATTATTGATGTGAAAACACGAGGCCTGAAAGATCTACTTAAACTCCAGTGCAGATTCAAAACTTGCCTTTGGGTGTGTGAGCGTGCCAGTTGATTTGATCCTGTAATCAACAAGAAACAAAGATCAAGAAACCGCGGTTAAATCCATAAACAATAGTCGATCGGCTAGTTGCCGATGACGTACCATTTGTCTTTGAGTCGATGTCATATGTAGATCGGTCGGCAGTCATGAATAAGAAAGAACTAAACCTACTCGATCGGCTGTAGATATTAATGATATATAATCCTTATGTCGATATATACTTAAATCAAATGATTGGGATAGATCGGTCGCCATGCCGAGATAGTATAAATCACTTAGATCGAATTATATATTAACAACAAGACTATATATATTCATAGCATAGCCGATCAGATAGATCTAGCATATATCGGCTAATACTCCGATACCACTCTATATTAAGATATTAAAGTAAGTAAGATATACCAAACGAAAAGCCTAATATACCTAAATGCAACAAGGTCTCAAAATAAAAGGGCAGATCTAGCATATCAATTAAACACATAAAATATAAAGCTAAATCAGGTAAGATCGACTGAAACCCCGATACTACCCTAATCGGCAACCAAAGACAGGCTAGAGATTGAGATTCTAATCACGACTCATAGGATCAAACTCAACTGATGTAGCTATAAGTATGAAAAGGACAATATCTAGACAATTAAGCCGTTGAATGTGTCATAGAGTGGTGAATATCTTATATAATCTAAGTCAACATCGGTATTTAACTTAATCGGCTGCCTTCTATTAGCATATGTTAGCCGATTGTAGGTTAGATAGCGATATTGCCAGAGATTATGTAAGATATATGATAACTCGACGAATTACATAAACAAGATTAGAGTGTCATAAAGATGGAAGCACTAATCCCGAGAACGCAAGCCACCATAACAAGTTTTACCTCTTGTTGAAGATCGAAACCGATGCAGCTCAACCCAAAAGCAAGAACTCGTCGAAACAAAACGAAAGTGAAAAGGGTGGCGATGCGCCGAGATTGTATTGAACGTGTGTTAGTTTGATTACATGGGGTTCGGGTCTATTTATACCCGAGAATTACAAAGTATGTCCATATCGGACACGATTCTTATCTCTAACAAACTCTAAGATATCATAAGTTTTTGTGGCAGATTTTTGCCCACACATATCTCTAAGGAATTAATATAAAATATCCTAATTAATAGATACAATTGCCTTCTCAGGACTCTATCCATGCGTGGCAATCATCATGAAGCACATTAACCTAAACTGACAATATGTTGTATCATATTGTCGGATTCGGCTCCATCGGCTAACCTTGTCCGACTCGAAATCTGCCGATCTTAGTCGTAGCCGATTCGGACTTCAGCCGATCTTTACTCTGTTTTCGGGATAATCTCTATCTCGATTTCCATCTCGATTCCTCCTTTACATCTGACTCTTGGATTACCAAATTTGGTCGTTAACAATAATATAAGGGATTTTAATTTTTTGCTTGTATTGTTTGACCACTCGTCTTATTAAAAAAATTGTGCAAATATAAAAAATGAAAAGTTATGTTTAAAGTACTTTGGATAATAAAGTAAGTCGCAAATAAAATAAATAATAATTCTAAATTTTTTTTAATAAGATGAATGGTCAAACAGTGCAAGCAAAAAGTCGAAATTCCTTATACTTACTCGTAAAGGAAGTCGTTTTGGACAGCGACACGGTCTCCAAAACACAACTTTGACTTCTTGTTTCTATAAAAAATTTATTGAAAAGTGATATATGTATACTTTTATGAAAGTATTTTTCAAGACAAATCTATTCATATAATTTTACATTTTCAAACTCAATGACTTGAGAGTTATTCATGATTTATATTACGAGTATGAAGGGAGTATTATGGGACGAAGGGAGTAAGTCATATTTGTAATCACTATGTGCTATATTAAATTTTTAATCGGAACTCAAAAAGTCATTTTAGTACTTATTGTTTACATGTTCATTGGTTTTGTCACATGATAAATAAATTAACTGCACATTGGTTTTGGTGTAAAAAGAAATAGGAATTTGACTTTTGCAAGGAGGGAGTATATTGTAACAGTGTCGGTCTCTCCTGCGCCGTTAGATTTGCATAGTGCGGTAGAGACGAAGGAAGGTAAAGTGCTAAACTGGAAAAAATAGAGTGTCGGCCCGCCCAAGTTTAGCCCAAGAGTAATTGGTTTTGTCGACAGATCGCTTGACCCATGATGGATTTGGATACAAATTTTGCTGCAAGACCAAGACACATAAAAATATTTCCCAGTTGGTCAGTGTTTTACCATGGACTAGTCTATCTTAAAGCGTGCATCGCATCTGCGACCTAGCAAGCTAATTAGATAGATAAGTTTTGCCCACATGGACAATTTCCAAATCTGAAGTTTGTTTTAGTCACCTCCAACTAGCTTAACTCCATTGTGTGACTAGCCGTGTTCGATGATCAATGCTCAAAACTAACGCTGTTTAGTTTTGCATAATTGGAGCAGCAATACAAATTAATCTTCACACTTGAGCAATTAAGATTGTGGCCTCTCTCTTGGTTCTTCGCCCGCATCATCCTTAGATCCATGACTGATTTGATGACATTTTCCTGCATTGAAAAAGAAAGTTTTTGAATATACAAGTAGACAGTGATATGAGCAGATCGATAAACACAGATCAATAGTTCCCATGGGAGAGCACTAGTTTTGTATGATAGTGCAATGGTATCATGGATATTGATTAATTCCTATCATTCTATGGTTAAACCTACATAACTTTGCTTCTGCTACTGAAATTTAAACTGCCATGCTACAACTATGGGTGGAGATTAAGATTCAGACAGATATAACCCGGGGCCAAAACAACCACTTGTGCTTAAAATAGACAGTGCATGACCATGATATCCAGAAATAGCATCCGTTTTAGTGTTACGGTGGTGATCCAGTGCAAATAAATTGGGTAGTAATTGTTGCAAAAACAGACAGTTTTGCACCTGTTTGATATATTACTATAAGATGTATTTAAGGGTAATAGTTTCTGAGGTCCAATTCATTTGACCAAATACTGTAAAGCTACTGTAAAGCTCAAATGAAAGGCTGTATGGGTTGGCAACAGAAAGGCTGCAGTAAACAAAATTGGATGGACAACAAGGTTTAACCCAACAAATAATACCTCCTGGAAACTTATCAAGGTAATCAGTATGATAACAGCAAACCCTCAAGAATAATTACTACTTCCTCCGTTTCACATTATAAGATTTTCTATCATTGCCCATATTCATATAAATATTAATGAATCTAGACACATACATCTATATGAATGTGGGCAATATTATAAAGTTTTATAATATGAAACGGAGAGAGTACTGACTTAATTGCAAGTGTGTGCAGCAGTAGGAATTGTGCTTCTACACATAGTTCTTACTGTTCAAATGAGGACAAGGAGCTTGATTAATGTGTGCAAAAGGCTATGTGACTCACTCACCAGACAACCATCTCGCACTAGAGATCCTCCTACGTTGGTATTGCCCAACCTGAAGTCCCAACCATACAGCCTTTCTGTTGCTTACTGCAGAACAAAATAAGTACGGTTACATCCACATATAGTACGGCTTTTGTTTAATCTGAACTCCTTTAAATCTCGTTACCTTTTTCACACCTCGATCACGGGGTCTCTTTGTTAAGTTCCTGCTTCTTGTCGATGTTCTGGTGGCAGCCACTAGAGAAAAAAAAAAGTTAAGCAAATTAACAAAATTCCTCAATTTCAGTTTTAATGGAGGAAATTCACAAACGAAAAATCTACCTGTACTTCCCCGTCTTGGTAATCTTAAGAAAATAAGAACCAAGACCTTCGAGCTCCTTGCCGGACTTAATGGCATCATACGTGAATGCAATGGCGGCAGAGGAGAAAACAAAAACAGAAAGAACAGATGGAGATAATCGGACTCGGTGCCCAACTTGATCGGCAACCTTCTTCCGGATGCTGGGATTCTTCACAGCTGTGATAAGAAGTGCAGATACAACATGGAGAAACAGGAACAAAGTGGATGTGCCCGTGCCCGACATGGATGATCCACCTGTAGAAATGTACACAAATCGCTCAAACAGGGTAGAGGCGGCGGCGTTGCTGTCTGGAATCTGCGGCGTGGCCGGTGCGCAGCTTGTGGCCTCGGTGTCGGGCAGGGTGGAGATGGCGTCGTCGGCCAGGGTGTCATCACCGTCGGGCAAGGGGGAGTTGGTGCCGTCGCTCTTGGGCCTTCGTGCTCGTGTGTGGGAGCGGCGGGTGACGACGGGGGAAGCCAACTGCTCGATTAAGAACACGCGAACTCATCGGTGGGAGAAAAGGGGATGGGCGGAGGAGCACGGGCGGTTATGGGGCATACCAGAGACGGAAGGCAGCCCGACGAAGACGCCGGAATCACGAAGACGCCGGAGTCGCCGCCGCGGGGAACGAAGACGCCGGAGTCGCCGCCGCGGGGAACGAAGACGCCGGAGTCGCCGCCGCGGGGAACGAAGACGCCGGAGTCGCCGCCGCTGGGAACGAAGTCGCCGGAGTCGCCGCCGCAGGGAAGCGGGAGGGCGGTGTCGCCGATCGCTGCTCGATTACGAACACGCGAACTCATTACTCAATACTCATCAGTAGAGCGGGCTCGCGGGGCGGCGGTGGAGCAGAGCCACCGAGGTCGGCACCGGGTGGAGGCGGAGCGTCGAGAGCGACATTGATGCGGCGGGGGAGGAGCGAACCTAGGGTTTGGGATTAGCTCTCTCTCTCTGTCTCTCCTATGGCGCGGGGCGCGGCGGGCGGCGAAACGAATTCGAGAGGTACCCCGACTCGGGGGGAAGACGATGGCGCCGCGACGCAGAGGAGGAGGCGAGCGTGGGTTTTGTACTTGTCACTGACCGCTGGGTCCCACACGGGGACGGGGGCCTGACCCTCTCGCCGGCGCGGGCGTGCGATGCGGCACCGGACAGCGTGTTTTGGATCGATTTGAGCCATTTTGGGTCGATGCCAAAAGGTATACCAATTTTTAGTAGTTTGAATAGTAAACGGGATTGTTTGGTTTAAAATTAAATAGTTGGCAATATGTTTAATTTGGTATAATCCTATAACTTTTTTCGTCTAATATATAGGATATAATTTGGCATCCATTTGACATCGATTCAAACACACTCATTTACAGTATCATCCTATCAAAATCGAAACAGTAGAAGTGCAAAAACTTGGCTTAGTTTTAATATTACCAATATTTTGATAGGGTATTAAATCAAACAAGTCCTAAATACAATTATGGTTGAAGAACACACCAGAACCGGGCGGTTAAGTACCATTCTGCAGAAAATTGGAGTAAAAATCTTGCACATTAGGATTTGTGACCCGACTAACCCTTCTCCCCAGCCTTTTAATCAAATCAGATTTGTCTTAGTGTAGACTAGTTGTGCACATTAGGATTTGTGACCCGACCAACCCTTCTCCTCCCTTAGCCTTTTAATCAAATCAGGTTTGAGAATATTCATGTCTTGACTAGTTGTGCAATAGTCTTTTTGAGCATCTTTGGTAGTTATATGTGGTTTCGTTTTCACGAGCATAAACTATCTCGTATACGAGAGACAGAGCCAAAGTGGGCACCCTAGAGTCTTTATGCTAACCTACATGCGTTCCTCGGTACTCCACTTATATAAATCATGATTTGTAATTGGCATCCATGCACGGATATATCATAGTTGGGTTGGTCTTCGTTGAGCTTAGATACATGTGGGAAAATGAGAAATCGACAACTTCATTACATTGTTCTAGGTGTCATTTCCATATCCATACGTAAAGAGAGACTCTATCACTTTTGTGAGACCACCTTTTGTTTGCAGTAATCTATAAACACCAAGCCAGAAGAGTCTCATATGCTTCAAGCCAGTCACTTCAGAGTAGACCATTGAGAAATATAACTGGACATTAATGAACCTGTGATCAACAGATAATTATGAGTACATAAACCATGCAAATATAGGTCGGAACCAAAAGGGAATAATATTATCAACAGGCTTCCTAAGGCATCAATAAAGAGATAAAAAATATTCTGCTCAAGGGAATATTAACCAACCGGTAATTAAAGAATTGTAATCAGAAATAGAATCAACAAAGAGGGATCAGCAATCTTTACCATTCCAAACACAATTATATTTTACAATAGAACACTTAAATTTTAAACCAGATGTCATTTCCCTCCAGAAAAAAAAGGAGGTGGCTGTGGAGTTGGGGGGAAGCCTACTTATGCATTGCATCTAGAGCAAGATTAACCTATTTAAAGTTCAGAAGGATTTGTATAATAACCTAAACACCACAGGTTTGCAATGTTAACCTTCAATCACAATTACTTTGGGAATTAACATCAAAATTTTCAGGTCATGCTTTTTTTCAATGATATTTACAGAAAAAGAAAAATACACCGGTGATGAATTGGATGTTGCCAGAAAAAAAAAGACAACTCAATTATATATAGAGCAGATTTATAATAGATAGTCAAAGATAATATGCTGAAACACTGACCAGATCAATTCTGAAAGGATGCCATATATGCCCTGTCATAAGAAAAAAGAAAGGCAACAAAATTAATTAGTGAGGCATGAAGCCTTGTTTGAGTAGGTCTGCATGTGTGAGTTTGTTGAGAAGGGGGGGGTCATACCTGAGAAGAACTGTTATCCTTGAAAGACAAAACAAATATCAAAACTGCAGTGGAAAGAAATGGATATGTGCAATCAGCGTGGGAGAAAGAATTCATAGTACAAATGGAATACATAGTGAAACATTAAAAAAAGAAAGTAATTTGTAGAGTTTAAACTATATAGTGTCAAGTGTTATACTGTGTGTTTAGAGGTATTGTGTTAACACTTATACTCTAACATGTGGATCATATTTGTGATATGTCTTTCTACATGACATCCTGCAGATGGCAGACATGGTAACCAAAAGTCAAGGTAGATTAAAAGTATTTTTACTCACCTAGTTGTATCCTTGCACATATGTTATTTGCTCTACCGTTTCTTTGCAACTCTGCTGATAAAATGCTTAACTTGTAGAATATATATCCAAGAACAATGTCCACGAAAAGGATAGGTGTCGTGCTGCAGAGTTGGCTAAAACCGGCGATAACTAACAAAGCACCTGTAAGCATAACACCTTGAGTAAGTCATGTACAATTTACCTCGATTCATCTTTGGTGCTGCGTTATACGTACATTAAAATTTAAAAGTGTCCTTCTGAGCAGACTGATAAACTAAGCAAAAACATAAAAGATAAGATCGTATTTCTTGTAAGATACTGAACTTTTGCTTCAAAAGTAAAAAAAAACGAAAAGTAGTATTTAGTTAGTCGGTATGAGAGATGACACCCATGAGGAGCAGCCAAGCAAACCATAAGGGCAGGAAGTGTAGTTTACGATAGAGGAATAGACAAACGCACAATAATCGAACAATCTAACATGCGAGTTGGTTTTACTTAAAAACAATGGCGCGACGTGAGAAATTGTTGGATGTCTTTTACCGGAGAGGATGCCGATGTGGAAGCTGCGGCAGCGGAAGAGGTTGCCAGCGGCGCCGATCTCCCGCAGCGCGCGCAAGACAGGTTGGAGGGGGCCAGACAGAAGGGCGTTCCAAATAGCATCAATCTCTTCATGCCCCTGCCCAGCGGGATCCAAATCCACGAGAGGAAAAAACTTCTCATCTTCCTCTTTCAATTCCTTTGCCCACCAAGGTAGTGGGGGCAAGGCTTGCGATGCGGGAGAGGCAGATGCGGCGGCGCAAGACAGCTTCAAACCAACGACTCCATTGCCACGCTTGCTGCATCGAAGAACACCGGCGCTAAACCTATCGGCGCCGCGCGTCCCCACGGGCCGGCGGAACGCGGCGCCGCGCGTTGGGCGGCACCGGAGGGAAGACGCCATTGTGGCGGTGTTCATCGCCACGAACTAGGGTTTTAGCACCCGGGTGGCGGTGGCAGGAAGGGGAAGGAGAAGGGATAGGGGCGACGGGCGAGTACTCCAGGTCCAGGGAGAACTTGTCGCCGTCTGACACACGGATCCTTTTAGAAATCTTATTCCATATAAAACTATGTTTAAATTTATGATTGAAAAGTTTTAGCGTGGTACATTATATATTATATATACGGATACATATTTAAAGTATTAAACGAGACTAATAATAAAATAAAGTACAGACTCCGCCTGTTAGCTGCAAGACGGATTTATTAAGCATAATTAATCCGTTATTAGTAAATGTTTACTGTAGCACCATATTGTCAAATCATGAAGCAATTAGGCTTAAAAGATTCGTCTCGCAATTTACACACAATCTGTGTAATTAGTTTCTGCGTGGGAACTAAACAATGGCCTAAACAGATCTAACAAAATTTTTCATGATCATTTTGGCAATACCAACGTCATTAGCGTTGTCCCCTTAGCCCTAATAAAAGCTAAATCACTACTATGAAGGTAAATCAAATTGAATGGGACATGGGCTCGATTTCGCTGTCCTAGAGCGTGGCGGCATGACATGCTAGGGAAGCCAGTATCTCCTCACCGTTCGTGACAGACCGGAAGCGCTAGCGGACTCATGTCTCATGGACGAGATGGTGGCTACGAAAGGAGCGGTTGCGGCGGTAGGGATGACTGGATCCAACATCCCCACGGTCAGGTTCGACGTCAGCAATGGTCTGATGTGCGCAGGTTTTCGTCGAGTGGGGTGGTGCTAGAGCAGGAGGCCGCGAGCGAAGAGTCAACGTCTCAACGACGACCGTGACTGGAGATAGCTTGCATTGGCTCAATGATGTCGACGTAGGCCGTGGTAGTGAGCAGGGTGGCGCTGGAGTAGGTGTGCCCCTAGCTTGGGAGAAGCCGGCCGGGGAGGAAGGGCCGAATAGAGAGAGAGATAGAGAGAAGGGAGGAAGGAAGAAGGGAAAGAATGAGATAATGATACGTGGGCATCACATGCTAACTCAGCAGGATGGAACAGGTCAATGTTGCACGTTCGTGAAAACTACATTCAACACTATTTCACTTCTGCTTGTGATACAAAATATGTAAGATTTTATCCTCAAATTTTAGAGTTATTTTTTTCAGTGAACCCAGCGTTATTTTTGGCTGGCTCCACCCCTAACCTCATACTAGTTGATGCCCCGCGCTTTGCTACGGGATATATGTTAGATAATGGAGAAATAATAAATGATTTGGATTGAAATATTATGAAAATGATTTGAGAATGATAATTTAGCATATGTATGTTTAGTTTTAAAATAAAATAAATTGTAGATATAATTACTATGTGTTTGCATGTTGAGTTTTGTGAGCTTAATTGGGTGATGTGGCATGCTTGCATGTAGGTCTTAGTAGTGCTAATAAATACTATGTTTGCATATTGAGCTTTAGGAGTGTAGTGGGCATTAGCTTTATAGAAAGAAGAGATGTGATGGGAGCATGAACATGTTGTTGTCTGTTGCATATGGCTGAAGAACATATAAAGTCGAAGATTTGCTCCGTTCCAACAAAAAGTATCTCGAGGTATCGATACCTCACATCACTATCGTTTCCGATTGTTGAATCTAGCTAGACAGGATGGACATTATTATACCCAGCAATAAAAAATGATTTGGTACCGTGAGATATCTGTATCTCGAGGTGGACCGGAGCAAATCTCATCAAGTCGACGAGCGAATACTGAGGGCCTGTTTGGGGGAGCTTTAAATCCTGACAAGCAGCTGTTTGGTAGCCAGCTTCTGAGAATCTAGAAAAGCTCTTAAACTCAGCTTCTGGCTTCTTAGTTCATTTTTTAGAATCTATAACTGCAGATTCTCAGAAGCTGTGGACTGTTTGGGACAGCTTCTAACAGAAACAGCTTTTAGGAAAAGCTGCAGCTGGGACAAGCTCACCAGACAGGGCCTGAGACCCGGCTTGGTTGGGCTCTTGCGAATACTCAGACCCGGCTTGTCTCGCCTCGTTCTCATCAAAAACGGCCCGGTTCGGCTCGTTTAGCGGCGCAGCCACACGCAGCCGGTCAAGCCGGCCTCTCCACTCACGGATGGCCCAGCCCAACCAAGCTGAGGTCTCCCCGGTCTCCAGGGGTGTTTTCTACTCGGTATTGGAATTGAGAGGCAAATTAAATAGGATAGTTTGAGACAGTATAAATACACTTTATACACCGACCCCCGATCGAAACCCGTACGTTTTTCTGCAGCGGCGGCGCGGCACGGCACGAGATGACGACGCGCTCGCAGATCCAACCTCTCCCCTTCCGCAGGACGAGGATGGACGCTGCCCTCGCCGCCAGCTCGTGTCAGGCGGTGACGGACGCAATCCGCGACATCTACGCTCAAGACATGGAAAAGCTCAACTTCGAGCAGCTCTACAGGTTTTTTTCGATTAATTCCTGTATCCTTCTTAAACCCTAAACCTTAGTTTTAGGTGTAAGACCGAATTAATGTTCAGATAGTTTTTTTTTTTTGTGCCTGATTGATCACCAGGCGTGTTTACGAAGTGGTCCTCAATAAACACGGCGAGCTGATGTACTCGGAGGTGGCGACCGCCCTGACGGCGGAGGTGGAAGGCCTCCGCACGTCGCTCGTCGCCGTCGCGGACGGCGGCGGCGGCGGCGGAGCGTTCTTGCGGGAGCTGCTGTCCAAGTGGCGCCGGCACACCGAGGCCGTCGCCGCCGTCCGCGACATGGTGATGTACATGGAGCGGACGTTCGTTGTGACGTACCGGAAGGTGTCGGTCCAGGAGCTCGGCGTGAAGCTCTGGCGCGACGGCGTGGTCTGCTCCGGCGACGTCATGCCGAGGCTGGTCGAGGCGGTGCGGCGCGAGCGGGCGGCCGCCGCCGAGCCTGGCGAGCTGATGGCCGGTGTGGCCGAGATGCTGACGAAGCTTGGCGACAAAGTGTTAAGCCAGGTCATGACGCGTCGTCTGTCGACGACTATAGTAGCGCCAGTTTGGAGAAGTCTGTATCAGAGTATCAGTAGAGGACACTTTAACCTTTAGTTTCATCACGTCAGATTAATTTCTTTTTTTGTTAGGTACGATATATTCTGTGTTGGTTAAGTACTTCAGTTGAATCTCTTTTTGGTTATAGGAACATCGGTTTAATCTTTTTGGTTAAGTATATACACTTCAGTTTAAGCTCTACTTTCAACTACTACCACCATAGAAGAGTTTCGGTAGTTGTAAACATATATGCTCTGTTTGTTGATTCAGAGTTGTTTGTTGTGGTTCTGAAAGTCCGAACGCACCACAAAATTGGCATTATTGTGATGCATAATTCTCGTTCGATCACTCCAAATTTTTTCCCCATTCCATTGCATAGCACAAAGTGGCGCTAAGATTGAACTATAATACAGTACTATACACAACTTCTCCCACCCCGCTATATTTAATGAAATAGCACAATCTTGTGCTGATTCCATTAAAAAAAAAATTCTCCCACACTCTCATCTAGTAAAAAGTTATTCTATCGGCTGGGCAAGCAGAATCAACAAGTTAAAAAAGTGGACGCTTCAGGACTGAAAAAAATGCATCCATGATTCCACCATGTGGGATGTTTTTTTTTTGGTTGTCTATATATCTTGTGACAGAAAATCTCACCTCCTATCATTCGAATTTTGGACCACTGGATACGCTTTAAGATTCGTGCAGACCCCCCTAACCCTAACTCCTCTCCTCCCCCGTTCAGAACGCCGCCACCACTCCTGTCCTCGCGCCGTCGCGCGCTTCCACCGCCACCACCACCGCGCCGCCGCCTGCCTCGCCGGCTGGCCGGAAAGAGTCAATGGTGCCGGCGAGCCCCCTCCCCCTCCACCTCCCCCTTCCCCCCTTTCTTTCTCCTCATGGCGGCGACGGTGAGGTGCCCCCGCGCTGCCGTCTTCCCCGTCTCCAGCGGCTCCCCGTCGCCGGATCCGCAACTACCGCCCGCCACCTCCTAACCTCACTCTTGCTTTGCCCCCACCGCCGCCGCTGGCCCACCGCCCTTCTCCATCCCCGCGGCTTCGGCGGCGCCGCCGCCGCCTCGCCGCCCGCCGAAGTCCACCGCCCACCGCCGGTCCTCCGCCGCCCACGGCCATCCCTCTAAGCCCCGAGGAAGCCCCCCTCTTCCCCCTCCCCAACCCCCCTCCTACCCTCATCCCAACCCCAAACCCTAACCCGTCTCCCTGCTGGAGTTGGGGTGTCGCCGGCGCCGGAGAAGAAGGGGAGCCTGCCGGAGTTGGAGGAGAGAAGGTGGTGCACAAATCTTGGCATGGATCCAATGGTCCAAAATCTGTAAAATTTCATCCCCATATTTCAGTCGAATGATATATGGCAATCCCCCTTTTTTTTTAACGCGTAAAAGCATTGCACGTCAATATATCAGAATGTGGGATGTGGACAATGAGCAGGTTAAGGATTGCACATCAATATATTAGATTGTGGGATGTGGACAATGAGCAGGTTGTTTGTCTTCAAAAAAACAAGAGAGAGAGAGAGCAGGTTGTTATCCATGGATGTGAGTGCATAACCAATCGAATCGAATTTAACAATTTCCGCATCGACGATTGCAGAACCAATCAAGTCGAATTTAACAATTTCTGCATCGACGATTGCAGGGAGAATACAATAGTTCAGTTCTTGCACATATTCTCCTGTGCAGCAAATGGAGAAATCGGGACCTCAAAGGCTCGAAGGGAGAAGCGGTGTATATAAACGATCCGTTTGACTGGGGGGAGTTTTTAGAAGGGATTAGAAGTTTAGAGGGATAGAGATATTAACTATTTGGTTGGGAGACATGAGAATTTTGGTGGGATGGGGATGGGGAATTGAGGAAGGAATTCTCTCCTTTTCAATACATGGATAGGGGTGGTAATTGGGAGGGAATTCATCATTTACTCTACTTAAACAAATCTCAACCATCTATTTTCATTAATAACCTGACATAAATAAAAATATTAGAATTAAAAATCAAATTCTCGTCATAATCGCACCATTATTTTCATCATCTAAACTCCCAATCCTTTTCCCTCGAGTTGTCAAACAAGCCGAAAGGAAAGGGGAGGGAAGTATAACATATCAGCGAGAAAACTGACGATATGCTACTCTCTAAGGTGGGTTCGGATAAAATGCCACTCAATACAATGAACCGGATAAAATGCCACTCAATACATTGCTTATCGAATGAAATGCCATTTTAGAGATTTTTGTGTCCAAAATACCCTGTGGAGAGAGAGAGAGAGGGGAGGGCCGGCCGGGCGGCAGTGACAACAGGGAGTAGTCATGGTCCTGTTTGTTTTCATTTAGTACAGTGCTATAATTCCTACCAGCTTGCAAATGTTTTTTCCCTTTTTTTTTTATTTTCCCTCTGCTACAACATTCCTCCACATTGTGTCATTCCGACATTAAATTTTTCAGAATTCTTTACAAGCTCTTCTTCAGCAAAGCACTGCATATTTGTACTAACACTAGATGGGTGGCGCCACTCTCACAGAAAAGACCTTCTCCTGTCTGGTGTTTTCTATTCTTTATTGTAGGGTGTGTTTAGTTCACGTTAAAATTGGAAGTTTAGTTGAAATTGGAACAATGTGACGGAAAAGATAAAAGTTTATGTATGTAGGAAAGTTTTGATATGATGGAAAAGTTAAAAGTTTGAAGAAAAAATTTGGAACTAAACTCGGCCGTAGTTAAACTTTATAGCAACTTACCATTTCTATTAATAGAAATTGGGGTAGGTTTGGCGTCTTGGCCTCCCTCTTGTAAAGAAGAAAAGAAAAAAAATAACACAGTAACACTAGATAGCGTTTGGCGTCTTGCCTCCCCTTAAAAAAAAGAAAAGAAAGAATAGCCTCCCTCTTGTAAAGATGGTAAGAAGAAAAGAAAAAAATAACACAGTAACACTAGATAGGTCTTACATTCACACATTGCAGTTGCCTCTAGCCTCCCTCTTGCAAAGATGGTAAAGAAGAAAAGAAAAAAATAATAATACAGTAACACTAGATAGGTCTTACAGACTCACACATTGCAGAAGGTAAAGCTAGCTCTTTTACTAGCTTTTGATTGGTTCACTTGGCGCCTCTTACTTTGAAGAAAAAATCATAAAGATAAAAACACCTAACAATCATATGTAAGGAAAAATATAGAGAAAAATATCACATATAGATTCTAGAGGCTTCCAAAACTATCTTCCCTTTCCAACCACACAAACTTCTACTCCTTTGTCTTCTATAAATATACCACACCTACTCGGTACTACTTCTATAACTCTAAAATATATAGTAAACCTAAAATTATTAATAAAAAATTCCAAAACAACGAATTTGCATTCATTTTCCTTCTTTAAATATCATACGTCTACTCAGGGCTACTCATATAACTCTAGAATATATAGTAAACCCAGAATTATTATAAAAAAATACAATAGAATATACAGTAAACCCAGAATTATTATGAAAAAAAATCCAAAACAAAGAAAGAAAGAAGACAACATATTTTCTTATATCAAGGAATAGGATCATTAATACCTCCTCAGCTAAAAAAATGATTGTATTTTTCCGTTACACAGGCTATTAAAATATACTAAATGATTGGTCTTTCAAAAATTCAAATCCACAAGCAAATATATTTGAACCAATTAATTTTGATGAATCTTAAAATTTATTTTACTTGTTTGAATTTTATGTATAAAATGACACATTAAATTTGGTAATTTTGCTTGATATGACATAAAAGTTATATTTTTTATGACAAATATGTTTTTCACTTCTATACATAATAAATAAATTATTTATACATATATTATAAATGTTTTTAATATCATACATCTATTTTTCAAAACTAAAATAATGGTTTACAATTTTCTTTCTAAAATATTTTATAAAAACTCTAAAATTTCAAATAAGAAAAGAAGTATACACATATTTTAAATTAGTATTTCAAATATTTTATCATATAGTATTTTTCAGTGATAGGTATATATATGCATAAGAACAAACAAATTCATCAGCAACAAATTCGATAACCCATTCATGTATAATCGAGCCTTCAGTTTTTTATAACAAACTTGCAGTTGCTCCTGCGTGATGAAAACAACATGAATCGCCACGTGCAGGAGCTGGCCGCATCCTCCATCGGCAGAGATCTTCACCTCTTTCAGCACATTCTCGACCACAGCGATCCATCGGCAGAAACCTTCACCTCTTTCAGCACATTCTCGACCACAGCTATCGGGACCTTCTCGTTGTCGCTGACCATAGCAAGTGAGTGAAAGGTATCCTCAAACGCTTGCATGACCATCTCGAACACCGCCACCTCGATCTGAAATTAAGAAACATGCAAAGATCGATATGAAACTAACGGGGGTGGACGCGCGCGCTCGTGTGTGTTGTGTTGCCGCCGTGTAGGTAGTTGTGTGCTCGCGCCCCAACCAATTTCGGTCTATGCTTCTGGCCTGGTTTAGTTCCCAACTTTTTCTTCAAACTTCTGACTTTTTCATCACATCAAAACTTTCCTTCACACACAAGCTTCCAACTTTTCCATCACATCGTTTCAATTTCAATCAAACTTCCAATTTTGGCGTGAACTAAACACACCTAAGGTCCTTTATATAGCCCAGAGATGCATATGCCTAGTCTACTGTCGTGGGGAACAGGTTCTGGGCGTGTATCTGTGTACTATGTGTGGCACAGTGTGTGTGCCAGAAGCCCAAAATACCACTTCCGTAGGCGTTAAGTTAATGCAGGGTTGGTGTGGATCCGGGCGCAAACCCACGCCCATGTGCTGTGCAGCTCTGGTACAGATGGATGAGCATGACGCGTGGAGACTTTACCAATCCAATATTCCAATGCCGCGCTCCACATCTGCTCGCTTGATCTTTTGCGACTCCCGGCTCACTCCGCTCGGCTTAACCGGCTCGCCCTCCCCAACATATGTTGTTACATGACATTTCACAAACGCCCGTTAAGGTCATCTTCTACGTTGATCGCCTCCTATCTAAGAACTCGTCTGCTACTCCTCCACGCTTACTCCAAGCGGGAACGAATACTCTGTCAATCCCATGTCCATCAACGCCAGAACCTAGCTAGCGGATGCCTTGATGTTCCTTGCCGGCAAGATAACGATTGGCCATAGCTCTCTTGAGGGACATTGGCCCAGTCCTTCTTGAGTGGAGCGGTGCCAACCGCTCAATTTGAAACAGGTTATTGAGCGAACTATTATTCAGGACAAGTGGACAACCATGGATAGCAAACGAATGAATTGTGGGCAATGAGGAGGCGCCGGAGTCACGGGGTGGGAGGTCGGCGATGAGACAAAGGTTGACGGTAGGGTGACACTAGCGAAACTGAATAGGAGGTAAAAATGACAAGGGCGGATCCATCATCCGGTGGCACAAACCACCCCAAGACACAGAAGGTCTTGTAGGGGCAGGGCTTGATGTCTCTAGACTTGAAGAAGAACATTGTAGGCAGGGGTGAGGGGAGGGGTATGGGGAGGAGCCCTATTGGGTGGGCCCAACCAACAATATTGACAGCTTCCAACATCGATGGGGTAGGAGCGGAGGAGGCGACAGTGCGAGCATGGCGACGCGCATGCGCACGCAAGTGAGTATTTTTTTTAGAATAATAGATTAAAAACCCATCTTCTACATCCCAACTCTCAACTTGGAGTTGGTGTACACAGCTTGCGCAAAATGAGTGATAAGAGGAGAAGAGTAGAGATAATGTTGCATATAAATCTTGGAGCAATCAAAGTAGTTCAAAATACAACTGATTTTTTGTTTGGTTTTCAGACACGTGGTAATTCGATAATCCATTGTATTTTTCGAAGCATGTTGTAAATAATCTGTTTCAACAATCCGATAAGTGTCATTAAAAAAAATCAATGGCAAACAATACAAAAAGCCTAAGGCTGCGTTCGTTCGGGTAACATTGAGGGAGATAACATCTCGTTTTCCGCGCGCATGCTTTCCAAACTACTAAACGGTGTGTTTTTTGCAAAAATTTTCTATAGAAAAGTTGCTTTAAAAAATCATATTAATCTATTTTTAAAATTTAAAATAATTAATACTCAATTAATCATGAGCTAATAGCCCATCTCATTTTGTGTATCTTCCCAATCTTCTCAATCATCTTCTCCTCAGACTCACCCTAAGCCGAGCGGAGCGAGCTGAGCTTCCAAGTGTTGAGATCGCACATGCCTTGAGCCGCGTGGAGCACGCCGTTGGATCGGGGCTGCGCGCGCACACACACAGGTTTGCACCCGGGATCCATATCCACCAAAATTTTTCCCCGGGTTCGCAGCGTAAAAGCATAATATCTTCCTTTTGCAGGACTTGCTGGTCCGCGCGCCGCGGCGAGGCAAACGGCGAATCCTCTTTTTGTGGTTTCTTGCAGGGCTTGCAGCGCCAGATCAATGGTCTCTCTCACTCTCTACTTCATCGATGATCTCTCACTCTCTCTACTTTATCGATATTGGTCTTCACCAATCTGCGGGGTGACCGGGCTTCAGCTTTGTCATGCGCGCATAGACCCATGGTTGATGCACTGTCATGTACCGTGTGATGCATGGTCTCTATAGCCATGCACGAAGAAGTTACACATGTTGGCTCTCCGGCCAAGTGCGTCCAACTGTCCAAGATGTAGATCGCACTAGCTAACGTTTTTTTCTTTTTTGGGTTAAGTACTTCAGTTTAATCCTTGCTCGGGTTAACTACGTCAGCCTAATCATTTGTTATGGACAATTAAGTACTTCAATTAGTTTAATCACATATACTTTACTTGTACCGCGGTGCAAGTAGTGTATATAGGATGATATTGTAAGTAGTTTTTGTGTTTTTTTTATCAGACAGTGATTTTGTAATTCACAATCGTTCATCTTACAACTTCTATAATATTTGGATGTAGATTCTTTAAAGAAATGACCTATATGTATTTTATTATATCTGTAAAACATCGCAAATGTAATATTCCTATAGGAAGGACGTATCCAAATTTAATTTTTACAGGGGTATATATTTCCTCTGTTTCATATTCTAACACATTATAACATTTTTTTCTTGTTCCAACCTTTTAAGTTGGAACAAGTTTATAGGAAAACATAATAATATTTTCAACACAAAATAAATAAATAGCTATTACAATATATTCAATGTTAGATGTAATAAAACCAATTTGGTGCTCTGTGTATGTGTGTGTGTAAAAGTTGGTCAAATGATTCTAAAGAAGTTAAATCGTCTTATAATAAAATGGAGGGACTAATAAATAAAGTCTCAAAAGATAACATAATTTACACAAAAATTTTGTCTAACAGATTGAAAGTAAGTTTGAAGTGGGATTTTTCACGGCACGCAAAATGAACAAACCATTAGCGTGTGATTAACGGTGTGTTTATCACTAACTTAAAAATTAGATTATTTGATTTTTTTAAGAAAAAAATCCATATAAAAAGCTTTTAAAAGTACACCTTTTAGGACCCCTTTGAATCGCAAGAATGAGAAAACATAGGAATAGGAAAAATGCAGGATTTTGATAGGAATGTAAGTGTAAAACAGAGGATTGCAAAACACAGGAAAAACACAGGAATGGTCGTTTGATTGCACCGCAAGAAAAACACAGGAATTAGAGGAGAGATAAAGACTCAAAGAAAAGTTTCCAAGAGGTTTTACCTTATGTTAGAATTCCTCCAAAACTTGCATGGCATTAGGCAATCCATAGGAATTTCATAGGATTCCATAAGATCCATTCCTTTGATTCAAATGGCTATATAGGAAAAATTCCTATAGGAATGAAATCCTCCAAAATTTCTATGAATTTACTTTGAATCAAAGGGGGCCTTAGAAGTTTAAAAAGCATTCTACTTTAAAACTTACCACCCATAACTCACTACCGAATCCGCAACCTAAATGGCTAAATCTCTGTTTGGATTTAAGGAGAAAAATGTGGATAATTTTAAGGTAAACATGCTTGTCACGTGAAGCTTTACAAAAATGAGTCATCGTTAAGGTCTGCCTTTGTTTAACACAAGAGTCCGGTTTTAACCGATAAGAGATCAAAACAACCTCTAATACTTGCTATGTGAAGATTTACAAAGAGTTATAGTAGATCATCACGCTCTGCCTTTGTTTAACATATATATGTGTCCAGTTTTAACAGGTTAGAGATAAAAAAACCCTAATGAAGAACATATCACAATATCAAACTCCCAAAAAGAAAAAAAAAACAGAAGAAAAGAAAAAGAAAGCCACCCCCGGACGGAAAACGAAGATCCAAATATAGAGCAGGCCCGTATAATCAGAAGGAAACCAAAAAAGAAAAAAAATAGGAGAATTAAACGAGCAAGATATATCGTCGACGAGGCCCATCGCGTGCGCTTCCCCTCCCCTCTCGCCTCCCCAAATTCGCGTTCGCCACCGTCGCGTCCCCCCTCACCTCTGCCTCGCCGGAACCCTAGGGAGATCGCCGGAGCACGGCGCTGGCTCACGGGCGGCGGCGGAGATGAACTCGCAGAAGAAGCGCAGCCCCAAGATCGAGCCCTTCCGGCACCGCGTGGATGCGGACCCAAAGTCCTTCGACAAATCGTGGAAGAAGCTCGAGGACGCCATCCGCGAGATTTACAACCACAACGCCAGCGGCCTCTCCTTCGAGGAGCTGTACAGGTTGATAGATCTACGCCGCATCCCCTGCCTGATTTTTTTCTGTTTTATGCTAGGTTGATTTTGACGCGGCGTCCCATGTGGGGGGCGGGGGATACGGGGAATCGAGTTTTGTATGAAACGCCAGCTCGATTAGTAGATTTAGTTTCTCACACTGTCATCGTTGGAGTCATTTTTTTTTCCTTAGGTTTTGCTGTATGATCATCTATGTATATAGATTGGATATTAGGCGATGTGCAGGGAGTTTCAAACGATTTTAATCGATCGGATATATGCTACATGCATGCCTATTAGGTAGTTCTGTGTATTGATATGTAAATTAGCTTGTCATTCAGAGATTGGAATGTGTTGACGCCATTGAATTGAAGTTGTTAATATAGCCCTCTGGTAAATATGGTTGCGTGTATGCTGAGGCACCACTGTGAGTTTGTGACTACGGCACCTCCACTAGAGTTGAACTGTTGATTTTAGCAATGCTCTAGCTAAGTGTGTGCTGGTAGAATTATTAGGGGTATACTATTAAGCTGTTATAATTTTTGTCCCGTGGATGTGCTGTGTGATTAGAAAGCTGAATGTAAATTAGGCCATTTAATATGCTGGAGGCTGTTATGTGATTGGAAAGCTGGAGGTAATTGTTACATATTTAACATTCTAAGCTTGCTACATGGGTGATAATTTGTGTTACGTAAAGTACTTGCGAAATTAAACTCTGGTCCCTGTGGAATTTGCAACCCTAGTTTCATGATTTGCATCCATTGTACAGTAGAGAAAAGGAATTCCCTTATTTATGATCGATAATAGTGGTTCTCTGGAAATTGTAACGCTTTGGGGTCATGGGCTGGGGTGTAGTGATATTATCCGACATATGTACTGCACAGTGCACATGCCGTCTATTTCATGAAGGCCACATCTATGTATTACCCTATGGTAGGATTTTGTTCCCTCTCTTAAGCTTCAATGGATTCGAAATTTTCTTTAAGCCTGAAATATTGAATATAAGTCGGTCATATCTGCTTTGCTCCTATGATGTTTCTAGAATAGTGCTGGATAATTTTGTCTCCTCATAAGTTATTCTGGGTTGGAAGCCCTTTGCATATGCCCTTTTAATCAATATGATATTTTATAGCTTAAAGGTAATCTATTTACTCTCTACTAGTGAGCATGCTGGTTAATCATTATTTCAAAACATATTTCATTGTTTTCTATATGCTACATTTCATCGTGGTGTTGTACGCATATGTGTCCTTATCTTAACAAACACTATCTTACCTGGTTTTAACCATCATAATCTACCCATTTATTATTGTGTAACTACTTAGCAAGTAGAAATAATAGTAACCACTAGAAAAGGAAAAATTGGCTATACTTAATAATGTTTCATATTCTAAAGATTTTCCCACTCTGCTAAAGATTTTCCCTGCCAAAATATAGTATTATTGTAGATTTATTAATTCATTAGTTTTGGTTGAGATAAGACATAGTGAGGTCCTTTCTTTTGAGAGTTTGGTGTATATATTCAAGGAACTTGATCTTCCTGGCAGTGCATTGTAGTGCTCTCTTTACCTGCGTAAGTTACAGCTGATAAAAATATCCCTTCTTTGTTTGGTCCTCTTCATTTTATTAGACACCAAAGACCAAAGATAGAAATTAGCTGATAAGCACCTTTCATGCATTGCTCTTGTTGGCCTTTTGTTTTGCAAGCTTAGGAAGTTAGGGGGACTCCACATTGTTCTGCTATATCCTCTTAATTAATAGTGTATGGCATGCAGCAGCACTTTTGCAATAATACTTTTTTTCGATTTCCATATGTTCCTCATTTACTGGTTATTATTGCTATTTCCAATTTAATAAGTACTCCAGGCTTGATATATAATTATAGACAAGTAATATTAATATAATATAACTCAATTTCAAAATTAATACAGTTAACTTCGTAGTTCCCTTCAATTATAGCTTTCCATTCCTGCAAGCTAAATTGTTGTCTGCTACATCCATCATCTGTTATCACTGCTATGCTTTCACGACATGGAGTAAAAACATTGTTTGAAAGCTTAGTATCATCTATGTGATAGTGCGGGTGACATTGTGTGTTTATTATTTGGGAGCTCTGCACATATAATAATATTAGCTAGATGTTGTATAAGGGTTACGAGAAAACTCCTCTATTTTAGTTTCTTCACTTAATTCTATATCATAATACTCCTTTTGTGTGATCAGGACTGCTTATAACTTGGTTCTTCACAAGCATGGTCTGAAGCTATATGATAAACTCACAGAGAATTTAAAAGGACACCTGAAAGAAATGTGCAGATCAATAGAGGATGCCCAAGGTAGTTTGTTTCTGGAGGAACTGCAGAGAAGATGGGCTGATCACAATAAGGCACTACAAATGATCAGAGATATACTCATGTATATGGATAGGACATTTATTACAACTAACAAAAAGACACCTGTCTTTGACCTTGGTCTAGAGTTGTGGAGAGATATCGTTGTCCGCGCTCCCAAAATTCATGGGAGGTTGCTTGACACACTCCTTGAACTCATTCATAGAGAGAGGATGGGTGAGATGATAAACAGAGGTCTGATGAGGAGTACCACCAAAATGTTGATGGATCTAGGGTCTTCTGTCTATCATGATGACTTTGAGAAGCCATTCCTTGAGGTATCCGCAAGTTTCTATAGTGGTGAGTCACAACAGTTCATTGAGTGCTGTGATTGTGGCGAATATCTCAAGAAAGCTGAGAGACGGCTTGCTGAAGAGTTGGAGCGTGTTTCTCAGTATATGGATGCCAAAACCGCAGACAAAATAACTAGTGTTGTGGACACTGAGATGCTTGCCAATCACATGCAGCGGTTGATTCTTATGGAGAATTCTGGTCTTGTGAATATGCTTGTTGATGACAAACATGAAGACCTTAGCAGGATGTACAACTTGTTTAAACGTGTTCCTGATGGGCATTCAACAATTAGATCTGTGATGGCCTCTCATGTTAAGGAAAGTGGAAAGGCATTGGTATCTGACCCAGAGAAGATAAAGGACCCTGTTGAGTTTGTCCAGCGTCTTCTAAATGAGAAAGACAAGTATGATGAGATCATAAGTATTTCATTCAGCAATGACAAGGCTTTCCAAAATGCTCTGAATTCCTCCTTCGAGAATTTCATCAACTTGAACAACCGATCTCCTGAATTCATTTCGCTGTTTGTTGATGACAAGCTCCGGAAAGGGGTGAAAGGGGCCAATGAAGAGGATGTTGAAACTGTCTTGGACAAGGTGATGATGCTCTTCAGATATTTGCAGGAGAAAGATGTTTTTGAGAAATATTACAAGCAACACTTGGCCAAACGTCTTCTATCTGGGAAAACTACTTCTGATGAAGCTGAGAGGAGTATGCTTGTGAAGCTGAAGACGGAATGTGGCTACCAGTTTACGTCAAAATTGGAAGGCATGTTCAATGATCTGAAGACATCGCATGATACTATGCAAAGTTTTTATGCTAATCTCTCTGGTGATACTGATAGCCCAACAATATCAGTCCAGATACTCACCACTGGGTCTTGGCCAACACAGCCATGTACCCCCTGCAAACTTCCACCTGAAATTGTTGATATATCTGAGAAATTCCGGGCATTCTACCTTGGCACCCACAATGGCAGGAGATTGACATGGCAAACAAACATGGGGAATGCAGATATCAAAGCAACGTTCGGAGGCCGCAGGCATGAGTTGAATGTCTCGACATATCAGATGTGTGTCCTGATGCTGTTTAATTCAGCAGATGGCTTGACTTACGGTGACATTGAGCAGGCCACAGGTATACCACATGCTGATCTGAAACGCTGCCTCCAGTCTCTTGCTTGTGTTAAGGGTAAGAATGTGCTGCGGAAGGAACCCATGAGCAAGGATATATCTGAAGATGACACTTTCTACTACAATGACAAGTTCACAAGCAAGTTGGTCAAGGTGAAGATTGGCACCGTGGTTGCTCAGAAAGAAACAGAACCAGAGAAGTTGGAAACTCGCCAGAGAGTTGAGGAAGACAGGAAACCTCAAATTGAGGCTGCAATTGTCAGAATCATGAAGTCCAGAAGAGTCTTGGACCACAATAGCATAATCACGGAGGTGACAAAGCAGCTTCAATCGCGCTTTTTGCCAAATCCTGTTGTGATAAAGAAAAGAATAGAGTCCCTGATCGAGAGGGAGTTCTTGGAGAGGGACAAGGTAGATAGGAAGATGTACCGTTATCTTGCATAGATGCCCTCCCTGTCGAAACAACAGACTGTCCATAAACGGGTTGCTGCTATGTATACCTACCCATGTTTCAATTTCCTTCCATTCATTCTCTTTAGATCTGCTGCAGAGCCAAAGGTGGCATACTAACATTTCTAGGCCTGTTATCTTTGGTACAGATATAGAAAACGATCTTATATCTTTCTGGTAATACATAGAATGTTGCTGGTCGTTAATCCGCGGTTTGATTCTTCCGTGAGTTTTAGTTTTTTGTTATGATTAATTTGTGTTCATGGATGTGATAGTTGCATTTTGCGCTTGATATTGGTCAGTTTTTTTGGCCAACCTGTTCTTGTTCGAAGATGTGGTATTCAGTCTGGCGTTGCCTTTGCTGCTGTCAGTTTTCGCATGGGTACAGGAAATTGTTGAAGGAAAATAAGCGGGCTAAGTTTTTTCCAGGCAAATCGTCAATTTTGCTGGACATGTTTTTTCAGGCAATTCGTCAATTTGATAGTTCAAGCTACTGTTATATCTGGATTTAGAAAAAAAAATATAAATCTTGATATAGCACGGAACGTTGCACAAAATTTCCATACATCTGGGTTTAGAAGAAAATTTGAAAATGTGAGATACTTACTCCGTTTCATATTATAAGTTGTTTTGATTTTTTTAGTTAAAACTTTTAAGTTTGATTAAGTTTATACAAAATATATTAACATTTTAAACACAAAACAAACATTATCAAAATATATTGAATGCTACATTTAATGAAACTAATTTGATATTGTAGATGTTATTATATTTTTCTATAAACTTGGCTAAACATAAAGAAGTTTGATTAGAAAAAAGTTAAACCAGTTTATAATATGAAACGGAGGTAGTAGCATATAACATTTCACAAAATTTCCCTACCTCTGGGTTTAGAAGAAAAAATATAAATTTGAGATGGCATATAATTATGGGGGAATAGAGCTAACTGCTAGCTATAGTTTCTATCCTCTGATTTTCGTCGTCTATTGATTTTAGTCGGTTTCGTACATGCGGGGTCCATTCAGGTCGCTCTCCCACATGCATGACATTGGATCAACGCTTGCTATGTCCGTTTTCAATTGATTTGTTTCCAACGCATAGCCCCATGATTAGCCATATACAACTGCATTAACCACGGCAACCCTGGTTCTATCCAGCAACGGTTGTATAGATTGAAAGCAAATTATTATATTCAATAAACTTTAGTTTCAAATAAATAGTAATAATCTCATAAAAACCGTAATATATTTTAAAGTATTTATCAAATTCCTAATCTTTTTAAACTATCAGCATGCCAATATATATATTCATTACGTTTTTAACTATCCAGCTTAAATAAATTGATAAACATGAATTAACTCATGCTTAATACTCTTATTTTTCTTTATCGAGATACATGCTTACGAAGTTGAAAGTAAGTACGACTTGATACAACAATGCAAGTTAAAGTCACGATCTGTAATACCCCGATACTAAAATCAAAGCGTCATGATTCTTACCAAGCTTTTTTTCCCGGTCAACTAGTAATTGATTGGTAACACGTACAATAATAATAATTATGTGATATTTCAGGGTATATTATATCTGAACCTCTCATTGTTCAATATAGTTTACGCTGGCGTAGTTAGATCTCACCATGGTTTGCTGAGTTGTGTTCTCGTAGTAATAATAAATCCATAATCAGCCTCCATAATAATTCGGCCGTGTTTAGTTTCCCAAATTCTCAACTTTCCATCACATCACATCACATCGAAAACTTTCCTACATACATAAACTAACAATTTTTTCTCTAAACTATCAACTTTCTCCCAACTTCTCAACTTTTCCACCATCTAACCACAGTCTTCATAATGTGCGCATAATTCTTATATTTAAATCGGAGCTCTTGTTGGACACGTTTTTATGGAATGACCGGATTGATTTCATAAGAATTCAAATCGAATACTAGTGAAATTATATACCCTGGCCTAAGGTCTCGCTCTCACTCACCGACGTCACCGTTCCTTTATATTTTCACTAATCTATACCTAATTAAATAAGAATTCGTTTATAGAATAACCAAATCATACGGCGATTTGGCCCTCCCACGAACAAAACCACCGGTACACCGCCCCGGCGCGGCGCGCGGAGACGTGTCCCGATCCAACTCACGAATTGGGGAGCACACAACAAAATTCCGATCCAACCCTAAGCCCGATCCGCCCTAGCACGATCCCCTCCCCCCTCCCCGTCTCCGATCCCCCTCCTCCACCTCAGATCTCCGGCGAGCCGATCGAATCGGCGGCTGCGGCGGCGGCGGCGGCGCGATGTCGGGGCAGACGCAGCGCCTGAACGTGGTGCCGACGGTGACGATGCTCGGGGTCATGAAGGCTCGGCTCGTCGGCGCCACCCGCGGCCACGCGCTCCTCAAGAAGAAGTCGGACGCTCTCACCGTGCAGTTCCGCGCCATCCTCAAGAAGATCGTCGCCGCCAAGGAGTCCATGGGGGAGGCCATGAGGGCGTCCTCCTTCTCCCTCGCCGAGGCCAAGTACGTCGCCGGCGACGGCGTCCGCCACGTCGTCCTCCAGTCCGTCCGCTCCGCCTCCCTCCGCGTCCGCTCCCACCAGGAGAACGTCGCCGGTGTCAAGCTCCCCAAGTTCACCCACTTCGTCGACCCCGCCGCCGGCTCCGCTGGGCCATCCAACGCGTCCCCCAGCCTCACCGGCCTCGCCCGCGGCGGGCAGCAGGTCGCCGCCTGCCGCGCCGCGCACGTCAAGGCCATCGAGGTGCTCGTCGAGCTCGCCTCGCTGCAGACGTCCTTCCTGACCCTCGATGAGGCCATCAAGACCACCAACCGCCGTGTCAACGCGCTGGAGAACGTCGTGAAGCCGAGGCTGGAGAACACCATCAGCTACATCAAGGGGGAGCTGGACGAGCTCGAGCGTGAGGACTTCTTCAGGCTCAAGAAGATCCAGGGTTACAAGAAGAGGGAGATCGAGAGGCAGATGGCTGCAGCCAAGCAATTCGCAGAGGAACAGCTTGCGGAGGAGGTTGCCCTCAAGAGGGGTATCTCTCTGGGTGCTGCCACCAACATGTTGGTTGCCGGTGGAGAGAGGGACGAAGACATCATCTTCTGATCATCTTCGGTCATACAGTGATTCAATCGGTGCGTAGTATTGATGCTTTATGCTATTTTTGTGATCTGATATTGGAAACCTCTCATAGATGTGTTCGCAGTGGCACATTCTTTTCATAAGAACTACAATTTTAATATATCAGACTTCAGTATTAGTTAAGTTGCATCAATTAGAGATAACCGTTTTTAGGAACAGTGGTTCTTAGATGGATGCAATTTACTTTGTTAGATATGTCAAGATATCAAACTAATGATCCTATTCAAGCTTTGTATCGTTGATTGGAACTAAGCTGCTGTTGACAATAGCCATGATTGATTATATAGTTATTCTTATTAGATGATTGACATTCAACTTCACATTATCTTTTTTTTTTTGGCAAAAGTGTTGCCAACTGCACGGTTATGCTTTATAGGATTGAAGTGTAGTAAATAAGCTTTAGTAAATGAATATTAGTCACCTATATGACCAATTGACCAGCCAAGCTTCATACCTAGATCGTCTATTGTAGCCATGTGCTAACTAATCGAGTTTAATAGGCAGGTCGGTCACCTTGAATGTATTCCTCTGTGCATGCCATTAAATCAATAGGTGTGGTAGGATCTTACAAATAAAATAGATAAGTGCCAATTTGTAGCATTACTTATATATGGGCTTAAGCATTGCACTGTTTAGTCTCCATGTATAAATTGCAGGCAACATATTAGAGAAGTGAAGTGGGTTTATGTACTTTTAAGAAAGCATCGTGATAGTACATTAGTACTCCTTAAATATCAAGGTTTTATTATTGAGGAGTTTTATGTTTCTTATCAAAATTTTACTTTAGTTTCAATCACATCAACACATCCCAAGATAAATATAAATTGAGTTAACCACTAAAGCAGATAGGGATGGCTGATGTTTGATAGAGAGAGATGGGACATGGTAATGCCAGCATGCCAAGGAGATTAGTTTTGTTTTGCGTAGAAATCATGAGTTGTGTTGTCAGAAGTCATGACAAATGTTAAATGCAGTGCATGTGTATCTGGGTTAAAACTGCAAGCTGATCCTTCAACTCTGAAGGCCTGATGAATTTCAACTTGGACCTGCTAGTTTGCATGAACCAGAGGTTCACTGGACATGGATTCTTTGTGCTATGAGTCGCTGAGTTGCATTTCCTTTACAAAGCAAACTAATAGCGGAGCCTTTAGTTTACTTTAAAATTTTATGACAGTTCAAATTTATCAAAACCAAGGCCATTTTCCATAACCACTGTCCACTGATGAAGCTGAAGAATAAAAGTTTAGATTATCATTTAATCTTGACAAACTGGAATTGAGCATAGATACATGTGGTCTTTCTGCCTTTTGACAGATCTGCTACCTACTGTGGCTGAAATTGTTTCTTCTGTTCATTTGTGACACCAGCTTTAATAATGTGGACTATTGTAGCATTCACATATGGAATTAATAACTCTGTTTCCCAAAAGTTTTCACGCTGTTGCTTCTCTTTGCAGTGGTGGAAATAATAAGTTGTGATGCTGGAGCTCCAGAATCGCACCTGTTTATAGAGTGGCGGAGGTTTTGTTTCAGGCGGTAGTCTGGACTCTGTTCATCCAAAAGACCACAAATAATTTGTACTTGGAACCAACCAACGGATGGATTGTTTATGTGCAGTTTTCGTAGTTAATTCAATTGGGCTGTATTTCTTTGCCATGTTCGTTTTAGCTATATATTTGTTTGGAAAGGTGTTCGTTGATTGGGGTTTCGCAAACTGAAGCTGCAGACTCGAAGTGTATTTCGATCTGGTTGAGTAATTCTGTACTCTGTACTGTAGCAGCACACTTTTCGTTCTGAATTGTCGTGGATGGGAAAAGAATAATTAAGCTCTCATTTTGCCGACTGCTGCTAGGATAAAAACCATCTGCGCATAAAGCTTCTCGAGAATTTCACATTTCTATCGATCCTGAAGATTTTCATATAAAGCTGTTCATCCCTTGGGCAGGAAAAATAAATTCCAAAACGGCCTAGCTCAAATCTTCCGGTTAAGTTTCAGCAGTGGAGAGTTTCAAGAAAGACTACTATCCCTCTTTCGATGAGAAAGGGTCAGAATATACATCCTCTGTAACTCAGATCGACGGAAACACGTGTGTTCCATCTGAAACACATCCCTCTTTCGAGGAGAAAGGGTCAGAATATACATCCTCTATAACTCAGATCGACTGAAACACGTGTGGTACATCTGAAACACACCACACTGAAAAACTATCCATCTGCGCAAAACCCAAGACGTTGAGACAACATGAAGTCACGACTCACGAACAGTTCCCTGTCCCTCCCTCTATTATTATTATCCAATATATAGAGGGAAAAAACATAATTAATATGAACCAATTTTGGCCGCGTGTGTGCTGTTTCCAGATGGGCCATCACATGGTCTCAATTCTAAACAACTATTACACGAGAGAACCCAATCAATTATACAAGCATTAAACAAATTGTCTCGGTCAATATACAACATGAAAAGAATCTTGTCTTGAATAGAAAGGGCCTCGAAGCCATGAACAAGGCAGAGATGATTGATGGCGCATTGCAGCTAACTCTCTGCCAGCAATGGTGGGACAAAACTATAATTCTGGAGCGTTTGCTCAAAGATATGCCCTATTCTCAGCAAATTCCCCTAGTGAAACAGAAACAAAACAGATCATTGGTGGATTTTCAAATAGAAGAAAATTGCTAGAAAAATACAAGAATGAGAAAATAAACTGCCAAGCATGGAACAAGTGATATTGGTGCGCCAGCATTCAAGATCAACAATAGCATTTTATTACCTCACTGAAGGGGGATCCAATCATCTGAAGTCCAACTGGGAGCCCCGCAGATCCACCCTCAACAAATCCACAAGGCACAACCAATGCAGGGAGACCAGCCAAATTAACATTCACCTGCATCAGTCATTAGACTACCACTCCTTAAGATTCTCCTACTGCAGAACGTTTGACATCACTTGTGACCATGAGATTATCTACTAGAGGTTAGTGGTTTTACCAACATGTACCAAATTTTGCAAGAACTAGGAAGTTGCAGAATGCAGCAGACAATGGATTACTTTGGAGCAAACCCAAAAGTAGCTGTAAATCTAAACAAGAGAAATATGCTAAGGATTGTTACCGTCATGGTATCTCCTGCATACATAGCTAATGGATCATTTATCTTTTCACCTGCCAAAATTTATTGAGTTATCAATCCTAAAGGAAAGCAGTGAAGGAATCATACAATAAATAATCATATTATTAGCATACCTATCTTGTAAGCTGCTGATGGCGCAGCAGGTGAAACAAGAATATCGTATCTTTCCAGAGCTTCTTTGAAGCTTTTCTTAACCAGTGTCCTTACCTACTACAGTGAATGTGATTATTAATTTTTTTTTGGTTGCACAAATGCCTGCTGAGATGTAAAAATTATCAAAATGCAAAGTGCATAGGATGCTACTGTCTTATCATTACCTGTTGTGCTCGTTTGTAGTATGCATCATAGTATCCAGCAGATAAAGCATAAGTTCCCATCAAAATTCTCATTTTGACCTGAAAAATAATCAGAACAATGTTAGATTGTTTGTTTTCTCATGCAAATTACCAGCAAACAATTTGCGGTCCATGTGATGCACAAAAAACTTGCCGTATTGGTTATAGATAGCTAAGTTAGTCATGATAAGTTCCAATAATAAGAGATGGAGGTTGGTGGGAGTTGATGGACTACCTCGTGACCCAGACCGTTAGCCCGGGAACCTCCATAAAGTTCATTCAAGTCATCGCCTGAAACCTGCCTCCCATACCTGTAAACGATACCTGGAAAATATAAATATTTCTAACTTTAAGAATACAGGGAAAATGATGAGATTAAAGTACAGAAATATCACCTGATACCATCATAACGTGATAGATTAGAAGAGGCTTCAGATGAAGCCAGTATGTAATATGCGGGTAGGCCAAGAGAAAATGAAGGCAGAGAAACCTGAGAAGTAGAACAGCATAAATATTTTAATTTTTCAACAACTCAGTGTGAAACAAGAAATAACGTACTTTTTAGTGTAAGAGAAGAGTAACAAACCTCTTCCACCACTGATCCCAATTGTTCCAAGTGAGAAGCAGCATCCTTGATTGATGATATGACTCCAGTTTCTACACCCTCACCAAGAGTTTCTTGAATAATTCCAATTCTCATACCATTTAATGGTTTTGATTCTAGCAAATCTAGTGGGACCAACTCTGATTTATAGTCTGAAACATCCTATAGAAGCAACCAAAAAAAAACAGATTCAGCAAGCCTATGCATTCTGTCTTCTAGCTCCAAATCCAATTGCACATGTGTAAATCTTAAGGTGACCAAAATCATGGTAAGATAATGGAACGAAACTGTAAACCTACCATATTTTTTATATGCAATGTATTAAATCAGAACTTTATAAGATGGAGATGGACAACAGTTAGTTTCTCTCTGCCAAATCAATGTTAAGATTGTTAACCACAAATTTATTACAAGATTGCCATCAGTATCACACCACAACACACTAATGTCAGGATTTATGGGAATGATCAGACATCAAGATAATCAGTCACAGAAAGATAGTTGTCAATGCAACATAGGATCTTGCTGGGCAAGTTTTTGTTTCTGATATCTACATTGCTTAGAAGCTGAGATAAATGTTTTTTAGCCCTAGCTATTAAACTGGAGTATAGATGCCTAAGGATCACTAGATTTCAATTCTGTAACAGTTGAAACAGACAAAAAACATATCAGAATTAAAAAGGTAAAGGAAAAATGTAAGACAAGGATATGTTTCAGTTCCATACATGAGAGCTACTAGTTGAATCCATTTTGTCATGGCCAGCAATTACTGACAAGATTGTCGCAGTGTCAACAACTGATGAACCAAAGCATCCCACAACATCTAGTGATGAAGCATAAGCCATGAGGCCGAAACGAGAAACCCGGCCATAGGTTGGCTTTAACCCTACCACACCACAAAATGATGCTGGCTGTCTCACACTTCCACCTGTATCACTCCCTAAGGATACCACACATTGTCTAGCAGAGACCGCAGAAGCAGAACCACCTGAGGATCCCCCAGGCACACGTGAATCGTCCCAAGGGTTTGTTGTGACCTGCATATACCACCATTAATACCAGTCAGATCACCCCATATCTACACTTTGCTTCAAGCATTATAATGCTTTGTTATCATGTTATGCAACGGATAAAACCATAGGTGAAGCTCTTGCTAAGAAAATACTCCTATGCTACAAGAAGCCAACCAGCGATATGAACTGAGTTTCACACTGATAAGTCCAAATATACAATATCTGTGTTTGATTTCATTGGACTTCACTAACAAATATAAACACATTTTTGCTGTTCTAGATTACAAACTTTAACGAATTCTGACTAGAAAGATACAATGAACTGGTCTTAGTGTATCCAAACCTGAAACCCGGAGCCCTCTGTAGTGCTCCCCATGCCGAACTCGTCTAGGTTAGTCTTCCCCACAACAATGGCGCCCGCCTCACGAAGCCGCCGCACCGCAGTGGCATCGTACGCCGGCTGGTAACCGTCCAGTATTCGCGACCCACCTGTGGAGGGCATATTGGCGGTGCAGAGGTTGTCCTTCACGCCGACGAGCACCCCGGCCAGAGGCCCCACCGCATCCTGCCCCTCGGTGGCAATCCTCCGGTCGAGCTCCTCCGCCTCCCGCTCGGCGGCGGCGTCCGCCACGTGGATGAAGCTGCGCACGCTCGGCTCGGTACGGCGGAGGCGGGAGAGGTATTCCGCGGTGATCTCCGCCGCGGTCCTCTCGCCGGAGAGGAGCGACTCGCGGATGGAGAGGATGGAGGAGGGGGCGTGGGCCGCCGCGGCCGCCACCGTCTTGGCGGGAGCGGACGGGAGGGAGGAGACGGCGGTGAAGCGGCGGCGGTGGGGAGAAGGGAGGCGTCGGTGGGACAGGAGGAGGCGCTGGGCCTGGAGAGGCGGCGGCATGGCGGCGGCCGGAGGGGAGGCTCTCCGGCGAACGCCGCCGCGCGTGCGTGTGGGGGTTCGGGGTTTTGGGGCGCAGCAGATGAGGCGTGGAGAGGGGAAGGAGGTGTGCATTCGGGCTTGGAGATTGGATTGGGGTAGACGGAATGGATCGTTCGATTGAGGACACGTGTCCCTGTGACGATTGATGGCCGCACGATCGGAATTGGCGGCCCTTCTGTACTCGGAAAAAAAAGGGACTGCAGCTCCAAGACCATTTCTGCAAAATTTGAGAACGTTTTGTTCCAAAGAGAGCTTAAAAGTTAAAACTAGTTTGTTTTCACATTAGAAACTCATCACATGCGTAAAAAATATATTTAAATGTCTAAATTCACTGGTCTAGATGTACAGTTATTCAATGTTGTAGCTTGTAATTGTCAGTATCGTATAAAAATAATGATTTGCACCTCTTTTATAAACATATTATTGTTCTAGATATAACTACGTAGTTAAAGAAATGTATTGTTAACCCCACAAAAAAGGTATTGTTAAAAAAATATGGAGGCACATTTTTTTTACTTAATTTTAGTTACTCTTTTCTCTATGTTACATCTCATATTTAATCATACCTTTATCTCTCATAATTCATATTTCAAGAACGTAATCAATTTTGTTTATCCTAATTCTCTTATATCTCGTGCATTAGAAAAACTATACTGTAGGTATTAAAATTTAGGACATAAAACGAAACAACTGTTGTTCTTAGAAAATATGACTAAAAGATATAGCCAATAAGAAAATATACCATTACTTATAACCTATAACCCAAATAGTCTTGAGTTGGTAACACTAAGTATTTTTAAATATAAAATATTTTTAAAATCCTGAAAATGTTTGTCAATAAGCAATGGCTATAGTCAATGATCAAGGAATCAATTCAAATGTGACGGTGTAAAATTGTCAATCACAAGCACAAGTAATCAATCACTGACCTAGAAAATCACATGACATAGCCCCTAGCATTGTAGCTACCATATTATCACTGTGGACTCGTGGGTCGTTTAAAACCTAAATGCATAATAGACAAACCATACGTAAGAGTTAAGACGGTACCATATTGGCACATATATATATATATATATATATATATATATATATATATATATATATATATATATATATATATATATATATATATATATATATATAACTATAATCAATAGAACAATTACTAATTAAATTATGTACGGTACTAATAATGTAGGCTTAGAAAAATAGTGCTATATTTAACTTTATAAAGAAGAGAATAAACGTACATCTACATCTCATACATCCACATATAGATCAGCTATGTTAAAAGAATATATGTATATATACCATAAAATTTTATGGAATTTTATATAACAATATCATGTCTACTGCTAACATATTTTTATTCTCAGTCGACGCAGTAACAAAAAAAAAAAAAGAACGCCTCACGGTCACAATCTCACATTTCTCATCGCGCAGGCAAGTCATGACTGGGAAGAAGAAAAGAAACCACGGTGAAGCACGCAACGCCCCCTGAGGTTGAACGTGCCCGAAGGCGAAACCGAACACCTGAGCCAACCCAGCCCCTAGATTGTGTCATCAGTCATCACCCACATCGCTCGCGCTCCCATTAAAAAACCCCCTCCCCCCTCCTCCGGGCGGAGCTCCCGAAGCTCGCCCCCCACCACCCCCTCGCGCGCGGCCCCCACCCACCCCACCCTCGCAGACATCACCGCCGCCCACCGTTCCCATCGCCGCCGCCGTCCTCTCCCCCGCCCGCGCCTATATCATCTTCTCCCCCCCACCCTCGCGTACAGCAACGCATGCCCCCCCTCCTCCCCTCCCCTCCCGCTCGCCGCCATTGACCGAGTGATTCGCTGCCTCGCTCGCGAACTCCTACCCCGCCCGAGCCCGAGCCCAGGCCGCGGCCGCCGCGAGATCTCCGGCTGCTTTTCAGGTATGGTCGCCGCCTCCGGCCTCGCGCCGCCGCGGCTGGCGGTCTCCTGCCCGCGTGCGGCGGGGCGCGGCTGCGGCGGACACCACCGGGTTGGCTTCCTCCGATCCGCTCCCGTGGCGTTGGCGGGTCCCGCGGCCGCGCAGCTCCGGTGCTGCGCCTCCACCGTCGACGACGGCGTCGTCTCCGCCGCGGCGGCCCCCAAGCCCCGCCTCCCCAGGTAAACCCCCGCAGTGCCTCTGTGCCGGTGTGCCCCACGCGTGGGCGCGTGGCTCGTGGTCCAGTGGTTAAGCACTTTGGCTGCGAGATGTGGCTGGTTGTGTAAAAGTTAAAGAGATCCTACAGTCCGTTCACCTCGCGCAGAAGGTACCATTTGCGTGTTGTTCGATCGCGAACGGTGTTACCATTAATGTGATTTTTGTGCGTACTGCGGGGCTTTCCCCTGGTTTCTGTAAGAATGGTGCGATTTTTCAGTTGGCATGCTGTTGATTTAGCCTGGGTTTTGACTTAAATCACGCATGCTGCTCAATGTGCTTTGGTTGTTCAGTGGTAGAGGGTTTTAGGTGGGAAATTTGCCGTTGCCTGTGATGATTGTTCATTTATTTGGTTGGTCGGATCGGAGTGCCACCGGGACTTTCCTTATAATCTTGTACTAGGGGTTTATGTGGGCTTCTTATTGTCGAAATGCACTAGTTTTATGTAGTCAGATTGCTATAACTGCTCAGAATCTCTGATATTTTGATACTCCATTGAGATATTTTGATACCCCATTGCTGATGTGAATTTGCCTCAACTCGTTTATTGTTACTATGTGTGACCGGAATAGGCCGTTTCCGTGTATAGCGGAAGAATGGTACCTCATGGTTCCTCTTATTATAGACCAGCATTGTCATTAAATGTGGTGGCAAATGATGCAGTTGATGTACCTTTCACTGTATTGCAGCACTATTGCTATGGTTGGTCCAACAGCACTGGTTGGACTTACTCGTTGATCTGCACTTTTTTTGTTAAGGTGTCTAAATTATTTTCGACTGTGGAATGAACTCATAAAATTAATGGGAACCTGTAGGGTCGTCGGTATGGGTTCAAAACTCATTGGATGCGGATCGGCCACTCCATCGCTTAGCGTTTCAAATGATGACCTTTCTAAAATAGTTGAAACATCAGATGAATGGATCGCAGCACGGACTGGGATTCGGAATAGGCGAGTTCTTTCAGGTACTTCTAGTTCACCTTATTCCATCGAGTTTCATGACAAGTTAGTTTCATTAGCGTCAGTTGTGCCTCCTCTATGTGGATGCATAATAAATATTTGTGGCACATCATCATAGTTGATTGGTACATCACACCACCATTGATGATTGAAGTATTTTTACATCGTGGACTTGTTGATTCTATGAAGAATGTTGATAGATTATAGATGAACATATGTTCTGCTACAAGGCATTTTTGTGTCTATGGTCTAGGCTTAACAGCATCATTCAGATACCATGGCTCACAGACTATGTACGAAGATAGATAAGAGTGAATTTTGATAATTTGCTGTTACCAAAGTAAAACTCCAGTAAACATGTATCTTGTTACTGTTCCAAGATTGTATATAAACAGCGTGGCACTTTTCACATATTTATTCTAGTTATCTTTAATACAATAGATGTGAACCACACCATTGAAAGTTGGTCTTTTGTGTTGTGAACGTATTATGATCAATAGCTATTCAGGTGTGCAGCGTGCTTCATTTGTTTATTCTCAGGAGTAATTTATAGTTTTCATGTTTAGGAAATGAGACACTGCGCGAGCTTTCAGTACAGGCAGCAAAAAAAGCTCTTGAGATGGCTCAAGTAAATGCTGATGATGTTGACCTTGTTCTCCTTTGCACGTCTACCCCAGATGATCTGTTTGGAGGTGCTGCTCAGGTATGGCTAGAAATATGCATTAGCATTGTACTATATTGTAGTAGTTATCGTTCACATGTTTTCTTACTACTACTTACTAAAAATATTAAGAGAGTAATTATCTCTCAACCTAATATATGTCTTCAAAGATCAGAATTGCATGACATTCCCAATTGCAAGTAAGAATATTAGTATGTTAGATGTAAATTATGTTATGTTCTGTAAAGTAATGATATTGGCCCCATCCCATGGACCATGGTCTTGTGTGTATTTACTTCTTAATTAGTTTTACATGTATGCCGCCTGTGGGTATTGTGCGAGTTACTGCTTATTCCTGGTTTTGATTAAAGTCATCTCATTCTTGATAATCTACATCTGTTTGTATTTTAATGTATAGCATAACTAGAGTGGAATGGGGTTTTCTTTAGCGTTAGGTTTATTCAATGAATTGTTGTTCAACTCCAGTTGCTAGTATATATTTCATGTTGGAGATTGACACTTTTATATTTACTCCCTGACCACTAGTTTTTCTATTATGAGTCTTTTTATCCTTAGGAGACATTGAGTGGTAGAGGTATATTCTACTGTTAATCACGATGTATGTACTCCCAAGGAATAGGACCATAAAAATATCTCCTGTTACACTCCCATCTGTTGACTTGTTTTCTCTGTTTTAGACTAACATCTTAAATTTTGACCTCTAATATGTAACAAACAATTGAGATTGATCATGTGAAATGGTAGCATAGAAGTTTTTTTGTGGGAAAGATTCAAAATATTATTAAATTTATACATAGCTATTAAAATGTTACGACAACAAGGTGTTGGAGATCACGATAGTATCCAAAACATCATATATTCTTGAATAGAGGAGTATTATGTTGTTATACATGAAGGTAAGTATATATTACGAAAGTGTGTTTCATATTATATCCTGCAATACACACTTGACCAATCTCGATAATTTTTGACATACTGATGGTCAAACTAAAATGTTTGGTTGCGCATTTGTATTACTTCCTATATGTAGCATCAGATGGAGTAGCTATAAAATAATATATACACAATAACACAATGAATCCGGTCTTTGTATCTTTCTTATTTCCTTCTATGTTTTCTTGCCTGTTTAGTATTTTAATCGCTTTGAACTACATCTACCAGTAAAACTATAAATTCCCATCATAAATGTATATTGATTTATTAACTTGACTGCTCTCTTATGTTCTTTTAAAAAAAGATGTGCACAATTTTGCATTAAAAACATCTGGTAAAAATATAAACAGGTGCTGGCGGAGGTGGGATGCGCAAATGCATTTGGCTTTGATATCACTGCTGCATGTAGTGGGTTTATTATTGGTTTAATTACGGCTACTCGTTTTATCAAAGGTAACTCTTTTTTTTTTCCTTGTGAGGATTGTTGGCTATCAAACACTCACAGGAGGTTGTTGTTGTCACCTTGTTCGATTAATATATGACAATTTCGCAGGTGGAGGCATCCGGAATATTCTAGTAATTGGTGCCGATGCTCTTTCACAATTTGTGGATTGGACAGACAGAGGTACATGCATCCTCTTTGGTGATGCTGCTGGTGCTGTTTTGGTTCAGGTATTTGTTACTTTTGCTGAAATATCGATATGCTTTCCACTATCCACCAAATTATTACTCCGTACTAAGTATGAGCATCCCATGCTTAAGTTGGTTTTCATAGACCATTGTTGGGCAAACACGATAATTTATATATTGCAACTGTATAGTGGTACGCATTGTACACAATCTTTTGCAAGTTATTTAATTCACAGTTTTTCAGGCATGCAGTGCTGATGAAGATGGCTTGCTAGGTTTTTGCGTTCAAAGTGATGGCAACGGACAAAAGTGTGACTTCTTTTAATATTTAACTGAGATCACATTTCTGCTACCATGTCTTATTAATTTCTCTGTTTACCTATTTTAGGCACTTAAATTGTGTCTCGTCGCATGTTGAGTCTATCCTGTCGAAGACCAATGGTGTCCCTAGCTTCCCACCTAAAAAGGCAACCTTCTCCAACATTGAAATGAATGGAAAGGAGGTTTTTCGCTTTGCTGTGCGATGTGTGCCACAATCTATTGAGAAGGCATTGGAAGAGGCTGGTTTACCTGCTTCCAGTATTGATTGGTTGTTGCTGCATCAAGTGAGTATCTTATATCGATGAATTTACTTTGACCGGAAGCATCAATCTAATTGACCTGCCATTTTACAGGCTAATCAGCGGATTATTGATGCTGCTGCCAGTAGGTTGGATATCCCATCTGACAAAGTTATTTCAAATCTTGCTAATTACGGAAACACCAGTGCGGCCTCAATTCCATTAGCATTAGATGAGGCTGTTCGAGCTGGCAAGGTGAAGGCAGGCGATGTTATTGCAGCATCTGGTTTTGGTGCTGGACTTACATGGGGTTCAGCTATTGTCAAATGGTGCTAATCATTCCGCGCGGTAAACATTTGCAACAACCAAACACCGTTCCGAGATTTCATGTACGTGGCCTAGGTTTAAGTCTTCCAGGGTCATTTGCCCTTTCCCTGTCCGACATTGTTTTTTGGGTTAAATCTCCGTCATTTTGCTTGCACATGAAACAGTGGTGCGTCCTTATTCATATATTCCTTTGGCTCGTTACACAGCTTGGCTGTCAGTGTGGTAACAAGTCTGGATTGTACTACTAGCTCTTTGTAGTTCAAGCGATGCGTAGAAATATTTAAATCCGGGATTGAACTTAGCTGGCCTTGAGGGAATATTAATATTGTAAAGTTACTGGGCCTTCTTAACAGGGTGCGCCCTGAAAAATTTTAATTGAACTGTGGTCAGCGTTCTGGCACTGATAATAAGCATGTAAGAAAGTGATGGATGTTTGTTGTAGGTCAATCCTGAATGAATGCTTCTTATTTGTTTGGAGTTTGTTGCTTTCACTTGTTACACTCTAGAACATTTTCTCTTCAATATTTGTTACTTTTGACGTTACAGTTCTCTCTCTCCTGTTATTACCGGCATTTCAGTATAAGCCCTTTCAGTTCTATCGTAGTGTAATTGTGTAAACATGGTATTGCCAAGAAGTTGAACTTTCCGTTAAATGTTCTATCATAGTGTAAACATGGTAGATAACTCTGTACAATCTCTTTACAATTTTCTTTTGTAATTTAATATAGTAACTGTTTCACGTAAACAAAAGAAGTTTAAACTTTCAGTTTTATCACTGTGTAAAACGTATTGGCAAGAAGTTGAACTGTTAAAGGGAGACAAAAGAATTGGCTACGCTGATAAAGATGATGAGATGAAATGTGACCGGCGGAAATTGGATCATGTAGTCAAGACAAAAACAAAGAAAGTTGAACTGTTTAAGGGATACAGATACAGAAGAATTTGATCATGCAGTCAAGACAAATGAAGCAAGGAAAAAAAAACACTGAAAAAAACGATTCCATTGCCGGGATTTGAACCCGGGTCGCCTGGGTGAAAGCCAGGTATCCTAACCGGACTAGACGACAATGGAAATGTGATACTATTAGGTAGCATAATAATTTAGTAATATTGATGATGAATCTACTTTCAACGCATCAGTGGCCTGGCCTTATTTCTTTTTGTGACACTTGAGACTTAGATCGCGTAGTGGGTGATGTGAACGACGTCCTCGGGCCTTGACGGCGGGTGGGTCTTGTTCCTCATCCGCAGCTGCTGGTACTCGCTGTACAGGAACCTCCTGTACCGCGGCGCCTCCCCGATCTTCTCCGTGTACTCCGGCAGCGGCTCAACCCATCTGTCGCCGTGAACGTTGAAGAAGAAGACCAGCGAGTGCCGGTGCACCGCTGGCTTCCTCACCACCCGGTGCGTCGCGCTCTTCATCTTGCCGTTGGTCAGCACCTTAACAATCATATCAGTAGACAAATGAACGGCAACATCACTCTCAAACCACTACTAGAGAAACCATCTTTAATCGGTTGCCTAAAAACAACAATAGTCCCGGTTGCTTAAAAAACCGAGAGTAAAAATCATTTTTAGTCCCGGTTTAAAAGTGTTATGATCTTTAGTCCCGATTAGTGTTACCAACCGGGATCGACTAAAGATCATCTTTTATACCGGTTTATTCATTAGCACAACGTGGCAGGTCTCCTAATATTTTTAATCCCGGTTGGTATAAACAACCGGGACTAAAGATCAGATTTTTAGTCCCGGTTGTTTATACCAACCGGGACTACAAATCAGTTTCCCACTACAAATCATTTTTAGTCCCGGATTCGTAGTCCCGGTTGGGAAACCGGGACTATAGGGGGTTCCCAACCGGGACTTAAAAAGCGATTCTCTAGCAGTGAACTAACAGTGCATAAATAAAAGAGTGACTAGCAATGTGAGCCACCTTTGCTGCCAAAGTTTTATTTTAAGACATCCATATATCCAGAACTAGGTAATTTTGCTATTGTTCTAGTTTGGATCATCCCAAATAAGTTTTTTTAGTGCACATCAATAAATCCCAAATACATTGGTTTCGACACATGACAAACTCTGCATGCCATATCTTTACCATAAGCTTATACATAGCTAAAAAAGAGAGTTGGATGATCCACACTGTAAAACTAATAAAATTACCTAGGCTGTGTTTGGAACTACCGGTTCCCAGCTCATCCACCTCGTTTTCCACGCGCATGCTTTTCAAACTGCTAAACGGTGTGTTTTTTTAAAAAAAAAATTTTGATACGAAAGTTGCTTAAAAAAATCATATTGATCCATTTTTTTAAAAAAATATCTAATATTTAATTAATCACGCGCTAATAGACCGCTCCGCTTTCCATATGCACAGTGTGTGTTAGGAACCTATGGTTTCAAACACTGTTTAAAATTTTAAAAAATCGGTTTAAGTAAGGTTTAAAATAAAACTTTGACAGTAAAATGTGATCCAAATTAGTACTCACTCTATATAAAACTTTGAATATAGTAGTGTTGTGCAGTCACCTGTATGTCGTCGCCGATGTTGACGATGATGCTGCCCTCGACGGGGTCGACGGGGACCCAGGCGCCATCCTTGAGGACCTCGAGGCCGCCAACGCCGTCCTGGAGAACGAAGGTGATGCAGTTGCCGTCCTCGTGCTCGCTGACGCCGTTGTTCTCCTCCGCCGTCGCCGGGGAGTAGCGCAGCGCCGCAATGAAGTCGAAGCTGCGGTCGCCGTTGTACTCCTTGAGGAAGCCCGGCGGGAGGCCCATGCACTCGTTCAGGATCTCCTGGATGAGCACGCCCAGCTCCGTGAGCTTGCCGTACAACTCCTCTAATGCCTCCCTGATGAACAGTTTCTTTTAGAAATGATGACGAAAACGACGGATCTTTTAGGTAGAAAGCAACAATTTTCAGGGAGATGTATTCTAATCTTTTGGATATACGTCCAACCATTTTTTAATATTAACTAAATACTACCTCTATTTCATATTATAAAATTTTCTAGCATTGCTCATATTCATATATATTATATGTTAATAATAAATCTAAACATATATGTGTGTCTAGATTCATTAACATCTAGATTCATTAACAGCTAAGATGAACTTCGCTGTTGCAGATTTCGAAAGCCGTATTTTTTGAAGTGGTACATTCCACTATATGATTTTTGTGGAATGCAAACTAGTATGGTAAGTACACCTTACGTCTCTTTTGTTAGAGTCTAGATTAAATCGTGTCCATTAACCATAAAATTAGGTACAACATATTTCTCATCATCTCATGTTGTAATACTAGTGTTAACGCGATTTTTTTTTGCGGGGAGTGTTAACGAGATCTTAAAACAATATTAAGACTTGTTTTAGCTGACGTCACTCTAGCTAAAAAAAAATATAGACCTTATACGCCAGTGAAACATGCTTCCCTTATTCCTTCCCTACCTCGTATGTGGGCCTTATCGTTTTTCCTTACCATAAAATCGTCACGGAGGACGGTGACTTAAGTCAACACACATCACGTAGACGTCACATTAGAAGAAACCGGCCTCGATACTATCACATGACTATATTTACACTTGTTTTGAAAGATAAAGAACATGTTGTACCGGGTATTGCTAGTGGGCAGGTGATCGCTTCCCTTTCCTCCTAGCGATCACCCGCCCCTCCCCCCTAAATACTCCTCTTTCATCTCTCTTTTTTACTTTTCTATTACATCATAAATTTCAAAAAAAAAGTAAAAGAAAATTAGGGGAAAAAAATCTAATACTCTCATTCATGTGCATAGACTTTGTACCGTAAACTTTGCACGTATAAATTTTATGTATAGAAATATATATAAAATATTTGAATCTGAATTTGAATTTGAATCGAGTATATAAACTTTTGACTTATAAACATTCGCTCTACAAACTTTAGGTGGATAAACTTAAGATGTGTAAACTTTAGGTGTATAAACTTACTAAAAGAGGAAAATATGAAATATTTGAATTTAAATTTGAACTTGAATCGGGTATATAAACTTTTAACTTATAAACATTCGCTTCATAAACTTTAGGTGGATAAACTTTAGATGTGTAAATTTTAGATGTATAAACTTACTAAAAGAGGAAAAGAAAAAAAAAATCACTGGCAGCGATCGATTGCCCGTTAGCCTTCTCGCGTTGTATCCGGTTGAGGGAAGTGATTAAAGTTCAACCCTAGCCCCCCAGGTCCCTCAAGGGGATTCCAACAGGCCGCGACGCACTGTCTCTTCTCGGGCCAACCGCCCTCTACCTATCTGCACGGTTGGGCCTTGTCCCGTCGACGCTTCTCTTGAAAGGCGGCTCAAGTCCAACACAGCAGGCGGAGCCAGGACGAGACGAGAGGCGACACCGCGACAGACAGACGAGGCCTCGTTCGTTGACTGCCTCTCGTCTCGCCTCGTCTTCCCCGTGCGAGCGGCTGCCTACCTCCCCTTCTCGCTGCGCCCCAAACTTGCCGCGAAGCAGCGGTTGCTCCCCTCTCGTGCTCGCCGCCGGCTCGGCCCCGTCTCGCCTCGGCCGCCCATCCGCGCCTCCTCCGCGGGTCGCAGGTGAGCCAGCAACCTGCCATCGTCACCATCATCTCCCCCGTCCTCAATTTCTCGTGTTTTTTTGGGGATAGCTCGTGTCAGAATTGGTGGTAGTTGCTTCGATCTGCTTGTTGTGCGTGCTCGCGTTCGGGGAGTCTTGATCCGTGAACTTCCTCTGCGCGTGTAGATCTGGATCAATTGGGACGGAGGGGGAGGACGCGCGCGAGGCGGGTGGACGCGGCTTCCGCTACTTTCATTTTTCCTTTGCTAGTGAAAGGAGGTTTAGTTTCTAACTTTCCATTGGTACGGAGACTATAGCTTGGTGATCATGCATATTTATATATGTTTGCTTGTATAGCAGGTCGCTCGAGTTTGCTATATTTAGTTCTTGTTCGTATGGTTTCCTAATTTTAGTTTTACCACTCCGACGGTTGTGAGTTGTGACTGCACGATGCTTACACAACAATCCCCTGTACCATGTGCGTGTTTTTCTTTTGCTTCTGCTTATACTGATTCTTCGTATCTGCTCAATTTGGATCAGGGTGTCGCGCTTGGACCAAGGGCGGCTTCTCACAGCATGACTTAAAGTGGAAATGAATGCACATTCCATAAATGATTGCTTGATTTGCAGTTCTTGGAGCTGTGCACTATTATTTTGTCCAATTCCAGTACATTTGATTCTTGTTTGACAGGTATTGCTGCTTCCACTTATGCCTTTTTTATAAGTTACAACCTGTGAAAGATATCATGTACTTCAACATATATCTTTGTGCAATTAAATCCAAGCATTCACTTATACAGAAATTCGTGGAGTCAATCTAAACTATTTCTACTTCACCATTGACCCTTCTACTGTCATGTTAAATTCTATGAGTTACCTTTCAATATTCTCTTAGGTGGTTCTGCCAATAGTTTTGTGTATATAATCATATTTACATTAGCTATCACAATTAAACTATTTTGTTGATAATACTTTGGCACCTTTAACAGGACTTGCTTTGTGCAACCTTCCTGTGCGACAATGTTTGATTCTGCGCACAAAGCTCAATACATCGACGGACAAAGAGAAATGTTTAAGAGGTTCTTTCATTTACCTTAAAAGCAGTTTTCCTATGTTTGAACACCTTGTACAAATGTTATCTTGTCACTTTCCAGTAGTTTTTGTCCTTTCTCCTGTATAAAACGGAAATCTTTTGTTGTAAAACTAACTTTGTTACGTCCACAGCATAATCACGAGTGAGCCCAAGCCTCAGCCAAAGAGTCGAACTCGAGCTCCAAATGAGCATGTCTCTACATAACTTTTATTGTTTATTTGATAAATTAGTAGATCAAATACACATTAGTGTGTACCAACAGCAGTTCCGCACAATGAATTAGCATGTATTGGCATCATATTATCTTAGTCCCTTTTCTTCTCTTTTATTAATGTAATTAACTAGAAATCAATTTTGCTTACCAAGAGATTATCCATAAAATATACATTATACTGTTCATGAGCCAAACGCGGTAGCCAAGATCGAAGTCAAGCCAAACGTTTCTACTTGGAAGCTCGAAGATTACATAGGCTCGTTTTGAGCTTGTGTTGAGCTCGAGCCTAGGCAGTCATGCTCGGCTCGTTGACGGCCCTATTATGTGTCTTTGTTTACCATTCTTCGCATACATATTTTCTTAGGTTGTATAGGTAGTACTTTGGTTTTTTCTGTCAGGGTTGCCTAATCTTGTGTTTCTTGAACAAAAACACCAAATCTAACCTGAGAATTGCCCAGTGCATTTAAGTGCTCCTTTGGTCCTTCCTGCTAGAATGGTTCAGTGTAAAAGGACAGTTTCATGTTTCTATCAAATGTTATATGTTTGACAATTATTACTGTGTGTACAACATTGCTGTTCTTGTTTTACTGTTGTGATTTTCTTAATCATATCCAAATAATTCTGCAGATTGGATGAGTCAAGCCCTAGGTCATCTGTACCTTCTGAAGTGGGAGGGAGGAGCACCCTGAAGTTTAGCATGCCTAGTTTTGGTTATGATTCATTTAATCCCGTAAGATCTTTCTTGTCAGGGGTGAGAAAGGGTTCTGGAAGACTTAAATCACTTCGGCAATCACTTACATCTGGTGCTCCTAAGACAGCTTTTGCGGAAGATCTTAAATCTTTTAAGAAGACTATATTTGATCCCCAGGAAAAGTTTCTCTTTCAAATGAATTGGTTTTGCTTCCTATCATGTGTTTTTGCTGTTGCCGTGGATCCACTATTTTTCTTCCTACCCATTATCGACGGCGATGACAAGTCCAGTTGCATTGGTATTGATAAAAAATTGGCAGTGACATCAACAATAATACGGACAATTCTGGATCTGGTCTATCTTATACGTGTATTTCTTCAATTTCGCACTGCTTATGTTGCTCCATCTTCTCGAGTGTTTGGAACTGGTGAGCTTGTGATTGATCCAATGAGGATTGCTATTCGGTACTTAAAGAGTTATTTTGTAATGGACTTCTTTGCTTTGCTACCACTTCCACAGGTACATTCCTTCATTGTTTGTATCACAACTTGTAGTATCATATGCATATGCTTTTGTTAGATATGATTTGTATTACTCTACTTCATTGTTTTAAGCATTTCTTTTCCTGTTTTCTTTGAACTATCTTTCTTAATCAACAGATTGTTGTTTGGAGATATCTCCATACTTTGGATGGCCCAGATGTACCGTCAACAAAAAATGCATTGGTTTGGGTTGTATTGTTTCAATATATTCCAAGGTTGCTACGGATTTTCCCTGTGACCAAAGATTTGAAAAGGACGGCTGGTGTTTTCATTGAAACTGCTTGGCTTGGTGCTGCTTACTATCTTCTATGGTTTATGCTGGCTGGTCATGTAAGTGCTTGTATGTATCTTCAGCTGTTAGTGTCTTCATCTGGAGGGCATTATCAAAATGTTATTTTATTTTCCTTCTTTTACGATATGATGAGAACCTGGACTATTAACAGAGTTGATTTCTGACTTCTCCATTGTTTGCGGATCTTGTATTCTTGTCTTGGACTTGTAGCATTGAATAGTACTCTTTGAATTTTTCTATATTTGTTAGATTAAAAACAAATACACTTTGTGCCTATTTATTTAGAAATTTTGTATTTCTTCATGCTACCAAGTTTAGATACTTTTCGCCGGTTATTGTTGCCAACAGTATTTTTATTAAAAAAATTTGCAGCATTGTTCATTAACATTATCTTTTTTTTTTTTTTGAACACAGGAGGTTCATTAACATTATCTCGTAGAATGTTGTAGAGAATCACATTTCCCTGACATATTGTACCTTTTCATTTAAACTTTGTGGTGCAGAATGTTGGTACTTTGTGGTATTTTTTGACCATAGAGCGGGAAGATTCTTGCTGGCGCTCGAACTGTCATAGCAATGATGGCTGTAATAAAAGCTACCTGTACTGTAGTGATAATCATACTGGCAACTATACCAGTTGGCTTAGTAAGAGAACAGAACTTCTCAGTGCATGCAGTACTAATTCTTTCCAATTTGGTATTTTTGAACAAGCGCTGGTGTCTGGAATACTTCGTCCAGGAAATTTTATCTCTAAAATCTGCTATTGCTTCTGGTGGGGGCTACAAAATCTAAGGTAATGGAGAATACTTGATCTATCTGATGACTGTTGTATGAGAAATATCTCGTGATGCAGAATGCTTATTTATGAAATGCAAGGCTTTGCTGGCCTTAGTGTGTGTAAAGTCCATTATTCACCACTTTCTAAACTCTAAAGGGACAAAAATATACCAAGGATGCTGTTGCTGTGTTCTGCAACATTTCATTTTATGCATCACTCCGATTCTGATAAACTGGAACTGGAGTATTGCGAGGGAATTAGGGCTAGCATGATAAGTCCTTTGACTACCTATCCAACCGTAGTGGAATCAGTGCCACTGAGCACATCAAATGATTGTGCGCTGTGTTGGATGGCGTGGCATACAGAGAATGAATAGATATAATTTTAATTTGAGCATGATAGGTGATTGTGTTCTTTTTAAAACAACAAAAATATTCACATGGGTCAGAGCTAAATTGTTAACTAGGTCTTGTACAAGCCGTATTATTAGTAATAAGGCTGATACTTTAAATTTAGTCTATTTGCACCTTAGTGCTTTAAACTAAATTTATTGATTTTAATGACTAATTTTTTTCGTTCCTAAATTTCTACCAATCCAAGCTGCCTAGTAATAGTAGCAGTAGCAGTAGTTGGCAGTTTCCCACATTCCTGGTAACCAATGGGGGCAAGCTTGAGGAGGAACATAGGTCTAGGAACTGGGACCTTTTTTTTTTTTTTGGTATCTAAATATGTGTTCTAGAGTTAGTCATTTTGTTTGTACTCCCTTGACACATGATCTTAGAACCGGTGAAACTTGTTTAGGTTTTATGGACGGTGGACCTTTAAAGCTTCAATATACATTTTTTATTTTTCTCATGAAATTAATTTTGTGATGTGTAACATACCACAGAAATTGGTGATAAAATTGTACCTCCCAAGATTGTGTCAGTATTCAAACGACCAATTTCTGAAGCCAAAGTCTTATATGTCTATATGGCTATGTCGATATCTGATATTTATGGTCCATCATTCTTATGACTAACTTCCGTTTCCATTTTCATCAGTACCCTTGGTCAAGGGCTTCAAACAAGCATATATCCTGGAGAGGTGTTATTCTCTATCGCAATATGTGTTATTGGGCTAATTCTTTTTGCTCTCCTCATCGGCAACATGCAGGTGAGTGAAATGGTACTAAAATGCGCTACTTAATTATTTTCAGTCCTTTTTCTTTGGTTTATTCTGAATATTTTTTTCCAGACCTACCTTCAATCAGTTGCTATACGGCTTGAAGAGATGAGAGTTAAGAAACGTGATGCTGAGCAGTGGATGCATCATCGTTCACTGCCTCCTCAAATAAGAGAGCGAGTAAGGAGATATGAACGCTATAGGTGGTTGGAGACCAGAGGAGTAGATGAAGAAAATTTGGTTCAAACCCTTCCAAAAGACCTTCGGAGGGACATTAAGCGCCATCTCTGTTTGGGTTTAGTGAAAAGGGTTAGATATATCTCTGTCCAAGTATCTTTAAGCCTTTCAGCAATTTTGTGCTGATAAATAGCATTGTCCTTTTTTGCTTGTAGGTACCTTTGTTTGAGAATATGGATGAAAGATTGCTGGATGCAATATGTGAGAGGTTAAGGCCTACACTATACACTGAAAATGAATACATTTTGAGAGAAGGCGATCCTGTGGACGAGATGCATTTCATCCTCCATGGCTGCTTGGAGAGTGAGACCACCGATGGGGGCCGAAGTGGATTCTTTAACAAGGTCCAGTTAAAGGAGGGCGCTTTCTGCGGTGATGAGCTGCTCACATGGGCATTGGATCCTAAATCTGCTGCTAACTTCCCAGCTTCAACTAGGACAGTGAAAGCTCTTACTGAGGTTGAGGCATTTGCGTTGTGTGCTGAGGAGCTGAAATTTGTGGCCAGTCAGTTCAGGAGGCTCCACAGTAGGCAAGTTCAGCACACGTTCCGGTTCTATTCCCAGCACTGGAGGACATGGGCGGCCTGTTTCATTCAAGCGGCATGGCGCCGCTATTACAAGAGGAAGATGGCCGAGCAGCATCGCAAGGAAGAAGAGGCTGCAAACCGGCAAAGCAGCAGCAGCAGCCACCACCCTAGCCTCGCAGCAACCATCTACGCATCTCGCTTTGCAGCTAATGCACTCCGAGGAGTTCACAGGCTCAGAAGCAGGGCCAGCCCGACAATTGTGAGATTGCCAAAGCCTCCAGAACCAGATTTTGCCGTCGATGAAGCTGACTAACAAGAAGAAACACACTGAAATTGCATGTATTAAGTTGTGGATTGGAGGCATCATGTAGATTATGTACAAAATTCAAAAACAGCCAGCAGAGTTTTTGCTTGTAAAAGCCCTGTAAGTTTGTAACCACGCAAGAACCATCACGGAGTACATGTACTTTAGTCTTGCACTGCTAAATCCCATCTATAGCATACAGAAATTAAGCAGAAGTTCCTTTCGGAAAAAAGAAAAAGAAGTTATGCAGAAGTTTAAATCCTCTTGTGTTTGTGTTTACTTCAGGTTGGGTTTGCTGCTGTCGATGTGCTTATCTTTCGATTTATTCCTCTCATCTCGTGAATGGAGTGTGGAGGCTACGAAATTTGCCATGTTTTCATGAGCGAAACGCCCATTTTTACGCGATTTTGACGAGATCGTGGGGAGGACTGAAGAGGTGTTTAGGCAAGGGGTGCTACGCGCGGGCGCTTCGCCTACGTCACCATCTCGCGAGATGATTTCCCTCTTCCGCCGCCGCCACGGCCTCCCCTTCTCCACCCTGCACACGCCAGCCGGCGACGTCGCCGCCACGCCGCCTTCTCCTCTCGACGCCACGGCGGTGCTCGAGACGCTCTCCCTCTACGCCAACGACTGGCGCCGCGCGCTCGAGTTCTTCCACTGGTCAGCCTCCCCCGACGGCGCCAACGTGCCCCCGACGCCGGCCACCGTCGCCCGCGCGGTCGACGTCCTCGGGAAGCACTTCGAGTTCCCGCTCGCCACCTCCCTCCTCGTCTCCCACCACGACCCGGGGCGCGCGGACCCGTCCTTCCTCCGCCCCGCCCTGCGCTCCCTCCTCAACCGCCTCGCCGCCGCCAATCTCATCGACGACGCCATCCGCGCGTTCGATTCCACTGCCGGTTCCATCGGCCTGCGGGATGAGGCCTCCTTCCACGCCCTCGTCGACGCGCTCTGCGACCACCGCCGCGTTGACGAGGCCCACCACCTATGCTTCGGCAAGGACCCGCCGCCATTCCCGCCGGTGACGAAGACCTACAACTTGCTCCTCCGGGGGTGGGCTAAGACCCGCGCCTGGGCGCGCCTCCGCCAACTCTGGTTCGACATGGATAGCCGCGGTGTTGCCAAGGACCTCCACTCCTACTCCATCTACATGGATGCCCTTGCGAAGTCAGGCAAGCCGTGGAAGGCCTTCAAGGTGTTCAAGGAGATGAAGCAGAAGGGCATGGCGATCGATGTTGTTGCGTATAATACTGCAATCCATTCAGTTGGGCTTGCACAGGGAGTCGATTTCGCTATTCGGTTGTATAGGCAAATGGTTGATGCTGGTTGCAAGCCAAATGCTTCCACTTTTAATACGATTGTTAAATTATTATGCAAGGAAGGGAGGTTCAAGGAAGGGTATGCATTTGTTCAACAGATGCACAAGTTTGGGATTGAGCCCAATGTGCTCACTTACCATTGCTTCTTCCAATATTTGAGCCGGCCTCAGGAGGTCCTTGGACTGTTTGAGAAAATGCTCGAGAGGGGTTGTCGGCCAAGGATGGACACATATGTCATGCTCATCAAGAGGTTTGGGCGGTGGGGATTCCTTAGGCCAGTGTTCATTGTGTGGAAGGCAATGGAAGAGCAAGGACTCAGCCCAGATGCATTTGCTTACAATTCCCTTATTGATGCATTGCTGCAGAAGGGAATGGTGGACTTAGCTAGAAAGTATGATGAGGAGATGCTTTCAAAGGGATTATCACCCAAACCAAGGAAGGAACTGGGGACTAAGATTCCGGGAGCAGAGTCTGACAGTGATAATGCATTGAGTGGCGTACTTTAATAGTTTGATTACTGAGAGCAGTGGTATTAACATGTTCTGGTTATCACTAAGATTATGCTGATCTTCTTTTAAAGATAGGCTTCTTTGTGTTGAAAGTCTGAAGGAGATCTGATTTGTGGTGCAGATGAGTTTAACATTGAAGTAAAAGATTGCATTTCCTCTCAACTATTGCACAGCTGCCCACAGGTAAAACATGCGAAAGAGGAGCTACGGTCTGATGTTTTTTTCAGCAGTGTGCTTATTGTTGCTTTTCTTCAAGCATTCATGGACATGGTCATATCATATGTGCAGGAATTATGATGATATCCCTCAATAATGGAATGTTTGCCCAAGCTGAGGACACCTGGGAAGTGGGCACTAGTGTGAATTCGGAGAGCTATTGCTCCTCACAGATCTATATGATTACCGTGGTCAATTGAAATTACGACATGCTGATATTTCTCAAAGCAGACAACCTTGTCTCAGGGGGTCATAAATAATAAATTTTGTGTTGAACTGAAATGAAATCAGTGACAGTGGTAGCACCCATATTGCAGTTACTTCTTGGTTGTTATCTTACCGAACTAATGAATGATATTAAGGACAGGACATCCCATGCCATAACTAAAGGTAAGAACAACGGCATCTCTTGCATACAAGACTCATGAGTCATGACTTGTTCATACAAATTATAGTTAAACATATTGTTTTGGCACTGAAGTTAACAGTCTTCTTGATTTTGATTTGGGTACTATCTACACACGTACTGTTGTTGCATTGGAAACAATATATGAAGTATTGTTCATTCGACGATCTTTTTACTGGCCCTTGATGTGATAGAACTTAACTTGAAGACCAGATTGAATCGGAACAAAATGCTCTTATTCCTAGTTTCTTGAACTCAAAAGTGATCCTTTTCCCCTCTAGTGGAGTTCTCCTTGCCATTTCTGTCACTCTGTCCAGTTAGGAAAATTTACATGCAGACGGCTTCGTGCCTGCCCAATTTTCTTGTTGCATCATTTGGAGGAATTTAACACAAGTATTCCAGGTGATTCTCGAATATCCCAACTGGACCAATTATACTTCTGATATTCATTGCACTGTGTAAATGGTCAAAAACTTCAAAACTTGTGTAGTAGCTTTTCTCAGGGTTGCGGTTATTAGTTTCCATGTGATTCTGGTTTCCTGATGGCTAGGTTAGAGCAAAGTTTTTTTAAAAAAATCAAAGGCCATCAGACCCGCCTTTTATAGAAAGCCAAAAGGAGGTTACAGGAAAGTATTTGCTTGTCATGCTGAATCATATGTTTACTTTACAATGAACTTCAAACCTTGTTGGAATAGGTGATAGTCTTCTGTCAAATCAAGCAAAACCAGTTGTTAGGGGTGGGTGCACTGGTACTAGCAGCAGTCTCCTTGGCCTCTGAGATTTATCTTGGTATGGAAAACGAAATGATATAGTGCCACAGGCTAGCAAACAGCTTAATGCGACATACTAGATTTTATTTCCTCAGTGCACTAAACAAACACGACATGGTAAAACAAACAAGGGATAAACTAGAATTGACACGAATATCTACAGCAAAGTAGGACAAATGCAAAGAAGAAATGTCTTAAACTCTAATTTAGGAATGTCCTTGTAAAATATCAATGGAGTATGTGGAACACCGTTCATTTGAGCCGTCTGGAAGCTCTTGAAAGTTGGTACCATATTCAGAAATATCACTTGAATAACATATTTTTGTGCAACATGTCAAGTGCAGGGAGCAGAAGAAAGCAGGCGAGGGAGTGACATCAACAGATCTACAGATGGTGGTAAGATCATGACTTTGCTAGGAGGATACTGGACACTGATAATTAATTCTCGGTGCTGCAGCTACCGAAGTTGATGGCTTCGCAATCTATAGCTTAATTTTTAAGCTGCATGGGGACTGGAGGATTCACGAACAGTTCAGGAGCAATGAAGCTACAGCCAGCAAGAGAAGATGCATACCACTAGTAGTACCCATACTTCGCCTAGCTGCAGTATTCTTTTGTCGTTTGTAGTCTGTACCTTCTGCTGGGGCTTTATCATGGCAACGAGATGTTCCAGTGTTTAGCTGCCGAAAACCTGTCAGTTGGAGGCAGGTGCTCACCTGCCCTTAATGGCTTAATTGCGCTGCTTTGTGCAGCAACTCTCAACTGTGACAACCAAACCTGTCTTTTGTTTCCGTAGCAACCGGGTCCGGGCATACACCTCCTGATCGAATGGAGAATTATCCGTATACGATTCATCAATGTTTGGAATGGCAGCTGCTACATACCTCCTCTGTTCCATAAAAACAAACTTTGGATTATGAATCTAAACATAGATTATGTTCAGATTTATAGCTTGAAGTTAATTTTTTTTTTGGCAAAGGGAGTATGTATGAGTATGACCATGTTGCTGCTGCGACATTGATTTCTCGTAATGAGAAAGAAGCGAGTAGGTCTGACGATATATCAACCATGTGACCCGTTTCCTGAACTGGTCCAGGCTAGCAACATACGTCGCCGGTGTTGGTATCCGTTTGGTAGCCGACAGCCTCACCAGAATGGTCTCTCCTGCCGCTTCCCACGGCCACCGCCGGTCGGCCGGTTCTACTCCGGCCGCCGGCAGCTACGACACGCGTCCCCTACCTGTCGTTTCCCGTCGCCGTACCACGGCTTTGCTCGCTCGCGTCGCGCGAGACGGATCGTCTCTATACGTACGTGGCGGGCCACGCGCACGCGGGCACGTATGTACGCGTCGCGCGGGCGGTGGCTGCGCTGCACGGCACGGATGGAGCAGCGCAGTAATGGCGCCACGCCGCGGGCCGGGGACATGTCCGCGACCGCGAGACCCCGCGGGGTCGCTGCCGATCGCGAAGCGAACCGCCGCGCGTGCCCGCGAGGCCGTGCGCGCGACAGGGCGGCGTGCGCGCGCGCAAGCGAGCGCCAGGATGGACCGACGTCGCTCACACGAGACATGCCACCGCGCGCCGGCCGCTGGCTGAACCGTCGGCAAGAAAGGTCATACTCCTCGATCGTTGAATAATTGAACCACGCGCGTAGCATCGCGGCGGTGAACGACGAACATGCAGGACCTACGTGACACCGGCCTTGAACTAGCTACGAAGCTTTCGTTCGTTGACGCGCCGGTTATTTCCGGGCATAGGCTGCTATATTCAGGCAGGCAATTGGCCGGGAAAGTCCGCGTCCACAGACACCCAGCGCGCGTGCGTGGCCCTACCTACATACGCGCCCCTCGACACGTCGTTACGCCGGCGGGCCAAACAGTTCGCGGTGGTGGCGACGCTGCCGGCCGGCCCGTCTGTCGAAAGGGGCGTCTCCGGCAGCTAGCTACCGGTGTGTACGACAGCTGGGATAGCCGGGCCAGGAGTCGCCAGCGAGACAGCGGCGCGAGCTCCGTGCATCCTTCGCCGCGAGCTTCTCGTTGCGCGTTACACGTCGTGGACGTCGGCGTCGTGACAGCGGCGGCGCGTGGCCTCGCATGCTGGCGAGCGTGGCGTAGTAGGACGGTGCGGTTTGTCACGTTGTGATCGTATAACAGTACGTCGTGTTCCTCCGGATTGCACGATCGGGGTCGACACGATCATGAGACGACGGCGACGTGTTATCCGTACGCGCCCGGCCAGAAACGAAACACTTGGGCTCCCCAACTTGACGCGCTAACCGCTCCATCCGAACACGTTAACGCGGCCCATTGGCTCGTCCAACAATTTTGTCAACTCAAAAATAGGAAACTATTACTGTAGAGAGCATCGATCTAACCCGTGCCAATATTCGTTGAAATCTCTGGTACAGCTAGAAATCGTCAGAAAAAAGTTAGTAGAAGCAACAAAATCCTTCTCGTAATTACGAAGTAAAAAGAATCAGTCTTTGAGAGCGATCACATTTACGAACATGTGGTTCTTGCTACGTGATGGTGTTGTAGTGGAGGAATTGGTGGTGCAGAGCTAAGGTAGCTGCACTGCACGCATGGGCGCCATGCCCCGGCCGGCCCCTCACAGACGTCCAATCCAATCCGGCGCGCATGAAAAAGCGCGAGTGCGAGCGGCGCGCCCCCGCGTCGCGGCCGCTTGACCCGGCCGCGCGGCCGCGCTCGTCGTACTGCATGTCCCGGCGCCTTGAGCCAAGTGGCACAGTGCCGCCACCACCACGCACACACCGGAAAGGAGCCTCGCTTTCCTCCTCCTCCTCCTCCGGTCCGAACCAAGCTAGCGTACGATCCTAACGGCGCCGGCGACGCGCGCGCGCGCGCTCGTGTCGATCGTCCGTGCGCGCGGGAGCAGCAGCTACCAAGCTAGCGAGATGTACACTTGGGCTCGTGCGCGTTGCGCTCGCTTGCCTCGTCTTTGAACAGCATCCGGTCAAAGGGCGCCGTCGAGATCTCCCACTCGGAACACCGAACACCCCGCGCCTCCTGATGCAGGAGCTGCACTGCAGGACAAGTTCCAACGTGCCCAAACTCCCACACCCACCTGGACACTATACCCTATAGCTACTATTACTACTACTACCTTGGCATTCAACTGATCAAATCAAATTACAGTTTAATCACTGGTGATATCCTCTTGATCCTTTTAATCCTTTTTAGTTGCACTGTTAGGGGACAGGGTTCTTGTACATGCCAAAAGCATGCAGGTCCTAGGACAAGCAGTGATCAGTGATGCAGCATTGCAGCTACAAACACAGTACGGGCTAGTACAGCTTCAGGACTGGCACTATCTAAACTAATCCTCTTTTCTCCATGTGCATTCAGGGACGTGAATATTCTGACCTCAAAAGAACACTGTGCTAGATCTCTCCAGCCACAGGAGAATCCAACGTACACAATATTCTAGTGCTTCTGAACTTTTTGTAAACTTTGTAGGTAGGGCTTAATCAGTTTTTAATCTCTAGGGTTAGTGCTTATCTCCTAGCTATAGCATGCACGCACGTACGCTCTTGCCCAAGAGACAGGGCGTTTGTGTGCCGGTTTGGAGGATAGTCGCGTTAACCATAAGATCGGGTGGTAAGTACATCGCATGTTGGCTGTATCGCCGGCATTGACTCGGTTGGAACTCGGAATATATTTCCTTTGCACTAGGAACGAATTCGTTCAAACTTTGGTACATTTGGTCGCAATTTTCTGTTAGTACCTTAGTACGATACCGTACAAAGGAAAATTATTGTTGCAGACTTGCAGGATATGGAGGAATTCATGCCTTCCCTTGTCGTCATGTATGGATGGTCACCCTGCATAATTACACCCTCTCTCGCTAATCAACCGCAATGATCATGTGTTCAACCGCAATGATCAGGAATGGCTATTACGTAAGTATCATCATGCATATGTCATATTGCTACCTGGCAACCTTTCAGAATATATAGTCAAAAGAAAACTGATCTATACTGTACTTCAGATTGATTTTTTTAAAAAAAGTTAATTAAACAGTTCGACTAGTTTATCTGGTTGTTACTCTGTACTTAGTGCCAATTAACATATGGCAATATAATTGCTAATTCATGAGGCTGGTTGATTGAAGTCAACCTAAGTTCAGATGTTCAGGTCAATCTAGAACAGAACTACCCCGGACTTCTTTTTTACTTCGTCAGCAGATAGTGACAGAAGTTGAGACAGATAAATTGAGTATTTCAGTAGAGTATGTAGCACTTGACGCCTTCTGAATATCTGATTTTTAACAGACAGTGGTAATAAGCTAATTAACCAAACTTGCAAGCAGTTGGGACCATGCTAATGCTGCCACTGCTGGTAAGACTGAGCAGCTACAGGGGAATTTGGAGAAAGTAACAAGGACAAATCCTGGTATTATAACTGAATTCAGATCAGGACACACAAGGTAAAAATAAACAAGTACTACCAAGTTTTGAGGGAACATCCTTCCTTAAAAAGTGACAGCCAACCGAAAATCAAGACACATAGCTTGAATAAAGAATTACAACTAAGCTAAGCTGGCATTATGCCTAATTGTTTTCTAAGCTCTGTCCTAATTGGCACTTTGGTATATGACTGTGCAGTGGGCCATAGGATTAGGAGAGACCACTGCTTCTGTATAAATACAAGCCCCCTCAGTCCATTTCGTCTTAGGCCTAGCTGCTTCCAATCCTTTCATTCTCTTCTGAGTTCAGTACCCTCGTGGCCTTGTTCTGCTCACTTCTCATTGCATATAGTACACCATTTCATCTCCTGTCAGGACAAAGCTTTGTCTGAATATGCACACACGGACGAGGACTTCGTTGCTGGCTTTGGCCTCTCTTCTCCTCCTCCTCTTGGCTACAAGAGCACATGGTATGTATGCCATTCATGGCCAGCCACCCATCAATCTTCTCCGTTTGTTTGGTTCACCGATCAGTGGTGTATTAATTTCACTTGGAGTGATCATTGAAAAGCTTCTTTGTGCTCCTGAAAATGCAGGGATCAGGCTGGACAGGCAGTTACATGAAGCAATCAACAACAAGGTGAGTACTAATATATGAGCAATTCCAAGCTGTTCTTCCTGTCAGAAACAAAATGCTCAAAGATTGCTCATTTCTTTGCATCTTTGTTCCAGCAGGAGATCATGCGTGACTCAAAGGCCGAGCAATCACTAAATACAGCTCGTTTGATGAACAAGCACTGCACATCCGATGGGCATTGCAACTCAGGTACAATGGAGCAGACGATTCCCAGTTCTTCTGTTGTTGCGAAGGATAGCGAAGTGGTCAGTGCGATTGCTCGGTCTGTACCAAAGTTCCATGAAGATTACTACGGGCCAAGTGGCCATGAACCTAATCACCATTAAGCACAGCTAGCTAGCTACATATCGCCTTAATTAGTTTTGCCCTTTTCTATTTTAGCAGCAGCAGCTTACTTTCTTAGTAGTGATCCGTAGTAGTTCTTCTCTCCTAGATCGATGCTGCGTTTTGGCTGGAAAATGTAAAGGGAGAAGTATTATGTAGTTCTTCACCAACTAGCTATGATCATTAGTACCGTGTGCTACTTGAGTCTAGTTCATTCATCTCACTGCTCTCTTCCGGATAATCTCTGCTAATTGCATGCATCGGTTTCCGTGCGTGGCCCACAGTTCGATCGATCGATTCCGGGCAGTAACGATACTACTAGTCAGTGATGTCAGAACAGTATGAGATCCCACAGTAGAAACTCAGCACCACAGTCGCCGAACCGGCATGAATGAACATTTGGGATCTTGTAAAACGGCTGTAAACTGTAAAATTGCTAGTGACGCTAGCTGCAGCTTTTCGCATCTTTCACCTTCCTCTGGCAGCTTTAACCCGACTGTTCTTTTACGACGTTTGATGCAGGAAAGGTACAAAGGCCAGTGGTGCAGGCTGAGGCAGGCGCAGCAGCGAAGCAGCAGCAGCAGAATCAGGTCAGTCCACTAGTACACTGCACTCCCTGCAGGCTTTCGGAGATTCAGCTGAGCAATCTTGTCTTGTCACGCATGAAAATGGAACGGATTAACTTACCTCCGGCGATGTGAATATCTTTGCAGAGCCTAGAGAGATCAGGTGATGCCAATCAGCAGGAGCAGGAGACGGCGCCGCGACAGCAAGAGAAGACGTCGTCGACGGCTACGGCGACGATGACGACGTACCCTGACATCCTCGACATCGCCGGAATGGACTATTCGCCGGCGACGAGAAAGCCGCCGATCCACAACTGAGTGGCACGCACGCACGCACGCACGCAGTACTAGCTAGCAAGCTGGTACTTTCACTGGCTTAGTGCTTGCTGTATTAGCTTAGTTTAGCAGTTTAGCTACTAGCTAGCTAGCTATAGCTTAGCCATAGCTAGCTGCTAGTATTAGCTAAGTATAATTAGCTTAGCTAGCAGCGCGAGTCCTGATCATCGAATAGAATAGTAGTGCGTACAGCCAGTGACCGATACTGGGACAGCATTGCAGGAAATGCTGCACCTTTTGTGAAGAAGATGATACTACAAAGCTTGGCGTCTCTCTCGTGTATCCCGCGGATGTAACATGCGCGCCTGTGTAACACCGCCATTTTGACCGCTAGCTAGCTAACTAATTACTCCGTAGCTCGTTTGAGATCTCTCCCATTCGTCAATTCGTTTTTCTGTTCTTGATGACATTCTCCAAAAGTCTTTTTTTTTAGAACACTCCAAAAGTCCAATGATACTATATTCACTCAGTGAGATGGAGTAGACCGGTTAATTAAGTTGCACACCAATTCTACTTGTGACGCGAGTGATCATGATTGGTAATATATTCCAGCATGCTAATCATACTATCTCCATCCAAAAATATGTACGATGCTGTTAATTTTCATTTAACGTTTGATTATTTGTCTTATTTAAAATTTTAGTATAAATATGTAAAAGTACAAGTTAAGATTATAGTTTCTTTATGATAAAATAAGTCACAACAGATCGAATGAATAAATATTTATAATTTTTAATAAGACAAATAGTCAAACCTCACATAAAAACTAACAACGACTGAAATGATGTGACACTACATATAACGAATCTAAACATATGTAGTGCTACATCCTAATTTATATCCATCCGTCTAAAAAAAAGGTCCTATACTAGCTGTGAACCTAGATATATATGTGTTCAGATTTGTAGCTAGAGTTTGTTTTTTTGGACAGAGTGATAATTTGGAACGAATGAGGTAGTAGATACTACTATTAATTAAGAGATGGATGGGTTGGTGAGAGAAAATTTGTCACATGCATGCCGGGTGTGTTAGCCAAGGTTTGCGGCAGGACGCGCGTAATGGGCGCGGCCCGTACGTGTTGGCTCGTGTCGCCGGCTGGAGCGGACGGATCATGGATGCGCATGCATATGGCCGGCTACATGCATGGACGACCCTGGCACACGTTGCTGTCGCGCGCGCGGCGGCGAGACATCGCTGTCCGGCGAGAGGCGCGAGATATCTGCGTGCGCCGACCGATCCATGCATATCTCTTCTCGTCGCGCGGCGGCCACTCCGCGGCGAGATGGCGATGTCAAGTGGGCTACGGCGTGCCGGCGCCGGAGGCTGCAGCGCTCGCGTGGTAGACCAGCGCCGTGCGACGCGAGAGGCGGCCGGCCGGCAAGACAGCGAAGCGCCATCCGTCCCGTAGCCGTCGACGCCGACTCGCGCGCCGCCCGGTTGGACGTCCGGTCTTCACAAACCGTTTCTTGACTCTTCAAAGCCAATAACCCCACCGTTGCAAAATATAAAATGCACTATTCCCTTCGTTCTAAAATATAAGAGAGTATTTTGTTTCTTTAATAAAGTATCTAATCTTATTAATTAAAACACCATTTATGTGATACAAGAGCATGTTGATAAATAGGTATTTAAGGATATGAATATACAAATTTAATTTTATGTCACATACTTTCACTATTTAATTCTTATTCTATATCCGGTTTTAAATAGATGGTGTAGTTTACTTTTAAACATATGTTTGATTGTTTGTCTTATTAAAAAAATATTATTATGTATATTTGGTGACTTGCTTCTCATTAAATGTACTTTAAGCATGACTTATTATTTTTAATTTTCATATTTGTACAAATAATTCAATAAAACAAATCGTTATTTAAAAGTCAACGATTTCATCTATTAAAAGCCGGAGCCAGAGGGAATACACAAGTTAAAAGAAATTTGTAGCACAATATTATAAAATTTCTTTTTGTTATATATGATAAACTTGACCGAAGAGCAATAAAGTGCCTGGTTAACCGTTAACTAATTTGCTTTGTGCTCAAGGATGTAAGGTGTGCTGCGTGCACACAATTACGACGTTGGCAACTTGTCAATTGTCATGCTACCAGCTTATGAACCTGTCAGCCGGTTGTTGTCAAGCGTTGGAACTTGGAAGTGCAGTGAAAAAAAAAGAGAGAGTGAGAGAGTAGAGTAGCGCCAGTATACAATGGGCCTGAAGTAAACGGCACAGAGCATGTATGCTTGCCAGTATGCCACTGTAAGTTTCTGATGTTTTCTTACTCGATCGATCGCGTTACAGAATTGCAGTGTCGCAGACTCGCAGCACAGGGATTAACTAGGCCTTCACTTCTCTTCTGTCGCAGCATGGTCTCATGCGTTGGAATGTGTACTGTTCTAGTTGCAGCAGCAGATAGTGTAGAGACGAAGCACCATGCACATTTGTGGCAGCAACCTATATATATTTTCAGTTTCTGACGCGGCCTTTTTGTTTACTGTTTTCTCTGTGCTTGAGTTATTCTTGTAGGCTGTATGCTGACAACCAGCTGACAATTTTGATGATTGCCTTGCCTTGCCTGCCTGCGTGTCATCAGTCGTCACTCTGAAGCCTGATCGATTGGAGACGAAAATTAGTGAGGAGTCACATGAAACAAGACGGATATGTATGTATTCAGTGCACGCCCATCCTGTCCTCGATTTTTCTACTCGACCAGAAGACTTGATAACCCCTACTGAATGCTCACGACAAACCGAAAAACTCAAACTGTTTCCTGAATATATTTAGCTGGATTTCGGTGGAGGATACACATGTTGACCTGTGCATACCCTCAATCATTTCCTTGTTTTATCTTCTTTCAGAAATTTAGGTCGATCGATCGGAGGAGAATTCTGAAGTCACAAAACGAAGAAATTTACTTCTGAACTCAAGTTCTGAATTGGTGTACACTCCGGCTTGGCCCATTAATCTTTAGGCCCAACTCAAACTCCACCAGGCTTTCATGGGCCGGATGCCATTGGGTAGGCTCATTTAGGCCCACAATGGGCTGATTGGGCCAGATTACACGTGCGACGTATCTGTTTGACCTCCCGTAAGACTGACCGGAAATAGGAAAGCAAAGCTGCATGCAGAAACGCCTGGCGCTGCTGCTATTTATGGACCAGTTTTGGCGGGTGCAAACCGCGGGGCCCACCCTGGAGGTTCGTCTCCTCGCGCATTGCCATCGCCGAGCTCCCGAAAATGGTGCGGTAACGGGAGCAATCGCAGAAGAGGACTGGAGGAGATCGATTCCCCATTGAGGACGTGAAATTGGATTCTGTGGCAGAAGAAAGATCGATCGATCTGGTTTGGTCTGGTCTCCTGTAAAAGAATTCTCCCATGGCGCCGCCGGCCACCTCGCTCATCGGCGGCGGCGTCGGCGGCGTCGCCTATGTCGTTCTGCTCTTGTTCCTCGCCAACGCCTGCGTCTCGGATGCTGGGTTCGAGGTATCCAGCCGTGTTCTGATGTCAGGTGCGTGCAGATAGCGTATCCATCGACCATGGCTTCCTTCTTCAAGCCTGATCAGTCTGTTGCAATTCGTGACTTGCACCATGGTGACATCCAGATGAGCAAGGAAGAAGTGGGTTGCTGGCTACATGGAGGCGATTGATCGTCGAGACACCGTCGCCGGGAGCCGGTGCTGACGCTGCTCATCCAGGAACCAAATCTCTTCCGCTGGCCGCGGCGAGGACTCACCGGAGAGACCCCCTCGCCAACCTCACCATGTACAGCGGCGGCTGGAACATCAGCGACCAGCATTACTGGGCTGTAAGTACACCAATTTAATTATTTCCTACTCCTGTAATTCAGTAATTAATTGCTTCTCCATGTGACCATTAATTCTTTTGATCTTGTGCATTTCTGTTCCTTGTGCAGTCTGTGGCATACACCGCGGTTCCCCTCATCCTCGTCGGCATGCTGTGGTTCATCGTCTTCGGGATCGTCCTGCTCATCATCTCCTGCTGCTGCTGCTTCTGCCGGAAAAAGTACAACACCTACTCGCCGGCGACCTACTTCATCTCGCTGATCCTCCTCATAATATTCACCTTGGCCACAATGTAATTACTCTTAAACCATATTTCAGTTCTTATCTCCAGTTCGCCATTACTTTGATCGATCGTTCTTGCCTTGAACCGAACTGATGAAGAATCTTTCTCCTTTTGTTCTCCGTTTGGTGATTAATTTCAGAGCCGGATGTATCATACTGCATTGTGGGCAGGAGCTATTCCACAGTAGCACGATCAAAACCGTGGACTACATTGTCGGACAAGGCAATCTGACGGTGGACAGTCTGAGGAACTTCTCAGGTAGCTTGGCTGCAGCCAAGAACATCGGGGTGGATCAGGTCTTCCTACCAGTTCAAGTGCAGCAGAAGATCGACGTCATCGAGGATAAGCTGAATTCTTCTGCAAATGAGTTCTCCACGCGCGCGCTCGAAAACTCCAAGAAGATCAAGCATGTGATGGACAAGATGTGCGTATGATGGCTGCGTAATAACCCAATCAGCACTGAACTTTTACCTGGAAAAATCTGAACGTATTCATTGTGATTTCCCTTTTGTTTTGTTCCTTTTAGGCAGTACAATTTGATGGTTATTGCAGCTGTAATGCTTGGCCTTGCGATATTCGGATTCCGTAAGCATTAACCAATCTTTGACTTGATTCTGCTTGTACTGTCAAAGCTTCACTTGCAACTGATCTTGGCTTCTTTTTTTTTTCCCGTGCAGTCTTCTCCATCCTGGGGCTGCGGTTTCTTGTTTCCCTGTAAGAAAAGCTGTTCTAATTTGCAGCTAATTACTGCAACTGAATATGTTCCTGTTGTTTGCTAATCTTTACAAACTCCCATCTCACATGTATGCAGGCTGGTGATCGCTGGCTGGTTCGTTCTCGTCATCACAATCATGATGTCTGCTGCTTTCCTCCTCCTGCACAAGTAAGCCTGAATTTTTCCGATGAAGAAATGCATTCGCAGCGTGTTCAGGCACTGACACTGACAGAACTGGGCTGGCAGCGTGGTCGCCGACACATGCGTGGCCATGGACGACTGGGTGACGCACCCGCAGGCGCACACGGCGCTGGACGACATCCTCCCCTGCGTCGACGTCGCGACGGCGAACGAGTCCATGTACCGGAGCGAGGAGGTGACGGTGCAGCTGGTGGCGCTGGTGAACAACGTCATCGTCAACATCTCGAACAGGGACTTCCCGCCGTCGTTCCGGCCGCTCTACATCAACCAGTCCGGCCCGCTGATGCCCAAGCTCTGCGACCCCTTCAACCCGGACATGAGCCCCCGGAAATGCGCCCCCGGCGAGGTCAACTTCGACACCGCGGCGGCGGAGTGGAAGAAGTTCGAGTGCCAGACCACCGGGCCGCCCGGGTCCGAGGTGTGCGCGACGGAGGGGAGGGTGACGCCGGCGGCGTACGGGCAGATGACGGCGGCGGCGAGCATCAGCCAGGGGCTGTACCAGTACGGCCCGTTCTTGATGGAGCTCCAGGACTGCAGCTTCGTCCGGGAGACGTTCACGGCGATCAGCGACAACAACTGCCCGGGCCTCGAGCTCTACAGCCGGCACGTCTACCTCGGCCTGCTCCTCATCTCCGGCGCCGTCATGATGTCCATCGTCTTCTGGATGGTGCACACGCGGCAGCGGCGGCGGCGCTCGCTCGGGCTCGGCAGGTAGATGTGAAGAGTGATACTGTACATCGCAATATGGCATGCCTGCCATGGCAGCCATGCCCCGCACCTGTTCATCAATCTGATCTGGTGATTTGTACTATATGATGTGAATGATGTCAATATCGAGTATATTTTGGAAGTGAAAAAAAGAAAATGTTTAGCTGCTCTCTTAAGCTAGAGAAAATGCGAGGTTAACCACTAAAAAAATCAAGAACAAAAAACAGATATTCCAAACAAACATTTTGAATTCAGATAAGTTAATTTTGCTCGATTTTGATCAGTGGTAAAAAAAATGTTACTCCTGTACATAAAACAGCCATATTGTCCAGCCAGAATTAAGAAGAAAGGGGGAGTGATGAGTGACTAAAAACAGGTTTGCATCGTGCAAGGGAAAAGGACAAATCATGGTGTGTTCGGGATTTCAGTGTTCAGATGTTTTGCTTCTCCGTGACTCTGTAAGCTTTGTACTCCCTCCGTCTCAAAAAAAGGCAAACCGTGGGTTCCCGTGCTAACGCTTAACTGTCCGTCTTATATAAATTTTTTTTATAATTAGTATTCACATTATTGTTAGATGATAAAATATGATTAATACTTTATGCGTGACTTATCTTTTTAATTTTTTTCATAATTTTTTCAAATATGACGAACGGTTAAACGTTGGACACGGAAATTATAGTTTGTCTTTTTTTTTTGGGACGGAGGGAGTAGGCCAGTCGGATAGGCCATACTTTGGTTGTTTCTTACTACAGATTGGACTATGCTATGCATGCTTGAAAACTGAAATAATTGAGAATTTGAGATCTCATGAACAATTTGAGAATTTGTGACCATCGTGCAGACTTGGAGTAAGCAAATGCAATGCACCTTCTTCAGTAGAGCATGTGTGATCTAGTCATCTACAAACAGTTCACATGTTACCTACTACTACTAGGAGTACTGCATTTGGCGAAACATACGGAGAAAACTTCAATGGTGAGACGACATACGATTTAATCTGCTGATGTAGGGGGTACGTTATCCGTTAGGCTTAGGCATTGATTACCTTCATGGAGACAGTCCTAGTACATGACAAAAGTCACAAGCCTCACCTGTTCCCTTGCCCGTGCTGCCGTCCGATTCGTACTCCAGGAAACGGACGGCCCAGATCACCCGCAGTTCCCAGATTCGCCAGTACAATCCTTCGCTTGCTATAAATTCCGGTGACTTGTCACTCGGCCGGCCGATCATCCGATCGGGCAGAGGCGGAGAAGAGAGTCACGTGAGCGGAGAAGATTCCGGCGGCGGCGAAGTGAAGTGAAGAGGCGATGGGAATGGACTGGTACGCGTGGCTGTCGGCGGCGAGGCTGGACCAGGCGGTGGCGTACGAGTACGCGCTGGTGTTCTCGCGCAACGAGCTGGAGGCCGACGACCTCGCCTACTTCGACCACGAGTTCCTCCACAGCATGGGCGTCTCCGTCGCAAAGCACCGCCTCGAGATCCTCAAGCTGGCGCGCCGGAGCCGCCGCCGCGCGGCGCTGTCGTCGCGCCTCGTCGCCGCCGTCGACCGCGTCGCCAGGTACGTGCGCGCGCTCGTCGTCGTCGTCGTCCAGGGCCGGGAGGACGAGTCGTCCTCGGCGCTCGTGCTCGTGCCGAGCCAGCAGCTGCAGCCCGACGTCGACAAGACGCCGAGGAGGAGCAGGTCCAAGCCCAAGTCGACCAAGGAGGTCGCCGCCGCCGCCGCCGCTCCCACCACACCGAAAGCCATGCGGTCGCCGGTGCTGGCCATCGGCGGCAGGGCCGCCTCGACGGTGCACGCCGTGAAGGACGGCGAGAAAGGCGGTGAGGACATGGTCAGGTGGGACCGCCTGTTCCAGGACCTCAAGCCCAACTGAGCGCGCAACGACGACGATGCCGCGCGTGATCACGGCGCCGGCGGCGGATGCAGCGGTGTGTTACTGTTACGGTTTAATGCTTGTTCGTCTCCATGCTTTGGTAATGGTCGAGCACTGTGCTCTTTCTTCCTCCTGCATGCACAGTTGTGCACTGCTCCGGCGCCATTGCTGCATGTACAGGAAGCACGGTGCATCGTGCCGATGCGACGACGGCAATTCACGCCATTGGGAGCGGTTTGGGTTGCTCCACTTGTCTGTAGACTAGCTCGTGGTGAGGTTATTGCTGTACAATAAATGCACATGGAGTGGTTAATTGCGATTAATCGTGCCAACGAAAATGAACAATGCCTCAGTAATTTCCGTGATATTTGGTTCATACACGTTACATGTCCGTGTCCCCGGCCGTAACAGAAAAAAAGAGGTACTAGTGGCGAATCTCCGATTCACTAAATTTCTGAAGAGCCTCCGGCCATAACACAAAAGGAGATACTTCAATCTCACTAAATTTCTAAAGAGCCTCCTGCCGTAATTTTATTTTGGCTGTGGCTACAGTGTATCTGTGGATGCAACTGTAACTCTCACCAATTTTAGCTGACGTCTTCCAGACTTCAGAGCAGAAATTGATGGTTTTTTTGTCAAATACTACCTCCCTCCCAAAATAAGCGCAGTCGTGGATATCCGTGTCCAACGTTTGACCGTCCGTCTTATTTAAAAAAATTATAAAAAAGTTAAGAAAAATTAGTCGCACATAAAATACTATTCATATTTTATCATCTAATAACAACAAAAATACTATTCATATTTTATCATCTAATAACAACAAAAATACTAATCATAAAAAATCTTTCAAATAAGACGAATGGTCAAACGTTGGAGATGAACAGTGCAAAACTGCACTTATTTTGGAGTGAGTAATTAAGTGGAGGTTGCTCACTAGCCCTCTTGTAGTTGTTAGTACGATCGTATACTAAGTTTTGGTTGCGTCAGTACAGACGTACTGTCATGCTTGATTGGTAATCATAGAGCAGTTAAACATCTTTTTCTTTCGTATATGTGTGGATGTGTATTGAGTATATCCATGTATATTGGATGCTTGTAAAGCGGCAGTATAATCTGATATGCAAGAAATGAGGGCAGGGATGCTTCAAGGTTTTAAAAAAAAAACTCTCCCAACCACCAGAATGAAGGCCGAGTTTAGTTCTAAATTTTTTCTTCAAACTTTCAACTTTTCCATCACATCAAAACTTTTCTACACGCACAAACTTTCAACTTTTCCATCACATTGTTCTAATTTCAACCAAACTTCCAATTTTGGCGTGAACTAATCACACCCGAAGTGGAGTATACAAGAAATGAGTGCATGGCATAAAGAAAGGAACACAGAATCACAGGCATACAGTAAACTGACAACCACCAGAATTCCAAGTCCTGAGATTGTCTCGTAGGAGTAAGTAAAACTCTTATGTTTTCATGCTAGTGTAAACTGTAGTTGTTCAGTTTTTATTGTCGTGTTTCTGCTTCACAGGAAACAGCCTGCTGGTTGGTTGTTGTCGGTAGATGGTGCTATTGTAGACGGAATAACTGCAGATAAACTTCTGTAAATACAATCCAACCAAACAACCGTACGCCAATTCATACCATTTAAGAAAGACAGTACCACAAACATTACAGCGGTGTGATTTGCGGCCGGTAAGGCCACTTTTGGTAGATTTTGTGGATGTACGGGCAGTGAAAACAAAAATGTAAGCAAACAGTATCACTTTGACTTCAGAGGTAACTGGAATGTGCAATTCAAGCCATGAAAGATTGCATTTGTCGTAATTTACCCCCCAAAATTATTATTCTAGTGGATGATGAACTCTAGCCATCGGAAAAATATCCGTTTTGACAGTTTCAACATCAAAAAAGAAATTAGAGCTGTTATAGCTTCCCTTTCCCAAGTAAACTCTTTAGAGTTTAGAGTTGAAAGTACTGGCAGAATTGATTTCTAACATGAAACTCTTACTAAAATACTCATTCACAATAGTAGTTAGTTCATGGCAAACATCTAGAGAAAAAATTGGACAAAATGGTCCCAAAGCTACTTATGCTAAAAAGGTTAAAAAAATATAATAGATCAGAGTTGGAGATATAGGGGAATTTGAAAAGATATTTCTCTACTTACCGTGATTCGTTGTTGAACTGCATTTCCTCTGTCACTTCTGAGCATACCGTACGCAATTGTTCTTCTGTTCTCTGTTTCTTCATGCTCTGTCATATGATGTTCTTCATTTCCCCAACTTTGTCTTCACAATTACATATCTTTTAGCATTACTAAGCATGGGACTTCATTTACACCCTTTGTTAGTTCAGTAACAAAAACGAAGCATGTTCAGAACAGCTATATAGTACTATATATGGTCTAACATTTCCTTCACGATCCAAATTTGAAACTATTAATTAGCCAGCTAGTACTTATCTAGTAGCATCTCCTTTATGGCGTCACAATACTAATTTTATAGCTAACAGTCGGCGACTTTGATTTTTTTTTCTATTTTTGGGTTGGGGGTGTTGGTTATCATGGCAACTTCTAACAGGAAGAATAAAATCAGAAGAACAAAAATGATATTAGATAAATACATACTATCACTGCACTACATTTCTTGCATCCAGCGCTGGTTGCTACAGTATGCATCTAAAGTAATCTGCAGTAACAACTTCCTCAGTATCCTAAAACCATAGTACATTCTTGTTTCATGTAATTCAGGAGCATTAGAGGTTAGTTTTAAAGTGAACTGACAAATGCATGGGAATTATAGCCTGTCTCAGTCTCTTAACATTCACGACTCAAAATTTCATATAAACTCTGCAAGAGTAATATAGTAGGCCAAACGCTTGCATTATCTTCAGTGTTCTTTAGTATTCCTTCCTTTCCCACAAAAAAAAAATGGTAAGGAATCATATTCAGTTTTAAGTTATGCTGAAAGGTATAATGCTTAAACTTCACAGAGATCAAGTATTGTTGTTTGGAAAAGGGTATAAATTTAAGCTTCAAAGTAGGGAGTATGAGACTACCACTACTTTTTTCACTGAAACAGAGTAATGGAGAGGAGGCCCTATCTGAAGATATATTTTTTTTTCAAAACTCTATTGGCAATCTCCAAATCAAAATTTCCATAGCCCACAATAACAATCATCGGCAAAGCAGAACATATGAATATAGTTGTTCAGCAGCTGGATTCAACTAGAAAGGTCAAATAAGAAGACAGAAAAATGCACTACTTTACTGTAGTCAGAAGAAACTAGAAACCTAACTGTATATTATCAGACTTTGTGGACATAAGAAAACTGAAACTCTAAAAGTGTTGAGAACAAAGGAATATATACCTGACATCATTGTTGAGCAGTTAAAAATGAGCACAATGCTACATTACGAGCTCCACTTGAATATGTGTAGAACATGCCTAACTAGTGATTAAAGCAAATGGTGAAATGGTAAGCATAATGAACAAAATGCTCCTGGAGTTCTAACTTTTAGTCTAATTTGTTGTAATTCAGGACATGCCAAACATGCCGTCTTTGCCGTAGAACATTCTCTCAGAAAATATGCAATAGAACATATAACTTGCAAATAAAGACTAGTTATAGATGTAGCTAATAGAAACAGGACAACCATACTATGGTTACATTCGACATGGTATGTGATCCAACATTTATGATTTATTATGTTATAAGTACTAATGAAGTTAGATATTGGCTAGTCAAATGAATTCATTAACCGATAAAACTAGATTTAGACAGAAGCAGCTCCAATGGAGGCTTAGTATTATTAGTTACATAAGCATTCCATGCGATGCTGGGGGACTACAGATTACTATGTACATTGCGAAATACTGTGAAGCACACATAAATTCTTCACTGGTTTCGGCTTACCAGGCTTAAGTGCACGGCGAGAACATCCCTGATCCTCTCTCCTTCCTTGTCCTTCTCTCCTTCGAAGTCCGAAAATAGTTCCGCAGCGGCACCTTCCTGAATTTCCTCAGGATCCGGTTCGCCGCATTTGATGAGAAAATTATGGAGAAGACAGCCAGCAACCACAACATACGGCAGTGCCTCTTGGCACTCACCCTTCCAGCATTCGTCAAGAAGCCGCCACCGTGATCGCACATGCCCAAATGCATTCCTCACCAGCCGCATCCCGTGTGAATGCACATTGTTGAAGATGCTCTCTTTGGACATGCCATTCTTGGCGTCCATGTCATTATACGGCGTCACGAGCCATGGGAGCATTGGGCAGCATGCTGGCCCCAAGAAGTAGCGCGGCACTGAGCCGCCGATGAGCTCGCCGTGAGGAGCGTTCGCGAGCACCAGTGACTGAGAGCTGTACAGCTTCGTCCGTGGGAGGATTTCCGCCGGCGCCATCGCGGTGTCCCACCCGACGGAGACGTCGAGAAAGCGGCCCTCGGCGTCCACCAGGGCCTGCGCGATGACGGCGTCCCCGATCCGCGCGTAGCCGAGCGCGCCGCAGCAGTTGGGCAGGGAGAGCGCGCAGAATCCGGGGACGGCGCGGGCGATGCGGTCGGGCGCGCCGAGGTCGAGCAGGATGGCGAGGCGGTCGGCGATCGTGCGGCAGACCTCGTAGAATGCGCGCGCGGCGACGGCCGGGGAAGGGAGGCCGAACCGGCGCGCCACGGCGCGGGCGGGCGCGGCGTGGGCGAGGCGGAAGAGCGCGGCGCCGAGCTTGTGGTCGGGCGGCAGCGCGAGGGAGGAGGAGGAGGCGGCGGCGGGGTCGGAGAGCGCGAGGGAGTGGAGGAGCTGAAAGAAGGCCGGCCTGGACATGCGGAACGCGTCGCGCCAGGCGGAGTCCGGGAGGGAGTGCGACTCCGAGAGGAGACGGAGGAACCACGAGGATGGGAGCGGCGGCGACGGGGCCGGCGGCGACAGCGACATGGAGGTGAGCGTGAGGGTCTGGAGGTGGAGCGGGAGCATCGCGAGCAGGCGGGACACGCCGCGCGCCGCGGCGAGGACGAGCGGATCGAGCTCGAGCGTCTGCGACGGGTGCAGCAGCAGGTCCCGGTCCGACGCGAACCTGAGGGCGAGCGACACCGACGACGCCAGCAGCGCCAGCAACGACGTCAACTGCGGCGGCGACGGCGGCGACGGCGTCGCCGCAACGACCGCCAACGCGCTCCGTGACCGGCGCTTGCGGCCGGCGGCCACCATCCTCGGGGCGCGCGCTGCGGTTTTCGCGGGTGGCGATGGCGACTGGAGCGAGAGAGAGAGAGAGAGAGAGAGAGAGTGGGAGAAGTGCGCATGCGTGTGGCTGGGTGGGTCAAGATGGGCTCGCCGCTGCGCCTCGGGCTTGATGACGACATGGGCTTTTTCTCTGCGGCGGTGGGTGGTGGGGCCCACTCGTCTTCCTCCTCGGGAGAGGGGAAGCACAGCATTGTTGCAGCTGCACCGCACCTGCCACCCACTTCGTCGTGCAGTGGTCACGTCGGAGTAAATTGCAGTCAGGGCTCGGGTCGGGGTTCCAAGTTCCAGCCGGATTTTTTTTTTTTTTTTGACATGCTTCCAGCCGGATTTTTGGTCCCGAGAAAAGGTTTTTGTTTTGTGGGGAGAGAGAAAACCGGTTGGTTCTTGTCAATACTTGGGTTCCGATTAGGCCGCAAATCTGTGTGGGCGTTGTGGCCCAACCTGAACTGTAGCCTGGACGGCTGAAAAAAATTGGAATGGGCCACTTTAAAAAGGATAGCTAGGCCAGGCCAGGGAAGGTCAGATGGTAAGTCGTAGAGTCTCATTGGTTGCCATATTTCTTAATAAGCTTTTTTTTATTGGAAAAATTAAAACCATGCCATTATAATTTTGCAAAATTTAAGATATGTCATCCTGACCCACATGTCATTGACTCATGTGGGTCCTATATGTCATTGAGATACCGATGACATATCTCAAACTTTGCAAAATTATAATGGCATGATTCCAATTTATCCTTTTTATTAGGAAACAAAATTTAATTTGTAGTTAAAATTTTTATATATTGTTCGTAATGATTTAAAGCCAACACTAAAAATAACTTGCATTGAAAATATCTTAAAATTAAATTAAAAAAAATTAAATTTTAACTTTGCTTTGACTTATTAGGTCACTCGTCTCTCACCGTTGGCCATCGTTGTTGGTTTAACTTGAGCTTCCAAATCTCTCTTTTCCCATCCCTTGCTATGTGGATGAAGCGTCACTTAAGAATATTCTGACTACGGCTGTCCTCGAGGAGGATATCGGCTCCAACATTGCGCATGAAGGACTTCGTTGGTGGCTGAGAACTTTGATGGCAGTGCTCATGTGCATTGCTACTTGTTATAGAAGGAATAGACGAAAAAGAAGAGACGAAATTATAGCGACTAATAGATGGTTGTTGATGGGACCACCACCTCAGTTGCCACGAAGGCAAAAACTATTGTTTGGACTGGTTTGGAGGGGGTTGTAATTGAACGGTTTTGACAAATGAGGGGTGTTGGATGTCTGATTTTATAGCCGACGGATGTATTTTATATGAACATAATAGTTGAAGGGTATAAAATAAACTTGTCCTTATTTTATGGAGTATGTATCTATCCATTTAGATTTGATTGTTTTTTAATATTAAGAAGTTTGTAAGAGTGCGATTTGCAAAATCTATAATAGGAGTACTGAGTGGAAGATGCACAGTTACCATTACAAATTAATAATCCCTTAATTAGCTTTGTTATAAATAAAATAGAAGTCTTACATTGGCCAAGAGTGGAACTGTGGAAGAAACTCTTTTGAGACACCAATGAAGAAAAGCGGATAGAAAAACGCCTACTTTACAAAGTGTTATGAAAATAGATGCACAACGGAAACACGAATTTTACGTGGAAAACCTTTGCGGGAAAAAACCACGGGCGCCGACCGGCAATGATCACTATAGTATATATAATGATTACAAACGTAGGGGAATCGTAATGGGAACGTCACCCCTTCCCGTACGGCTTACAAGAGTATATATAGGGATAAAAGAAAGACACCTAATAGGATTCCTACTAGGAAACTAATCCGAATATATTGTAGACCCAAAATTCGGATCACATATTTAACAATCTCCACCTTGAGACGAATTTCCTCTTGTAGCATAAAAACATCAATCACCAAAAATATCTCATGTAGGTAAAATCACCGCACGGTCAATCACCTTAAGTTCCAAGTCTTGTCCTGGATGAAAGTGCATCGTCATTGCTTTATTTTGATTGATTGATGAAGTTTTCTATTTTCAAAGTCAGGGCCATTCGTAAATTCGAGAAGTGTCGATTTTTCTTCAAGGACAATAGTTCAATTATTCCCAGTCACGCGAAAGTATGACTACTCTCTGTAAGGGGGTAGGTCGCAGAGATGAGTTTTGGTTCACCTCGTTGCCGTTTCCCTTAAAGATTCAACCCAGTGCAGCAAGTTGGTTAGTACTTGAAAGAGCCAGCTGCAAGGCGTCAGCAGAGTAACACTGATCCCAAGTTGTCTAATTGAATTCGAAGGTACGCCGGTGAGGCCAGGTCAACCGTTCGGCTTAAAGAAGTAGCATCAGGAACAGCCGCAATCCAGACAAGGACAGACCAAGCCAGTTTCCTGAAAATACTTGTGGTTTGAATCAAGAGCAAGTCGAGCAAAGTCATTGTCTGTGGGTTACGGAAGTCAGTTTCAAGGTTTCGGAAAAACTACACCGATCCCCGGTCAGCAAAGTGAATCCTCAGTTTATCTAATTGCCAGCATTAGCAATTCAGTCCAAAAAAAAAATAGAAGTTCTATGAGCACCAGCAGTTCTGGTCAAGGTCAGACTAATCAGAGTCGGTCCGTCAGTTTATGTGAAGCAACAGAACAGCAAGCTTATGCAGGTTTGGTTCATCGAGCAATCGGTCAGTTGAATCAGAAAGAGGCAGCATGTGTAAGCAGATCAGTCAGACCGCCCGCCAGCACCAGCTTTCTTTCTAGCCATCCCAGAATCTCGGGACGAGATTCCTATAAGGGGGGTAGATTTGTAACGCCCCGATTTTCGTTCGGGATTAAAAATCATTAAATAATGCATTTTCTAAAAATTAAATAAAAGTTAATCAATTTAATCAAGTGAATTATTGGGAGAATTAAAATTTTCCCTTCAAAGATCATTGGCCGAGAATATTTTGTAATATTCTTTGTGCCCTAAAACACTCTCCGGATTTTTCCGTGAATTTTCGGAGCTCAAGAAATAATTTTAAAAGCACAAAGTTCATTTTAACCAATTAAATAAAAAGAAAAACAATTAAAAATCTCCCCTCCTTCACTTTGGGCCACTTTCGGCCCAAAGCCCTCCTTCTCTCCCTTCCTCGGCCGGCCTCCCCTCTCCTCTCTTGGGCCGTCGGCCCGTTTCCCCTTCCCCTCACGCAAAGTCTAAATAACCCCCTGGGTTCTCCTCCTTCTCTCCCTCCCCGACCGGCCCAGCGACCCCACCCGTCAGGCCCTCCTCCTACCTTCGGCTTCCCAGGCCGAAGCCGCCATGGCCGGCGGTTGCCGGCCACGTCCCGCCAAATCCGGCGCCCTCCCGCTCGCGCCTTCGCGCCCAAACCAAGTAAAATCGGTTCCTCACCACCTCCTCCACCAAATCCCTCACTTTTCCCCAATTTTTGGCGCCAAATCGAGCCCCCACTTCGCCCACGATGTCGCCCACGTCGCCGGCCGTTGCCGCCTCAAATCCGCCACGTCCGGCCACGATTTCTCCTCCCCAATCCTATAAAAACGATCCCCGGAGCATCCTCTCTCTTTTCCCCTCCTCACCCGAGCCCGCCGCGCTCTCTCTCGACCTCCCCACGCCGCTCCCGCGCGCCGCCACTCGCTGTCGACTTCCAGCCGCGCGCCGCCGCCGCCGCGTTGCGCCGCCACCACCGTTAGCCTCGTTGTTCCGAGCTCCATCCCGGCATCCACTTTATTTCCCCGAACCACCGCCATGATGCCATGTCCGCGTGCAACCCGAGCCGCCGCCGCTTTTGCCGCCTCCGGCCGCCTCTTGCTGCAGCGCCCAGGCCAGCCGCGCCTCGTCCGCTGCTCGGTCGTCGTCTTCCGCCGCTCCAACCCATCCTCTAAGTTCGCCGGTCAAGGGTGACCCCGTCCGCCCTCCGTCCTCGCAAGCCGCCATCGGGCAATCGTCGTCGCCGTCATCTTCCTCCGCGCCGGCCGCCGCTTCCGCGTGTAGTTCCCGTCGTTTCGGAAGTCCGCGGTCGCGAGGAAAAGAGTTCGGAAGATCAAAGTGAAGAAGCAAGAAGTGTAGTGCTTCTGAGCTGAAGACGAAGTTAGAAGACCAAGGCTCAGACCCCAGTTGAGTTTTGCCTGTGGAGTGGAGCTGAAGCCCCGCTAGGATCGCATTTTTCCGCTGCTGCTGCTTTTGTTTCGGTGTGAGGACTAAGTGCCTCTTTTGTAAGTATTTTACGCTTTATTTACGTTTGGAACTGTATATTACTTGTCGTTTTGTGTACCCTGGCTGGTCCTGGACAGGGATTTAATACACAAAATAGTCTGGAAATTTGGGCTAAATTTCTGGGCGTGACAGTTCTTATCTTGCATACTTTGACATCACCTTCAGCAATCACACCTCGAATAAAGTGATATCTCACATCAATGTGCTTTGTTCTCTCATGGAACATTTGATCCTTTGTAAGGCATATTGCACTTTGACTATCACAAAATATATTAATGCAAGACGTAACTCCACAAATATCAGTGTATAAACCTCTAAGCCAAATAGCTTCTTTACAAGCTTCAGAAATAGCCATATACTCTGCTTCAGTAGTAGATAAGGCAACAGTTGCTTGCAAACTTGCCTTCCAACTAACAGCACATCCTCCAATAGTGAAAACATAACCTGTGAGCGATCTTCTCCTATCCAAATCTCCAGCAAAATCTGAATCCACATAACCAACAAGTCCATCTCTAGATCTCCCAAACTGCAAACAAGCACTAGATGTACCATGTAGGTATCTGAAAATCCATTGAACAGCTTTCCAATGCTCTTTGCCAGGATTAGCCATGTATCTACTGACAACACTTAATGCATGTGATAAGTCAGGACGAGAACATACCATGACATACATAAGTGAACCAACTGCACTTGAATAAGGAACTCTAGACATGTACTCAATATCATAATCTGACTGTGGACATAAATCTGAAGATAATCTGAAATGTGCAGCTAAAGGAGTACTCACTGGTTTTGCATCATGCATATTGAAACGACGAAGAACTTTTTCAATATAACCTTTCTGACTAAGATATAACTTGTCAGAATGTCTTTCTCTAGTAATTTCCATACCGAGAATTTTCTTCGCTGCACCCAAATCCTTCATCTCAAATTCACTACTCAATTGTGCCTTCAACTTTGCTATCTCTGATTTATCTTTTGCAGCAATCAACATATCATTGACATAAAGAAGCAAATATATAGCTGAACCATCAACAACTTTGAGATAAACACAGCTATCATAATTGGATCTTCTAAACTTCTGAGAAAGCATAAAAGAGTCAAATCTCTTATACCATTGTCTAGGTGACTGCTTCAACCCATAAAGAGATTTCTTTAACCTACAAACTAGGTTCTCTTTTCTAGGAACAACAAAACCTTCAGGTTGCTCCATATAAATGTCCTCTTCTAACTCCCCATGTAAAAATGCAGTCTTAACATCCATTTGCTCTAGTTCATAATCATGCATTGCAACAATACTGAGTAAAGTGCGAATTGAACTATGCTTCACAACAGGGGAAAAGACATCATTGAAATCAATACCTGGAATCTGGCTATAACCTTTAGCAACTAACCTTGCTTTGTACCTTGCCTCATCACTTGGAGACATACCTTCCTTTCTTTTGAAGATCCACTTGCAACGGATAGGTTTCTTCTCCTTTGGCAACTTCATCAATTCCCAAGTATGATTCTTTTCAAGTTCTTCTGCCACACTCAAAGCATAAGCAACTATGTTCGCTTCTTCAATATCTTTGAGGAGGTTTAGTATTTCTTTTGGGCTTATCTTTTGCAATAGAACGTTTTGGAGACTGCTGAACAGTAGAAGAATCTGAATCTTCAATAACAGGTGCATCTTAGTTAATAGCAACATCTTCTTTTTCTGGTGCATGCCCTGAACTGATCAAGTGCTCCACCTGCACACTTGCTTTCTCCTGACTCTCAACAGGAACATTAGTAGAAGGTTTGTCATGTAACATAACTGATTCATGGAAGACAACATTTCTACTAATCACAACCTTTTTGGTTTCAGGACACCATAACTTATAGCCTTTCACACCAGACGGATAACCAAGAAAAATGCACTTAATAGCTCTAGGCTCCAATTTACCATTATCAACATGAGCATAAGCAGTACAACCAAATACTTTTATGTCTGAATAATTTGCTGGGGAACCAGACCATACCTCAATTGGAGTCTTCTTATCAATGGCATAACTGGGTGATCGATTGATAAGATAACAAGCAGTGGAAACGGCTTCCGCCCAAAACTGTTTAGGCAAACCTACATTAGACAACATACAACGGGCCTTTGATATAATTGTCCTGTTCATACGCTCAGCTACGCCGTTTTGTTGAGGTGTGTGAGGAACGGTGTAGTGACGCACAATGCCTTCAGACTTGCAATATGATTTAAATATATTAGAACAGAACTCCATCCCATTGTCAGTACGAAGGATTTTCACCTTCCTTTCAGTTTGTCTTTCAACCATAGTTTTCCACTCTTTAAACACATTAAAAGCTTGATATTTGTGCTTCAAGAAATAAGGCCAAACTTTTCGCGAATAATCATCAACGATAGTCATCATGTAACGAGCACCTCCAAAAGATGTCTTACGAGCAGGCCCCCATAAATCAGAATGCACATAATCAAGAATACCTTCAGTAGTATGTGTAGATGTGTTGAACTTCACCCTCTTATGCTTGCCAAAGATGCAATGCTCACAAAATTTGAGCTTCCCGATGCTTTGTCCATCTAGCAATCCTCGCTTGCTCAATTCTGCCAAACCAATTTCACTCATATGCCCAAGACGCATATGCTAAAGATTAGTAGCATCGGAATTAGATAATGAATCAGAAACTGTTGCAACATTACCTAATATAGTTGTACCTTGTAGATGGTACAGGTTGGCAGATTTAATATCAGCTTTCATCACAACAAGAGAGCCTTTAGTTACCTTCAAAATTCCGTCTCCACCGGAATATTTGTACCCTTTGCGATCAAGAGTACATAAAGAGATGAGACTTCTCTTCAAATTCGGAATATGCCGCACATCTGACAATGTTCTGATACAACCATCAAACATCTTGATCTGAACTGTTCCAATACCTGCAACCTCGCATGGTGTATCATCACCCATCAAAACAGTACCACCTTGAACAACTTCATAAGTGGCAAACCAATCCCTATTCGGGCACATGTGATAGGTGCATGCAGTATCAAGAATCCACTGGTCACTAGTTTGTGCACAACCAGCATAAGCAACAAGCAATTCTGCATCAGACTTCTCATTAGTAACAACTGCGGCTTTACCTTCCTCTTCTTTCTTACCTTTTGGTATATATTTTCCGGTTCTCTTGTCTTTATCCTGTAGCTTCCAACACTCAGAGATATCATGTCCATCTCTCTTGCAGTATTTGCATGACTTATACCTGCCTCTGGACTTTGATCTCCCACGGTAGCTACTTGAGCTTTTATCTCTTGATTTGTTGTTTGTGTTCTTCTCCTGTTGGCTACCCCGAACAAACAAGCCTTCTGCTTGTGAATTTGAACCTTCAGAGGGTACCATCTTCTTCATCTTTTCTTTGGCATGCAAAGCATCATAAACTTCTTTCAAAGTTAGAGTATCACGGCTATAAAGTATAGTATCCCTAAAGTTTGCATATGAGCTAGGCAATGAACACAATAGAATAAGGCCTAAATCTTCTTCTTCATCATACTTTACCTCCATAGACTCAAGGTCAGCAACAATTTCCTTGAAAGCGGAGAGATGGTCCATCACAGATCCATCATCTTGCAACTTATGCAAAAATAATTTTTGCTTCAGGTGCATCTTACTGGTCAGATCCTTAGTCATGCATATCTGTTCCAGCTTCAACCACAGCCCAGCGGCTATCTCCTCCTTAAACACCTCCTGCAAAATATTGTTAGATAGATAAAGATGAATATATGACATAGCCTTACGATCCCTTTTCTTCTCATCGTTGGACCAATCCTGTGTCCTCTTGTCAAATCCAGAAAGCGCATCATCGAGGTCTTGTTGTGCAAGAACGGCTCGCATCTTCACTTGCCAAAGTGAGAATCTTGTGTCTCGGTTCAGGAGCGGTAGATCATACTTCAAACTCGCCATGGGAATTAATCCTGAAATTTGCTAGTAAGAAATTAGGGTAAACTAGCAAAAACGCGAAACCTGGTACACTTCTCGTGTGCAAGTAGTGTAGATCTGAAACTTCCTGGTAGACAAGCTTGTGTGCGCGTAGTAATTTCAACGTGAATAAAAATTCACATGTACAGGAGCGCTCTGCTCCTATCTCGATGGCTTCTGGCTTCTGCCCTACTTTTCCTCGGTGAACGTGCACTGCAGATGGAAGGGTTTTCTCTCTGCTTGCTTTTCCTCTCTAGACGCGTGCGCTGCTGCTGCTCTGATTCTCGCGCGGCAGGAAGGACGAAGTCGACTCCGCTTTGGATTGGATTTCGCCGAACAGAATTTCGACGGAACGACGAACACGACTACGCGTGCCGCTGATTAGATCGATTTCTACGATCGGGAAAAATCGCCGGTGGCCGGGACTGCAATAGATCGATCTCCAATGCTCTGATACCACTTGTTATGAAAATAGATGCACAACGGAGACACGAATTTTACGTGGAAAACCTTTGCGGGAAAAAACCACGGGCGCCGACCGGCAATGATCACTATAGAGGAGATGATTACAAACGTAGGGGAATTGTAATGGGAACGTCACCCCTTCCCGTACGGCTTACAAGAGTATATATAGGGGATAAAAGAAAGACACCTAATAGGACTCCTACTAGGAAACTAATCCGAATATATTGTGGGCCCAAAATTCGGATCACATATTTAACACAAAGGGTGTAATTTATCTATTTGGAGCAAAGGAAGAAGAACAAATCTTCGTATAAGAGCTAAAAGTGTGGAATTGTATAACTTATTATCGACTATGAGGGTAAACAACTGTATTTTTCAAGCATATCATAAGTACGGCAACAAAATAAACGACTATACGTTGTTTGCGTGTTGTATCCTAAACTAAACAACCTACAATTCGATGCAGACGTCGATTAAAATTAGAAACTCAGCTAAACAAATAGAGATTTTAATGCGGATAGTGTCTAAATCTAATAGGCCGGTTCGAGTTAACAACGTAAAGACGTTTATACTCCGTACGTTTTTTTGAGACTTCTATCAACACGGGACAAAACGAACCGGCCTATCAGAAGATTGGACACTCGAGAATGGAATGCTCATGTCGCAAATAAAGACATCTATCCCTCATGTCGCAACCGCTCGAGAATGGAATGCTCACTTCGCATGGATTCCGTTTGTGCAAAAACCCGACAAAACGAAATTACTACGAAAGTGTCTGACGGGAAGATTGACGTAATGAGGGAAAACTGAACACGGGTCGACACGCCCTGGAGTCCTGGACGTTGGGACTCGGTGGAGGTGGTCGAGTTAACTCTCGACTCCCTCTTTCTTGCGCAGGGAGTAAGAAACAAACGTGTCTTTTCCTTTATGCTTCCTTTCTTGCGCAGGGAGACAAACGTGTTTTTTAACTTTCTGAACTCGAAGTTTTTCTATCTCCAACAGAACCATCACAGACTCAGGCCTGTTCTTTTCTCGTAAAGATATGGAGTAGATTTTACCTCAGTTTTGTTAGCACGTTTTTCAGCTTTGTTAGTACGTTTTTCAAACTAAATGATATGTTTAGTACGAAAACTTTTTATATAGAAGTTATATTAAAATATCAAATATATTCATTTGTCAAGCTTATAATAATTAAAACTTAATTAATTATATGCTAATAGCTTTTTCGTTTTACATACGCTAACTTAATATTCATCTTCGTGAGTTTCACACACACCTTAAGTATATAACCCGATTGAAACTACCACGGCAACAGATCTACTAGGGGGCCTCTGTTCGGCGGTGGGAGTTTGTGAGTTGGTTTGTGTCGTTTTCCGCGCGCACGCTTCCCGAACTACTAAATGGTATATTTTTTTAAAAAAATTCTATAGGAAAGTTGTTTTAAAAAAATCATATGAATCTATTTTTAAAATTTAAAATAGTTAGTACTGAATTAATCATGTGTTAATAGCTCACCTCACTCGCTTTGTGTATCTTCTCAATCTTCTCTTCTCATCTCATCTCAAACACAGCCAGTACTAGTCTGCTTTTAGCAGCTGTCCAGAATATTGAGCTCCTCAAACTGTTTAAACATCAAATAATTTATAGTTATAAAATCTAGAAAATAAACTACAAGTTGAAAGCTAAATGATCTAACTTTTTCATATTCTTAGAAACTAACTAACAATCAGTTGCTTCTGACTCAGAATCTTAAGCTCCCAAACGGAATTTGAAATTTGAGATTTGACTTCATCCTCACAAAACTTGTAACCTTACAAATTTGAAATTTGACTAACACGAACTTGCAAAGTAAAAACAAAACGGAAACCCGATAACAACGGTTCAATTTTCGAGGGTCCCAACAATAACTACATACACAAATTGAACTCAACTCAAATTATGTGAAATAATGCTGCCAACAAATGGGCTCACAAACGGATAAATCCTAGACCAAAGTGATGACTGACGTAAGATCAAACTAAATCAAGACTAAAATCATCACTCGATACAACAATGCAATCTAAAATTCAACAAAGCATAATCTAATAGAAAAATATAACAACTCAAATTGGTTTGGTAATGAATTCAATTTGTTCCTGGTTATAGGTCGATACAACACTAGTATAAAGGAGAAAAGAATTACCTAAGGGGTAAACTGTGCTCTAATACCACCTGGTGTGAATAGGTGTTTGATCTTCCGATAGGTTCGATTTGGAGGCTTCTGCTCGGCCGATCGTCACCTCGCAACTACTATAACTGCATTTAGTCGTTATTGACCACTCTCTCAAGTAATTGACCTTATCACGAAGGTTATGTTCCTGCAAATATAATCGAAGAAATTCACAAAAACAAGGATAATGAATGATTGGCACACAAAAGTGAGGTTGTTTAAATCGATCTACCGGTGAAACTGCATGATTGTAAAATAATAATATAAGTAAAACTCTCACTCTAAGCGATGACGACTACTGAATGTATACGATTAGAGGTGTCCTAGAGTTAGCCCTAGAGCGCACACCTCTTTGGCTTAGCCCACAACACGGTCACAAGGCCCAAGACCCAAATCTAATTTGGACTAGATGATGTGCATAACTTATTTGGACGATTACGTATATCTTAGAAAAAATTTTGAAATGAGACCAAAATCAACAAAAAGTAGACTTCATAAGCTTTTCAACAAATACTCATGAGCTTCGCGAGTCTTTATTGATAAACAACTAGATCCGTTTGAAATAGTGTTGCCGAAAGGCCTAAATCTGAGTCCAAAATATGTAGAATTTTATCGCTTGCCTTATGTGGCTCAATAATGACGTGGTTGTGTTGAAATAGGTTTGGGGAAGGCCATAGTTTAATCTCCAATCTTTTTTTAAACAACCAATACAAGCACTCAAGTAAATAATAATACGTAAAACCTATGTTTTAGTGTAATTTGTTTGAATATGTAGAAGGTAAATATGTACCCTTTAGCTTATTATTGATGTATAGAAGTATATATGATCATACCTGAGCCGACAATTCCATATCAGAATTTAAAGCATGTCTCTTAATTAAAAAAATAAAATGCACCAAATCTGATGCAAAATAAATCATCTATAAATAAGTATACCAGAAATCTTAGCCCAAACGAACTCTATCCAAGTCAAGAGTGCCAAGTCTCCTCCATAGACAATCCCGTTCCGTTCGTCTTGCCTTTTGGCTGTTGCAATCTGTTGAGCACACACCAAAAACCGCCTACGCCGAGCCAAAACCCCCAACCCCGATCAGTCCGATGGCGTCCGACGAGGCCTCCCCGGCGGCGGCGGCGGAGAGGATTCGCGTGGTCGGGGCGTGGGCCGGCTCCCTGGAGGTGGAGCTGGGCGGCTGGACGGTGCCGATGCTGCGGGCGGAGGTGGCGCGGCGCGCGGGCGGCGTGGAGCCCGACCGCATCAACCTCATCTTCGGCGGCCGCGTGCTCAAGGACGATCCGCCCGCGTCGCTCCAGCAGGCCGGCCTCAAGGGCAACGCCAAGGTGCTCTCCACCCTCCTCGCCCCCGATCGCGGCAAGGCCATCGCCGCCCAGGCCGCCGCGGCGGCGGCCGAGGAGGAGCATAATAATAGGCTCGTCAGGCTCTGGTAAGGAGGTCTCCGTTCCTCTTCGATCAAATTCTAGAGGATCGATGGGGGATTTTGAGGATTCCGCTCCCATGTTTCCAGTCAAAATTCCAGTCATATTGGGCAGGATTTGCAGCCTGAAATTAGGAACCACGATTCACTTATTACTCTTTAGTTGCATACTCAACCGCACCACTGAACATAGAATCCATCGTGCCCCTTGGTTTGGGTACTGATTACTGAATGTGGTATCAAGTCGTTAGTCATCTTTACAAAAGGATTACCCTATGCCAATTCTGGGATGTTCTAATGAATATGCAAAGACTATTGATTTGGTGGTTGTTTGTAACCATACCCCATGGTTACTTGTATGTTTTGTTTTGTGTGAAGTAGTAAGAAGCACAAAAAAAAGGTATTGAGTACCATTGTTTCTGAGTAATTGATCACGAAGCATGCGGGTGCAGAGCCTGGAATAGCTCCTACTGAATCTGAAAGAAGGCTGAGAGTCTGCACAAATTGTGTGCCCCTATTGAATAGTGAAATGATGTATAATGTATTAGGATTACCACATAATTTTGTTGGTTTGCTAGAAACTCACACACTTCTTTTGGTCGATGGATGACACAATAATTTTTGTAGGAATGCTGCAGAAGCACTATGTCAAAGGCATACTGATGGCTCCTTTCATGAAGAAGATTTCAACTTAGATCTTGAGGATCAGAGTGGCCAGAAAGTGATGTTTGGATCTGTAGATGATCTCAAGTAAGAGATTGAATCGTCTAAACAGTTTTCTCATACTATGATTTATTATTATTTTATAATATAACATCATCATCTGTTATCTCTAGGGCTGTAAAGATGGCTTTGATGCTTCATCAAAAAGCCAAAACATTTATCAAGAGGGACATGCACAAGGAGGCACTTGATGTCTTAGCAATGGCTGAGGTATGTATGTTTGCTTGATCCTACCATGCTTGTTTGACTGTTTGTTTCCTTCCAATATCAGTAAGCATGTGCAGCTTTTTAATTGGTCTGCTTTATATGCAACCAAATATTTGTATATTTCCTGACCCTTTTGTTGTGTGAACAACAGGAAGCTTTCTCTCTTTGTGACCCTAAACTCATTGAGGTAAATTGAATTGCAAGAAGAACATTTTTTACATGTATCATAGAGTGCTGCAAATATTTTACCTACACTCCATGTATATTCTGCAGAGGGTTGATAATGTGCCGATGCTTCAGCTAGATATAGTTTGGTGCTATTTCGTGCTTCGTGATGTATCACGCTTAGAAGTTGCAGGAACTCGCTTAGAAAGGGCTCGCTCAGGATTTGAACGTTCTCATGGTAAAGACTCTGCTCGTTTCAGATTACTCCAAGCTGGCCGTCATGCAGATCTTGCAATGTGAGCACTTACTATCAATTCTCCCTTCTTTTTACCATATTAGAGTCTGAATTTTCATTGAGAAGTGAGAACTGTTCCTTAGCTATGAACTGATGAAAGCATTCATTCTCTAATTTTATATATGAAAAGCAATGTTACAATTGTATAACTTTTTATAGTGGTGTTTATCAAGGTTCAATCTTACACATTCTAGTTTTGACTTATGCTGTTTTCCAATGCATGAAAAATTGCCATGTGTTTTAGATATGTAAGGCTGGAGCTTTTGGAAGGAGTGGTAGCATATCACAATGGAAATACTGTAAAGGCGCGTGAATCCCTTACTTCTGCCCAAGCAAAATACATGCAGGTATTTTCAGTTGTTAATTTTGTCTGCTGCGTTTTCTATTATTATTTTGCATTGGAATATTTTAGTACCATAGCTTCTAGTAACTTCTTGACTTTATATTTCCTAACTGCATGCGATATTTAGCTTCAAGTACCAGATGAAGCTATATCAATCTTAATGAGCATGGGCTATGGAGCACGAGCTGCAAAAAGAGCATTAAAGATGACTGGCTATGATATCCAATCCTCAGTTGATCTCTTATGTGAAGAGCGTGAAAAGAAAATTCGTAGAGTACAGGAAGATATGGAGATGCAAAAAGAGATCATGTGAGCTTCTCATCAAGGGGTTTCTCTTCTATTCTCATTTGCTTTTCCTTTTTTCTGAATAGTGTGAACTTCCTTGGTGATGTCCTAGGGAACAAAAGAAATATGGTAAAACTCCCATGAACAAGGCAGTGAATATGCAGAAGTTGAAAGGCTTGGTTGCAATTGGGTAAGAATGTTGGTCTTATTACATTAATCCTGAAGTTCTAGATGTTGATTTTGTCATGATGATCTAATATAGCATTTTGTTACCAGCCATGAAGACTAGATCTGTTGAGAACTTTAGGGCACCTATTGCTTGGCAGTCCATACATTATCTTCTAGAAACATTCTTGTCTGTTATTGTCTTATTGACTAATGTATTGTAGGATCATTGTATTATAAGTCATGATGGAAATCTTAGTCTTATGACACTCAATATAATCTGGATACCAGGCATACCATCTTGAAATGCTTGAAAGTTCTCTCTTTGCCCTTTTCCTTTTAGCAATAGCTTTTACAGTCTACATGCATTGTGAAAGAAACAAAGGGACAAAATATATATTGACTACCCAGTTGCACTTTAAATTATGGATAGTGAGTGCTGATGTAATATAAAGCAAAATAAATTGCACTCAGTTGTTTGTGGTAGCGCTCTTTTTACAATTCCACATATTTATGCTGTCGTACTTCCTATTTGTGACTAATCAGTTGTTTGTATCTTTAAGGTTTGAGAAGAAACTTGCTGCTGAAGCACTCCGCATAAATGAAAATGATGCTGACAAAGCACTAGATCTCTTGACAGATCCTGAGCAAAATTGCATCCTACAAGTAATTCTTTGCACCGTTTTGGAACTCATATTGAGATACTCTGCAGTTGTTAACTCTATTTCTGTCTCTTTCACTTTCAGCACAAAATCATGTCAAAGGCGAAGCGATTATCTCGCGGTATGGATCATAATACATTCATGATTGCTCTGTAAAATCAGAAGGTCTCAGATGAAAACGAATTTATGCCCCTTTCTGTTCTCGTTGTTCTTGCTAGGCTCGGGCTCAGGGTCATCAAGCTCCAGGGCTGCTGCTGCCACGACTGCTTCAGGGGTAAACAATTCACAGACTCCGGTTGACACTTCAGCTAATGTTCCAGATGGAAGCGCTATGGAGGAGAGTCATGTGTTGCCTGTGATCAATGAAGAAGCTGCAAACAACGTAGAGGCTGTGAACGATGACGAAACTGTGAACCATGAGGAGGAAGATATGAGCGAGGAGTCAGCTGAGGGTGAAGAAGAAGCAAATCCTCCTCCAGTCAGGGATGTGGCGATGGAAAACGAGCTTGCCCATGAAATGACGGGGGATGCCTTGGATGACTATGATATTGATGTTAGTAACGAAGGGCAGGCTATATCAGAGTACCTGAGCTTACTGGATTCTGCTGCTTAGGCTTGATGTGCAAACATATTACTCACCTGGTCTAGATAGTTTTTATCAAACCTCAGAAAGAAATATAGTCAGCCTCAATCCGAGAGAGTTTGCTTAATAGGGTCGATTTGTACATGAGTTTACCTTTCTGCCACCTGGAAACTTATTACCGTGTGCTTAAGTAATTTCTCATGGATAGCAATCTCAGCTTTAGAAGTTACTCGTGCTATCAACTGTATCTTAATATGTGTAGTACGTATGTAGGTCCTATAGTTCCTATAGGGTAACTAGATAAGCTCGCGAGTATAGCACACTGAAACATTGCAAACAAGAGTTACATCTGGGAATTAAATTAAATAGTTTTACAATACATGCATACAGTACAATTGATGACAATTTCCGGAGCCACTACATGTACAAATTAACATTGCAAAACAAGAAAAGCAAATCCAATAAAAAAGTAGTTCACTGAATAATTGAACATCCCAGAAGCGAGTGGCTTCATCACCCGACCGATTTGACCAAATTAACGACCGACCTTAATTTGATTGAAGCTAAACTGTGTACTCGAGAGAGAATAATGAATGCGTGCATGGCTTGGGACGTGACGTGCATGGTTTGGGACGTGACGTGCATGAGGATGGCTTAGGCGCAGGTGTAGCCAGGCGGGACGTCGCAGCCGCAGTTGACGAGGAGCTTGAGCGCGATGGGGATGTAGATGCTGATGTCGAGCACCTTGGCCTTGATGGCGGTGCAGAGGCAGGCGGCGGCGGACAGGCCGGCGATGTCCTTCACCAGCGGGCAGCACGTCACGTGGGCGTCGCCGATGTGCACCTCGTTGCCGAGGAGGTCCACGCACACGCCGAGCTTGAGCGCGTCGATGGGGCACGTGTCCGAGGACGACGGCGTCGGGGTGGACGGCGTCGGCGTCGGCGATGGCGGGCACGCCTTCCTCCCGCCGTGTCGCTTCGGCGGGCTCGGGCTCGGGCTGTAGCCGCCGCCGCCGCTGCCGCCGCCGATGATTCCTCCGACAACCGGGGCGATGCCTCCGACGACGCCACCGACAACGGGGGCGACACCTCCGACGACCGGGGCGACGCCACCGACGACTCCACCGACGACCGGGGCGACACCTCCGACGACACCGCCGACGACGGGAGGGACTTTCCCGACGATTCCACCGACGACCGGAGCTACTCCCCCGACAACTCCTCCTACAACCGGAGGAACTTTCCCGACGATTCCACCGACGACCGGAGCTACTCCCCCGACAACTCCTCCTACGACAGGAGGAACTTTGCCGACGATTCCTCCGACGACGGGAGCGACACCCCCGACGATTCCTCCGACGACTCCTCCGATACCACCACCACCACCCGAGGGCGCGCTGCCGCCGCCGCCCGACGGTGCACTGCCGCTACCGCCGGAGCCGCACGAGCCGCACGCGAGGGCGAGCGGGGAGGAGGAGAGCGCGAGCATGGCGAGCAGGAGCATCGCCGAGACCTTGGTGGACTCCATTGTAAGCAAAGAATCAAATGGAGCTCGCTTATTCGCTGCTACGAACTGCGAGGTGTGGCGGGAGGCGAAGGGCGTGGCGCGCGCGCTCTTTTATAGGCGGGGAAGGCGAGCGGTCCGGGAAAGTATTTTCATCACTTGCTTCTTGCATTTCGGGTTTGTTCACTTTAATATCATTTTTAACCTTACTAAATTTTAGTAAAGTTACCAACAAAAATAGCTACATTTAGTTTGCTGTCAAATTTTGGTAATTATATAAGAAATCCTGCCAAATTTTTTGGTAACTATTGCCAAAATTTGGTAAGGTTTTTTTTACATCAAAATGAACAGGCTCTTCATCATCTAAATAGTTATATAAAATTAGAGATAAATTAATATAAAATATACTTCCTCCGTTTCACAATGTAAGTCATTCTAGCATTTTAACATCAATATGAATGTGATAAATGCTAGAACGACTTACATTGTGAAACGGAGGAATTATCACTCTATAAACACATGTAGCTTCGAATTCAACTTTTATAAGTTGTAACGAAAATAACAAGTAGAATTATGAATTAATGTATGTTACCCTCTCCGTCTCAAATTATAAGGCGTCCTCTCTTTTTAAGAAAAATCAAACTCGGTAACTTTTGACTAATAATCATATTAACCATATATATGCTAACTATTATGCATGCTATATTACTAGATTCATATTTTAAAGGCTTTTCATGTGATGTTAATTTTATATTTGTTGGTAACTAAACATGAAATAAATTAATGGTCAAAGTATATCACTGAAGACCGTTTAAAAAATATAGGCATTATAATTTGGGACATATGGAGTAATTATTTTTAGTTTAATTTGTTCTTTTATGACAATTTATAGAAGCTGAATTTAGTTTTGCATATTTGTATATTCTATATTAATCTATGATGTTATTTTAATAATGATTATTTAGATACGGAAGAAACGAAATGATGATGCCCTGTCGAGAAATGAAAAACCATCTCTGAGCAATCGAGCGGCCAGGAATGGTCGAGAGCTTTGCGCGCGCATGCCATGCCACTGAGCGACGGGGGCGTGGGTTGGCGCGCGCGGGAACGAACGAACCGGCCACGTGAAGCCAGTGGGATTGCCAGTGTTGGGAGGCTTGGCCCGTTGCCAAGCCGCCAAAAAACAGGCGCAGCGGCGTGTGACACTCGCTTGTCCGCGCCCGTCGCCATGAGCGTGCATGATTGCAACGCACTGCTTACTTCCCTTGCTCTCTGTCTAATCTCACAGCTCACGGCGAGAGCGAGGCCGTAGCGCGTGCTGTACATGCATGAACCGATGAACCTATCAGAGAAGTTTTTTTTATTACAGTTTAATTAATTCGTTCCAGAGTTCAAATGGGATTCATGGATTCCTCTCTGATCCATTAATAATGTTGCTTAACTCTGTTCAGAGATGTGGTACTGCTACTCCATTGTATTTTCATATAATCCATATGCAGTACTGCTCTTCAATCTGAATCATCATGTAGTGTTGTTCAGTTGGAGCGGGCATGTATATATCCATGATTTTTTTTGATGAAAATATATATCCATGATTGATTCAGAGAAATATGCACGCGCTCAATATTTTTAGAATTTCTGAACCATCTCGCTATAAGAGAACTTTTATGGTGCTTGCATTCCAAAAAAAAAAGTAAAAATCCAACGCTCCTCAATAACAGGTACTATGTGAAAAGTATTTAAAGTATTTAAGTATTAGTATTGGTACTTAGATACTAAGGGTAAAAATATAAATATATTAGTTGAGAGAAATGGTAGAATTGTCCCTAAATTTTTATCGGTACCGCATAGGTACCAGTTAAGTGATTTGCCCAGTACTAGCTGTCCTCATTTTCATGATTTTCTATAGATTTATGTTGTAGATTTATGTTGTGTTCTTTGAGATTCTCATTTGCATGATTTTCTTTATATTTACGTTTTGTTCCGAAGAAAATGTTATTGGAGTAAAAGTTTTCATTTGCGTTCATTTCTATAGATTTACATTATGTTCTCAAGAAGACGTCAAAACCCCTCTGTTTAATTCTTTTGAGATTTATATCTTTTTTACTAGAAGAGATTTGTATTGTGTTTCAAAAACATGATCGGTTAAAATATCACCGAAGGTTTGCGTCGATTTAAATTATATAATATTTTATAAATTTATCCCTAGTAAAGATGAAACTTCTCCCTCGACTACATAAATAACTAATTAACTGTGTAAATAAGTCATGGATATCTTTGAAGGTAGAGAAGAAAGGAGATATGATCTTTGATTTTTTTTTCTCTCCGATACATGTTGAATCAATTGCTAAATTAACGGGGTAGCCATGATTTACGTTTTTATTTCTCTACAATGGTATCGATATGTACAACGATATCGGTCAATAGAACCAGGTATTCAATTCACATTAAATACCTATAATTTACTAGTTAATACTGCCGTCATGTTATAATAATTTTATTCCGTACTTTATCCCTCTTTTGATCAACGGTTCACATTAATCCACCTTTAAGTACCTCTAAGTACCTCGCAAACACCGTAAAAATCTAATTGATGGCACTTACATTATGGTAAGAACTATTAACAAGTTCAGTGCACCTGACAAAGATATTCAGATGCCCATTGTACTTTCCTCTAGTAGTATTATCTAAAGGGTGACCATCAATGCCAGCACATTGCTGAAGGAGTATTAGCCATATTGGTATACTGGTCTGCCAGCACTAGATTTTGATTTGGTCGAATGGTGGTGATAGGAATTCAGTATTCTCATGTTATCAAATGTTTAGAGAACTTTCTGCAGCGATTACATCAAAAGTTCTTGACTAGAATGCGAGACATATCGTTACACCGCATAGCAAACTGATGAAATTGACCATGAACTGATGAAGGCCTGCTCACTGTACTTAGTTTGCTTGGTTTTGCTTGCACCAAGCTAACCCAGATCGATACGCAGATCTGGTTGTGGGTCGAACTATTACTAAGGCAGTCAAGTATCGATCTGCCTCGTCTACATGCCCCCAGATGTTCAGCCATACTGCCATACCCTCATCCTAATCGCTGAGACCAGCGCATAGAGTAGCCCCATACTGACGAGTTGTTCAGAAGCGAAATGCACATCATCATGTGACGAGGACGTGCGCCATGCAGGTTTTAAGATCTTAATTATTGACCAACAATATCAGTGACAGTTCTTATTAATTATTGACTAACAATGTCAGTGATAGTTAAGCTCGATTGGACGTGCGTCGCGTCACATGCATTTTCTGATTATAAGTGTTGCAAGATCGAGATGCCGTCGACATAGTTCAGAATTCTCATATCATGGATGCAAACTCTATCACCATCGTAGCCTCAATCAAGTTCTTTTTTTTGTTTTGTTCTTTTGTTCAGATGAACTCGAAGCACAGTAGCGAACGCAGTAAGTGACTGCATTTTTATGGATAATGCAAAAGCTTGTACAAGGGTAAGCAAAAGAATTACAATGCTGCTTCACTTTGGACACTAAACGAAATTATAAAATGCAGAGCAATTTTACGGTTCTTGAGGAGGTATCACGAGGTACCATTTTTTCTATTGTAAATTTAGTACCTCATGGTACCTAGATATTATGAGGTATCATAAGATACCAAATTTTACACTAAATTTTTGGTATCTCATGGTACCTTCTCAAAAACCATAGAATTACTCTAAAATGCAGATCTAATCAGACACATTTGAAGCCGTCAGGGAGCTCCGTCTTGCAGGTGCTGACGAGGACGCTGACGCCGACGGTCCACTCCGTGGGGATCCCGAGCACGCTCTCCTTGATGGTGGTGCAGAAGCACGCCGCCGCCTCGGCCGCGGCGAGCCCGTCGACGAGCGCGCAGCACTTGCTCCCGAGGTGTGCGCCAGCCTGCACGCCCACGACGCCCAGCACGCCGGCGCACGCGCCGAACTTGACGGCGTCCCACGGGCAGAACGGGTTCACCGGCATGTCCTTCCCCCACAGCCCCCTGCGCGGCGACGCGCCGGCCGCCGCCGCCGCGGCGGCGCCGGGCAGCGTCGACGCCATGGCGAGCATGATGGCCAGCGCGAGCGCCGCGACGTCGCGGCGGCTGGCCATTATCCTTTGCTTGTGCCGTGTCCTCGTTCTCGCCGCGTACATTTTTATACTGCATAACTACGTATGCCACTACTACGTATACGTACGATACGACGTAAATACGTATGTACTGAAAAAAAGGTTACGTACTTTTTTTGCATGTACGGTGTAGTTATATTCGTTCTAGTTTTACATGGAACTACATACTATTGTGGTAACATAGTAAGGTACACTAGAAGAATCTAGAAATCGCTCGTGTGTTCGACAGTGCACTAGGCTCTGCATCAACGACGTGACGATATTTCCGCTTGCGTAGCATTATAACGATGGTGATGGCACCGGAAGATTGCAAATTCAGGTGGTCCATTTGCCATGGTCCCGTCGCAAAACACAAGGTACGCGATCACCACTCTCACCAGCAGCGTACGCGAGCGCGCGCAGTAGCTCGGTCATGTGAGGAGGAAATGGCTTCTTCGATGGAGCAAAGCAGAGGACAGGGGAGACGATGGGGGTACTATGCATGGCTAGGTGTGAATAGCGACACCGGCGACAGATATGCGCCTATAGCAGATTTCCTTGCTGATTCAGCTAGCATCTCATGAGTCACTCAACGCAGCAGCAACAGCAGCATATGCCAGCATCCACACAAATTTTTCGTAACCAGCAGAAGAGAGATCAAGAACATCAAGAACAAGGTTACGAAAAATGCCGGTCCATGCGTGCATGCATGACAGATTCGACAGAAAGCTAATCAAACTGTTTTGTGTGTGTGTGCGCGCGCGCGCGCAGTTGGCTTCCGGCTCGCCACCGGCAGCCGCGCGCGCCGCGCGCGGTCGTACGCCATGCGCGCCCGCGTGCGCCGCGCGCGACGCCGGCGACCGAACGGCTCGCGTGCGCGCGGATGGAAAACGTCGGGAGCGCGCCCGGGCGCCCCGCCCGTGACGCTGAGGATTGAGATCCATCCGTGGCATTGGACCAAGTAGAACATATTGCATCCAACTCCAAGTACATAGTACATGCGAGTGTAGAGGAATTCAACCTCGATCCCAAGTGGACAAATCTTCGTGAGTTATGATTAGCTAGCATGCGAAACAGGACATGAATCAACCGAAAATACTGATATCATCAGAAGTTCAAAGAAATTACTGCCAGTTCTCCTGCAGGTAGTATTTTAAAATTTAAGGGGTCGTTAAAATTGATGCCATTTCAAACCATATCACTTTTTTAAAAAGATATTAAATAGTGTATTCATTTAGTTTATTGTCAAACTCTAGTAAAGACATAAGAAATCCTACCAAAATTTTAGCAATATCACTAAATTGCCAAAATTTGGTAAAGTTTATTTTGGAGTGAAGTACATGGGCGGTCTCTAAACTTGTGTAGGTGTGTTATCTAGATCTCTGAACTTCCAAAATGTATTTTTAGATCCCTAAACTTGTCATGTGTGTCATATAGGTCCTAACCGGTTCAAACCGGCTCCATGCACTGACGTGGCATTGCCACGGTGGCACCTACGTGTCATTGAAATCCACATGTCAAGCATATATAAAAAATAAAATTAAAAACCATATTTTCTCCTCTTAGGTAAACATAAAAAAGACAAAAAATCTAATATAAAAAATAAAATTAAAAACCATATTTTCTCCTCTTAGGTAAACATAAAAAAGACAAAAAAATCTAAGGTAGAGAGGAGAAAATATGCTTTTTAATTTTATTTTTTCTATGTGCCTGACACGTGGCACGTAGGTGCTATCATGGCATGCTACATCAGCGCATGGAGCGGGTTAGAGCTCCTCTGGACCTAGATGACACCTCAAGACAAGTTCGAGGACTCGAAAATGCATTTTGAGATTTTAGGGACCTAGATGACACGCCCGCACAAGTTTAGGGACCGCTCATGCACTTCACTCTTTATTTTGGCTACAATCTTAACATGCCCTAAACTATATCCTGGTCTTTATTTCGAAGAAACTTCATTCACTTATTACAATATTTTCTTAAAGAGAACAAACACTCATGCAACAGTATAAACTGAATAATAAAACCAATACATAAGGAGAAAACAACTACTGATCATCTATCTGTGAATCTCCATCCGTAGTTGGCGAAAATCTATAACTGTAACTTCTAAGTTTCGACATATAGAATATATGAGCTTCTTATTCTCTTCACACTTTTGAAGTTATGCCCAGCAATCGAGCCAACGTGTTACCTTGAAAAGTGTGTGTGTGTATAATGTTTATTTCAAGATTTATTTAAAACTATATCATTTCTACTTAATTATAGAGCCAAACACAAAGCAAAGGCTCCAACAAATATGAGATTCTTAGTTTTCGCAGCTAGTTTACACGGCCATAGTATATATATTTGCTAGCTTCCTCCGTTGTTCGTGAGGTCAAGAGGAGGTCCACTACCGAGCCATGGAAGCCGTCTGCCGGCGAAAGAGGCGGTGGACAAGGGCAACCACACCGGCGAGCAGGCGAAGGCGGCGTTTACTAGTTTCGAGAGTGAATGGACCACACATTTTTTATCAAACGGCTGAGATATGTCCTCACTCAATTTCGTTAGGTTTTCATATTGCCCCCTCATTCAAATCGCTCTGGTAGACACATGGATATATTCCGAAATAAAAATACTATAGAACTGGTATATCGTTCCATTGAAATAGCTAACATCATTATGGTAGGTAGCATATCTAGTATCTACTAGGTATTATGTTTGGTACAGGAGATACTAAATCCAGTTCCTCGGTATTATGCTAACGTCAGCATGATGCCTATTGTACCAGATCTGATATCTACCAGATATCATGTTTGATATCTCCGATACTAGATTTGATATTTACAGTACCATGCTGACATCTAGTTATAAGATCTCATAACTACGAGGGTATCATGTTTGGTATCAGAGATATCAGATCTGATAACTAAGATATCGTGCTGCAAATATTAGCTATTTCGTTGGAACAGTATTCCGTTAATGTCGTCTCCCAAATTCTGAAAACCCCCTACAACACAGTTTTGCAAAACCGCGGCCAACGCAGGTACGTGGTCTCGCTTGCTGCATCCGCTACTGTCGCTGGCCCTAGCCGCCGTGCGACAATGGTGATACGCCGGCAAGCCGGAGCTGTCGATGCTGCTGCGTGGGCTCGCGGCTCCTCTAGGAGGCGGCAAGCAATCTCGACATGGCGACCCCCTTCCTGAAGGATCAGGGAATCTTGACTGGCAGAAATGGACCCCGTTCCTGAAGCCGCCAATCTCCGACGATCAGGCAGGAGTCGGGATCAGGGAATCTTATACCGGCAGAAACGGAGCTGGAACAATTCGATCCTGGCTTGCTGTGCGCGTAACAGATGCTCATGCATCTCCGCTTGGACTATCAATGAGTCCTCCTCTGCCTTCTGCTTGCTTAGAGGATTTGGTGTATGAGGACAAATGATTGTTTAAGTCAAATTTAATTTAAAAACTACTACATGATTATATGCCTGAATTCAGAGCATCAATACGAAATGTGGAGCATGCCTGCAGCTTGAATATATGAAGTCCTACCATTTAAGGGATGACCCATTGACCCACACATTAACGAGAGAAAAAGTGGATTGGATTGATCCACCAGTTAACCTGAATCTTAGGGAAATATTTCCTATCATGGTCCATCTCTTATTCTCTTTCCACCTATTCCCAAACCAAATATCCTGAAAAAAAAAGTTCAACCCAACCCGATCCATCCAAACCTTAAGGATTGATGCCTTATGATGATCTCCTAAAAGTTTTAAGTATGTATTTGGACAGCTGGGAAAAATGGCTCAGTGATGTTTTTTTATTAAGGCTGGAGTGGAGTACAAGTGTACAACTTCGCATCGCCAGAAAATGTCACAGGAATTATCTTATTGTCGAGTGTGCAAAGCAAGTAGACAACAACGAAATTGGGGGAATGGGGGATAATGAAAATGCGGTTGTACATACATTTATACATATTTACCCATGATATTTATATCCAAGTGACCAAGTGCATATATACACACTGCATTTATACAGGAATGTAACATCCTAAACGACCAGATCTTGTGAATATGTAAAACCAAGAGGAAACTCAACTAAGAACAGTTCTATAATTTCTTGAACTTACCCATCCCTTCCTGATATTGATTTTGCCGTCGGCTGTTTGCATGTTAGAGGCATATTTAGGCATATCTTGTAACTTATAGTCAAACTTTTACCTGTGACTTGTACAGGAAAAAAAGTATAGTGCCAAACTCTACAAGAAGGATCTTAGGGCCGTCACAACCTTCTCTGGCCTGCATAACATGACAAGTGAGATGCGTTAAGGATCGCACAAGTATATGAATTGGCCAAAAGGTAAAGGTTGAAGGTTACACGTCAAAGCAGGCAAGCACCGATGGAACTATGAGTACAAATTTTACAGGACACAGATCGACAGAAAATACTGAGCTAGTAAAAAAACAATTACCAGTCCTCTTGAGGCATATGACCAGCTCCTTCTATTGGCTCCAATTTTATGGCTGCAGGATTACCTTTCTGGAACTCCTCAGCTATGGGGAGTGGCAAGTACTTATCAGAAATCCCCCATGCAAGCAATATTGGTTTTTCCCAGCTGCAGGAAATACCAGAGAGAAGTTTCAGAACTGGAAAACATTAGTGATAACTGATACCTGTCTAATATTGCTTGCTTGAATTCAGAATGAACCTTTTGACACTGCTGTGCATGCATACATATGTTTATGGACATAGTAGTAACTTGCATGTTATACGGCATAATCTATCTGTTTTTAATTATATCAGAAGCTAATAAATATGTTTGTTTGTTTAAGTTATCTATTTTTAGTTAGAACAGAAGCAATAACATGCAATAAATATGAGTGATTGTTTGTTTGTTTAACTTACCTGTTGGATGCAAACCCGGCTGAAATTCTACTTAATACATCTCGGAAGTTAGCTTTCCTGGCAGCTTCAAGCAATGCTAAAAAAAAGAAAAGCGAGATGTAACTAAGGTTGTCAAATAATCTCAGATGGTAATGACAGTTCTAGGTAAAAAGTAGACAAAAGAATATAAAAAAAAAATCTAAACATCATTTTTCTTAAAGAACAAGGAATACAACATAAGTTGCAGAAGAAGTAATAGTTGTTCGATGCTATTGGCATAAGGCGTAGCATAAACTAGATGATACTTCACACTTTGCTGCGGGATATATATTAGACAATGGAAAAATGATGAAACGATTTGGATTGAAATATTATGAAAATGATTTGAAAATGATGATTTAGCATGTGTGTGTTTAGTTTTAGAATGAAATAAATTGTAGATATAATTATTATATGCTTGCATGTTGAGTTTCCTGTGTTTAATGGGTTGATGTGGCATGCTTGCGTGTAGGTTTTAGGAGTGCTAATAAATATTATGCTTGCATGTTGAGCTTTAGGTATTTAGTGGGCATTAGCTTTATATAAAGAATGGACGAACAAAACAACAGTTTTTATATAGATGATGTAATACTTAATAGCTTAAACAGATGCCTTCAACAAGTATAATCCTTCCCTCCGAAGTCCAAGGTTCAACCAATATAATTGTCATGGTAGCCTGGCAGGTACAACATTAACCATGCAGGCTAAGGTACAGATACAAATTGTTGGCCCAAACATGCAAGCAAATATCCTATAATAAACTACATTAAAACATGCTACTTTTCAGTAATCATCATATGTGTAACTAGTAGGGTTCTAAAAATTGCAGTTTTGCTTTATGAAGGCTAAAGCAATATAATCAAGATCCTTTGCTGAAAACACTTATGTGGACCCAGTGCCATTTCTTCATAAGATAACTTCCAAAATAGCTAGGCATTGAGTGAAAATATGTAAACATAAACTTCGAGTATTTCCCATGGACAGTAATTAGGATTAGCTAGAAGGAAATAGTTTCCCCTGTGGAATTTTCGTTTCCTTTATTATGAATATAGCCCAGCCCCAAGCCCAGGCAAAGGAGGAGGTTGTGACAAGCTTGGCAAGCCAATGTGAAAAACCCAATCATTGCGATGGAGGGTAAGCTAGATGGAAATGGATGTGCAAGCAGAATTTGCATTTCCTTCATTAGGAGAGATGGATTCTATAAATTGATAAAACATAGTCATATAGCTGACAATTTATTTAGGTACGTTTCATGGCTGAGAACAATACAACTTTAATGTAAAGACATGTCGGGGGCATGTGATTCAGGTGTACAGACTAACCAAATCCAGGTGCACCACTTGATAGATATGGTAATCTGTATACATCAGCCTTCTCCGACTTTAGCACATAGCTGTGAAGCAAGTGGACACAATATAAGCAAATATGAGAATAAACAACATGCCACAGATATGGACAGGACTGATATAGAACAACATAATATGAAGAATAAACCAAACTTTTTCCTTATTTTGAGCATATCAGTAAGAAGAATAATGATAACATATCTGAAGAGGAGAATGAAGAATTTCTGTGACAATGATAGATACGTACGGGCTACCTGCTTCAATGAATCTCTCAGCCAAAACAGCATTTTGGCAGGTAAATTCACCAAAAAGTGGCAACCTGCATTGAAATGTGACTTGAATTTACTTCCATGATACAAATATTAAGGGCAAAAAAGGCAAGATGGCATCAACTGCAGCATTAGTGAAAAATATTGAGCAGTAAGCAGGTTAATGATAAATTCTATTTGCACATGTATCAAATACTCATACTCTTTTTATGACCAGCTTGTATAAAGTCCAAATAAAAGTTAATAGCGAAAAACCATACTACGCTATTAAGGCGGATGAAAGCATTAACATACCACCCTCAAGGCATTTTCTATATAATAAGTCCACAATAACATCCGATAAAACTGAAGAAGGAAAACAATGTGAAAAAGAATATGCACAATGTTCATTTTTCGGGTAGATCTGGACGTCAAATTGCTCATGCATAAATTTATGTCACACTTTCAGGTCAAGCTTTGCGCTTTCAGACTTCTGCTCAGGCTGGGTTCGGGCGGGCCTGAGAAATTGTAGAAATGCCAAGGAAATGGAGCTGGAACATTCAGATGTGCAGTGACTAGTAAAGCAGTGACTGATGCATCTTTGCTCAGATTCTTGCATTATCAATGTATAGCGGATTTGGTTGATATGTTGGTGTATGCAGACATATGGCTTGTTTTTAAGTTAAATTTTGTTGAAAAGCTAAAGAACTATATGCCTGAACTTGTAGCACAATGTAAAATGCTGAGCATGCACTTCAATTAAGATGCAAAGCAAGAGAAACAGAAAGACTGACCTTAGCTGGTTAAACAATCCAGGCACTGGAGAAGAAACAGTGAGTGGACTGTTAAGAATTGCTACCTTCAGAACTTTGCTTGAGTTCTTTAGTGCCCATGTTAGCCCATATGAACCTACAAGAAATCCCTAGAATGAAAATGAAAGAAACGATTCAGAAAATATATATGAGAATTATTATGAAAATGCAGGTTCCTAATGTTTTGGGCATGTACCTGGACAACTAAGAAGAATGGCTCAGTGATATTTAAAGTACTAAGAAGCTCATTGAGTGACTTGTGGAACTCCTCTTCTGCACATGATACAATATAAATGAGAGTTTAGTAAGATTCATTAATTTTGTCAACATTTGCCACACGGCCACACCTGTGTAGTCGAATCCATATCCGGGCTGTGGCATATCACTGAACCCAAATCCTATCCAATCAGGAGCAAAGCAGTGGTAGCCAGCATCTGCCATCTAGTAGCAATTTCAATAGCTGCTTAGTGGGTAAAATGATCGATAGAAACAAATCGTTAGTACGATTTATAAATTTATATTTAACATGAGGATCCCTATTTATTAAGCTTCCAGTATAATGTCATAAATATGCTCCATATTCAAACTATGTTTTTCTTTTAAATTTTAATAGTCTCTGGAAGGTAACCCATCTGTCTCGGAATCATAATCAACAGGACATACACATGCTGCAGCTGTTAGATGTCTAAAGTCACCACTTAAATGGTGCATGGAGCTAAACTTTGCAGCGAAAGAAAACATATTTTAGAAAGAACCACATACTAATTTAAGCCAGAACCACTGATATTTTCTGTCTGGTAATGCAAATCAAGAACAACAAATTGTTTCATAAATTAAGTTTAGTCCAACAAGCTGCAAGATAAATGAGTCTGACCTGAGACATAACCATACGATAGCTAAATGACTGAGATGGAGCACCGTGAATAAACACGACAGTCCCACGTCGTGCACCAGCGGAACCTACAATTGTATCACCATATTTATGAAGCAATTACATGGGGCTTTTTATTTGACAGAGACAATTGCAAGATGGCTCTGTTTGCAAGAACACCTGGTGAGCCCTTCTTTTCATGGTTCAGCAATGACAACTATACAAGGACAAGGTACAAGACAAACAAACAAAAAAAGGTACATTTTCCTTAAGTTTTATATAGGCAGAATTATAGCAAATTGGGACAGGTTTTGTTTCCTTTAAAAGCTTTGCAGAAGGAGATGAACTTATGTACTACTGTAGGAGAAATCAATATTACTGAAATACACAAAGGTCTGACAAAATCCACTATCTTAGTGAAAGTATCATTCGTTTTTATTCTTAAATACTAAATTTGTATTCACAATGCAATACTGCTTCGTCGTCAGTACACACCCCATTTCACTGGATCAACGTGCATACAACGTTTTACTAACGTTCAGTGATCACTGCAATAAGATCATCTTTCATCTAACCAACACAGAAATGAAGAAACAGTACCTGTTTCCCTCACAAACCACCGCAGCTTTCCTGATTTCACTCTTGAGCCGAACTCCCTCCCCTTGTCCTCGATCCTCTGCACGCGTCGAGATTACTTTACAGCATACTAGAAATGGTCAACAATGATACGAGTTCGGAATCAAGGAGGTGTGGCGAAGTGGGCATTACGTAGAGCATCTGGCCGACATTGCCGTCCTGGGCGGGCGACTCCGGCAGCTGGATGGCGCCGCGGCTCGACGGGTTGTCCGTCACGAACCCGAACGGGTTGAACTCCGACTCCTCCTCCTGCTTTTTCCCCTCCGCCGTCTCATCCTTGCTGCCGCTCGCCGCGACTACCAAACTCCGCTTCGCTCCTCCTCCACGCGCCCTCCAAGCGGCGGCGTTGGCGCTGCTGCCGCCGCCGCCGGACCACCTGCCTCTGCAAGCGGGGCGTGGCAGGGAGAGAGGAGACGAGGTGGTGGTGGTGCAGGGGCAGCAGGACATGGCGGCGGCGTTCGGGTGGGTGTGCGCGCGCGCGCTCCGGCGAGACGTGGCGGCGCGGCGAGACGCTTTCGGTTGGCGCAGCCGCGTCGAACGGTCGGGAAGAAAGAAGATTCTCCGCGAATTGCGGTGGGGCCGACAAGATCACTTCTCATGTGGCTCCCGTGCACAACCGCAGGTGAGCCACTCTCTCACTCTACTCTAGTCTAGTGGCCACAATTGAATCACTCTGGAAATCCATGAATTTTCTAACAACAAAACTTCACAATTCAGCAACACAAGATGGCTATGTACTGTACAACTTATTGGTAAATTCGCCATAAAGGCAACATCATCTAGAGAAAGTTTGAGGAGCTCTTTGTTGTCCACCAAATGGAGGAGTTGTTCTATGTTTTTTTTTCTCTAGTTGTTCAGAATGCAATTGGGAATGGGTATAATCTGTGCAACCAATCATGCAGAATGTTATCCTTGAGCTTGGTGTGGTGGCCTGCAACCTCCTGGTCCATTTCCATAGCTGGGGTTATGGTAGCCTGGTTTGTTGCCAGAGCCTGATGGACCATTTGATCTTCCAGGATGTCCGTAGTGATGGTGATGGTGTTCTTGCCCTGGATGCAGAACTGGACGCCAAGGGCCAGGGGGAGCAAAATTGCTAGGTGGCCTCACGTGTCCTGAAGTTGCAGGAAGATTGGCCATTAAATCAAATGTTGTTCATCAGGAAAAGTACCATTTTTGTTTCCATGGTTTCACGGGGAATGAAAATTACCTGGAGTAAATGGAGGACAAGGATGTGGAGGAGCATGACGAGGAAATGGGCCTTGATTTGCATGGAACGGAGGACGCCAAGGATATAAGTCTTGACCTGCAAATGGAGGACAACGCCGAGGAAAGAAGCCTTGATTTGGTAGTACAGGTGGAGGATGCCGAGGAACGAAGCCTTGACCAGCTAATGCAGGAGGAGGACACCGAGGAGCAAGGCCTTGATCCTCTAGTAGAGGAGGAGGAAGCCGAGGAACATAACCTTGATCTGCTAGTACAGGAGGATGCCGAGCTGCTAACCGTTGATCCCCTTGTGCAGGTGGAGGATGCCGAGGAAACGAGCCTTGATCTCTTGGTATGTTCAGACATCCAGATGGCATATTTGGATCATGACCAGAAGAGATGTCTTCTACTTCAAGTGGAGTATAAGATTTCTGAGTAATTGGAGGAAACACTTGTTATGGTGCTTTAGACCCTGTGGAGTTCTTCAAAGATGGTGATGTATGTTTACTTGAACCGCTTTGATGCAGTTTCTCATTATCCAACCCCTGGAAGTGACACTCTGGCATGTCTTCAGCATCAATGTCATCTTTGCTCTTGAAGTTCTCTATTTCTGCCTTGCGATGAGATACTTGATTCGTTATCTCCCTTGAAATCATGTCTGTGACATTTTCTTTCACCTCAACCTTTTCATGATTCTTGATGCCTTCAACTCGAAATGATGGTTGCGATGATTGCTGGAATGGACTGTTTGACTTCTTATCAGATAACCTAGGGCAAATCAGCACATCAGAAGTTATTGTAGTTTCCCTGTTGATTGGATGCACATCAAATTTCAACTCAACTCTATGGAGATTAGCGAAGTCAACTTTTGGAAGGTCATCTATATCATTAGCTCTATGAGCACCATAAGTATCAGGCTGCAGCAAAAATGGATTAGTCTCCTGTTGTTTTGAAGACTCAACAGCATTTGATGCATATTCTTGAGTTATGCTGCCTGAGAAGGCCTCCGCCATATGATTCTACACAATTTACAGAATAATACCATTCAACAGATTAACACTTGCAACCAAATAGAACTGATTGCACAAGTAACTAGATGAGCAGGTTACCTTTTGTGCAGCTAAATCATAGTGGGTAGTTCTCTGCTGAACATGCAAGGATTTCAGAGACAATCCTTGAGAATGTGAAGTAGGATGCCACACTCCAAAAGATCCAGAATGAGAATCTATGATGGACTGAACATGTTGCTGAATTTCTGGGACTTCATGCGATGCCAATTCGAACGGTGAAACCTGCGACAACTGGCATCCTATTAGTGATGGTGCTTTGAACGGTGGCTGCGGGGTTAGCTTTGATGCAAGTTTGAATAGAGAATGGGGCACTACTTTTTCTGTAGGATCTCTTTCACCAGTACTCTTAGCATGCCCACACTGAGATAGCAAACCTGGATAAGAAGTAAACGTAAATAATTCAGTAATCACCATGTACATGCGCTAATCAGTGATAGAAGTTTACCAGTTGCCACAGGATGCGTTTTCACAGAATTGCTCTGAATTTCTTGCATTTGATCAATATCATTCTGAATATTGCCTGTGTTTGTTCTAGAGTCCATGCCAGGATTGTTGGAGCATGATGTTGCCTGATGTCCATCTGAAAATGGCAACGAAGTTGGATGCCTTGCTCCAACATGAGGCACACAAGGAGATCCCTTTCCAATAGTTTCAGACCTGCTATGATCCACAATTTTTGACAGTGGATTTCGGCGCCACACAATGCACCCTATCAACGAGTCTTGGTTTGTATCAGCTGCTGACATGCCTTTAAAGAAACCACATTTCGCTAGGATTGTAATTACAGCATCACTTCTGGGGCAGACATAGAGATTGGAACCATCACATACATCTGCAAAACCAACCTTCTGGCTCGCTTCAAAGTTCTCGGCAACCTATACCAGTGTCTCAAATGAGTTAGATCCAATGTCCAGAAAAGTCCGTAGCTGTTATCTCAAATGAGTTAGATCCAATGTCCAGAAAAGTCCATAGCTGTTACAGATCAAAATGTAATTAAGTGCTTGTAATACCTCTTTCATTCCCAGTAAGCCAGCTTTTGATGTCCCAAACTTCCAACAAAGAGAAATTACCTATACATACAGGTGTTGGAATATTATTAGCAATGTTACATTAACTGGTACAGTTACCGTAGAAGACAAAATTTACAAACTCTTTCTCCATTGGTTTTAAATTCATAAGCACACAAATGTAATTAAGCCTAAAAGAAAGAACCTCAAAGCATAATTAAGTGGGATGAACCTTTTTTAGCGCAAAAGGTAGCTAACTGTGCATTTGATTAGCAATGAACATAGTGGGTATTTACTTCAAGAATGAAAGGAAGATAAATTATCAAAGGTTTATTAATATATCAGCAAGGATTGATGAGAAAACAAGAAATAATCTTACCAGCAAAGATCGGGTTTGACATCGACGGAGTTCCTGGACAAACTTTTCAAACGCATCTAATTTCACTCTCCCTTTGATTTCTATGATTTTCGGCCAAGTAATGTCGTGATTTTTTTCTCCGCTACCAAGAAAACAAGCAAAGACGTATTTAACATGAAACAATGTATACCCTGTGAAAATATTCATCATTCACAAAGATAACTTTGACTCAAGCTAAATAGAGAAATATAAGAATGATTATTCATAAAAGTCAGTCAACTCGGCACAAGAACTAGCAACGTAGTTGAACAAAAGTAGCAACTATAATTTCTCTAGCAAAAAAATGATTTATCAACCGCATAGCATCAGACTAGTTGTGCTTCCAAGCGGCACAAACTTAGCTCTGGCGTGGTTATCAAGTTTTGTACAAAAACAATGAGATACACAATTTATATGCTTCCAGAATCCAATAAAACTTGTTGAATATGGTATTTCAGATTTGTAAAAAATGGATACTCTTACTAACTCCTCAAAGAGGCACATAAGTCACAGCTAAATAGGAATTTGGTGAAGTTTTCTACCTTTTTAGTATAAAGTAGCAAGCAATAATCAAATGTAGATTGTAAAAACGTTCATGGCTTTTGCCAAGGTAGGATCAGAAATCCTATATTTATTAGCCTTACTATTTGTCTGAAGCTAAGAATAAAACTAAATACGATCTTACTAGGGATGGGATGATGTAATAAAATGCACCATAGAGCACAAATATGGACACTATAGAATTATCATTCTTAGTAGACACGAAAGTCACCTTTTGAAGAAGGCGATCACAGACACCTTGACAGTGCTACTCAACTGGATTGTACCATCACATAGGCTTTCATAAGCAGAAGGAGATAGCAGGCCAACAACTGACATGATTTCATCATCCAAAGAATGAGGAGACAATATACTAGAACTATCATCTGCTTTTGTAGAACCTTGTACATCATGTTTAGCTTCATAGCTTGATATCCCTTGCTTCTGTTGAATTTTTTCAAGGGAAATCTGAGAAGGGTGAACCATAGCTACAATACTCTGATCACCCTTTTCACAGCTGAAAAGTAACTTATGAGCCACAGCTGTCTGGCTCTGATCTGTTGAATCTGCATACTTAGCACAACTATTACTAGACTCTATTTTAGTGTGCATTAGTTGAAAAGTAATATGTGGATGCATAGGTTTGCTTGGTGTTGTATGATTTGTACACTCCATCAATAGAGAGAACGATTGAGTAGTATCCTGACAGTTTGATGTGCCATTATTTGTTGAAATGGTGTGCAGTATGGTTTCATTTGGTTTGCATGAACTAGTTGTGCATCTAATGCCACTCAGTTCTGTGGTTCCTGACAGAATATCTTGAGGAGCAAAACCCTGTGAGTTACTCAAAATAGAGCTCAACCCAGCTGGACCATTTAGAAATGATTCTTCACCTTGATGACTATCTTTAGCACTAGTGACTAACCCAGATCCATGAGAAACGGCCCTATTAGATTCACTGTAGTGAACAGAGTTCAAAAATTTTCTTTTTCTTGGCGTATAAACCTGAAAAATCATGTCGGGGGAATTACTTTGGCCCGACATCCTTTCCTCTGGAACAGAAATATTATATGGTTGTTTGTTCCACGCTGTTGCAAAGGCAGAATTAAAGGAATGAAATCAACTGTAGATTGCAGCACTGCTTCCAACAATAGCAGAATGCCAGAATATGAAGCCTGCCAAAAACACAGTGAATAGGAAGGCCCAGTCACTGAAATTGGTATAAGAGTGTGAGAAAAAGTGACATCTTTACAAGCAAGCTAATCTACATGTAAACCATTCCCTCGCAGTTGCTCTGGAAATTCAGATGGTTCTATAGGGAACATCAGTTCACTACTGACAATCCATGCAGTGACAGAAGAGCGCAAACACTGCAAAACTCCACAAAATTGATCTCCTTTGCGTGTAAGCTGCCACCCAAACAAGTAACTAAAAATTGCCCATCCGCAAGGCAGCATTAACTGAAGGAACTACTAGCGCACCACTGATTTGCAGCATCCACCACAAAAACCGCAGTTAGCCAATGAATTCCAACATGACTACTGAGCCAGCATGCAGCCCCTTTATTACACTCCATCCTATGATCGTCCAATTTTGGAGGGATAAAAGGGGAAAAAATCGGGATAAGACTGAACATTGGGGGGGAGAGGAATGGTATCTCGATTGATGGAAAAGGTTCCTGCGCCAAGATTACACCCTACCAGCGGCGAAAAGAGGCCGCTGCCACCGCCGCCTCCGGTGGCTAAGGGGATCCACAAGCTGAAGCATGTCCGAGAAAAACTCGCGGCGGAGGGATTTGTGGAGGAGGAGGAGGAGGAGGAGGAAGCACGAGATCACCTGGGAGAGATGAAGTTGCGAGGGTTTTGGGCGTCGGAACTCGGAACTGTCCGATCGACGCGGCGTCGAGCAGGCGAGCGGCCGCAGCCTACAGGAAGCAACCGTCGGAGTCGGACGACGAAAACACTAGCGCACGCGTTAGTTTTCACGGAGGATGCACATGGAACATTCGGAAGGGTAAAGGGCAGAAGAACTGCAGGTGGGACCACCCAACTTTCCTCTTTTTCCTTTGGACTAACACAAGTCACAAGGACACAATGTATCCCACCTTTCTAGGAGGAGCCACCAACCACCAGTGTCATCTCTTATTTATGTGTGCTATATTAAAATCCATATGTATCCAAGTGTAAAGTGTCTATCACATTTACACACACATAAGTATGGTTTCTCATCTATTTAAGCAAATAAGGGATAGCGATCTCAAATTAAAAATCTAGGATCGTGAATAAGAAGTATTTAGTATGAATTTAGGTTTGAGAGCTAACAACATCATACCCTATCGAAAACACCAAAATCAACATACATAGTACAAAGCAAACCACAAATCAAATGGTGTTAATAACAAATCTAAAGTAAATCACAAATCAAGTGGTATTAACAAAAGATGTAAAAGGAGATAAAGGGATTTGCTTAAACGGCGACAAGAAAAAGTGAGCAACAATTGAGTGATGAGATAGGGTTGGCGTGAACGTGGAGGGGGCACGACGGTAAGAAGATTGCAGGGATCGTGTACAACTAGACCTACATACCTTGGGAAGGAAACATATGAGGCACTTAGCTCTCCACAAGACTACCATCCATGGGAAGCGGCGGAGACCGGAGATAGAAGGGATAAGATGCAAGAGTGAGTGAGTGAGCGAAGCCAATAAATAGGGAAAAGGGAAGCACCGAAGGTGTACCCTAGCCGACTAGCCCTATGCCACCTAATACAATGTTTGCCTATATGGGCCTTAGTGCATAACAAGTAGGTTGGGCTTATGAGAGAAGATCAAATTGATTGTTTCTTCTAGGCCCAACTATAGTCATAGTCAAATGAAACTTGTGGATTGGGCATACATTGTGTACTATTATTGCCATAGAAAGTTACGACACTACTTTAAAAGAGGCTTCATAGCTAGCCCATCACGATCAGTTCATAATGGATTCTCGCCTAAATCATTATGAATTGGCAATGTTATTGAGTATCACCACTGATATGCTCTAGCTTTGAAACTACAGTCGTGCAACTGATTCCCGAACCATTGCCAATTCGTCGGAACTTCGAATACTTAACGACTCAGCTCTAGTTGCTAGGCCACCTGAATATTGCAATGGGCCTGATGATATGGGCCGCCAATGGTAAGACTATCCAGATCGTCAATGATTCACCCCTACGGCCACCGCTAGAGCACCATCAAAACTCTACCAGTAACTAAAAGAGGGTGAGCTAAAAACCTGTCATGAAAGTGTCTCACTATTTCTTTTTTCTCTCATCCTTTTTTATGAAACTGGAGAGCTCCTATGTTAGATTTAATTTGGCACTGGCCCATTTAAATCAACTAAATCAAATAAATCTCAAGACTCATGGAATGCTAGGAGTTATGGTGTTTAATTCATCATGGATAATCAGGAGGAAGGTGTACCTTTTCTGAGAATTATTCCAAGAAATGATTAACAAATTGGCAACATACGTCAATTATATCTAATTGATGGTTAGTTGATGGTAGTGTAGTGGAGGATGGTTGATGACAATAAGTTACTCTATTCCTTTTCCTATCCCATGAGTCTCTTTCTCTTCATTTTCCTTCTATCCTATAAAAGGAGAATGGATCTGATTTCCCATGCGCAATAGAGAACATATACTTTCATCCATTTTCACTTTCGTTGCTGATAAGGTGATCCCATTCTGACAAGTGCGTACACATGCGTTGGAGAGCATGCCTCTGAAACCCCCATCTCCCTGATCTTGCACAGGAGGAGGCGAATTAGGTTTTTGGTGAGCACATCGCGTGACTTCTCGCCGGTGTTCATGAATGACTACATCGACTAGACTACTTCCTTTTCATCATGGCTAGTGGCGAGAATGTAAACGGCTACGGTTATCCTTCCGCTACAACTATTGTTGAAGCACCGCATGTTATTTTCCTCTTCTATTCTTTTCTGTTAGTTCCGTTTATATGCGCAAACGAGTTAGATATGTTTGTTTCGATGGTCTACACTAATAGCATGCCTATTTCGTGTATTCTTGTTGTTGAGAGTAGTTCATCTATGGATAACGATTTCATTGTTTACATTTACATCGCTATGGTTTACTCTGTTTATTTCTAAATTAAGTATTATGATGTCTGACATCCTGTATTGTAAGCTAGTAAATTAACGTGCAATTACATTCTCATGGCTATTAGCCATGCAATTGTTTGATTTTCTAGATCCATATTCAATTGAGTTAGACTCTCAAGGATAAAATTAGCCTATGTATCTGTTAACAGTAAAATTTGGTAATCGGCAAAGACGTCATCGGCTTAGAATCATTATCGGCTGCAGCATCTCAGAATCAGCCGATGGGAGTTATCAAGTCGTCAATAGTCGGGTTCCTGCTATATTCGGTTAAGGAAATCAATCTACTAAAGGAAGCTTGTCCCTAAGTGACTGAGTTTAAAGAGGATGCGCCATGGCAATTTATCTATTAATTAGGAATAGTTTGTTAGTTTCCTTTTATCTTTAGGTTAGTTTCTTTCTTGTGCGACAAGGACTTGTATCAACCCATGGGTATAAATATGTACACCCGGGGTCTATGTAATCTATCCTCACGATCAATACAATTCGGCGCATCACCACCTTTTACCTTTTCTACTTTATGACTTGGCACCTGACGCGGGGCTGCATCGGTGTTCGATCTCCGGCGAAAGGGTAAGTCCAATGTTCCGTCGGCCCAGGCAATTGTATCGTTTACGTCAGCGTCGTTCAAGGCTGCATCAGTACATTCGACCTCTTGGATCACTCTGGTTTGGATGATATATTTGCCTACCTATTTATTATATGTCTCTATTAATCTAGTCTTAGCATATCAATTTAGCTCTATCGGCTGCTTCTCGTTTTAGGGTTTCTGCCGATATCGGCTAAATCGCGTTGCTAGATTAGATTAGCTCAGACATCTACCACCCTAAAAATTAGTCAACGGCTTGATTGTCTAGATATTATGTTTCTTTTCATACTTGGTGCTGCATCAGTTAAGTTTGATCTACTAAGTCGTGCTTAGAACTATAATCTCTAGCCTGCTTCTTGATTGCCAATAAGGGTTTCATCGGGGTTTCAGCCGGTGAGTTATCTGGACGTTGCATCGGCTCATAAGGATTGCATATACATATAAGTTGGATTTAGCCGATGACAACAAAGGCTTCACTGTTTAATCTAATCTTGTGGATTTCATGACATCGGACCTCCAGCCGATGTGTGCTTTGACCTTCGGATCGATGCTTATTTATCATATCATTATTTGCTGATTGGTTTATACTGGATTATATTGTTATTTTATTACATCGTCGTCAGCCGATTGCCTTTATATCATGGGTAAATTGGAACCATGCCATTATAATTTTTCAAAGTTTGAAATATGCCATCGGTATCTCAATGACATGTAGGACCCACATGAGTCAATGACATGTAGGTCAGGATGGCATATCTCAAATTTTGCAAAATTATAATGGCATGGTTCCAATTTTCCATTATATCATTATCTACATTGGACATATAGCCGATTGCTTAAACCCTATCGCCATCGGCTGGTATCGGTATCGGCTATTATCGGCATCAGCTGGAACTACTCCATCGGCTGTTTTGATCTACTATTTGCATATCTTGTCAGTTGCAGGATCAAACTGACTGACATGCTCGCATCTCACCAATCTTTGGATTTGCACTGGAGTTAAGCAGGTCTCCCAGGCCGATGTGTTCGTTTTTTTCGTCAACAGTATCTAGCATCGATCCACATCAGGGCCATCCTAGTTACATCTACATGATTCATTTAATAACCTCCTTAATTGATGCTACCATAATGGTTTTATTTTGGTACTAATCAAAACACACTTTTGAACAAACTTGAGAGGATAAGCGTTGGAGTCGGTACAATATTTAGAGTATATTTGCCACAGCTTCAGCTCTATCAAACGGTTATGCTCCACTTAAAAAGGAAGTGGATGAACTGATTAGAGTTCTATCATAAAATAAATTAGAGAGATAAAGTTATGTTTAAGCTACTTTATAGCTCTATTCTATACTCAACTCCTGAAGTTAATTAAATTTATAAGAGATAGAGTTTTACCGAACATGCAGTACTCTCTTAGCTAGAAATATGTGGCGTATCCGCATAGACTGGGCTGGGATAGAGAACAAGGCCTAGTTGGTTTTGGGCTAGAATTTTGACGAGCCTTTTTCACAAAAAAGAGAACTTTTGATGGACCATCAGGCATCAGCCCGAGCCCCAAACTGGGCCAGGCACCATCAGTCATCTCTCTCGGTCTCGGATAGCGGGGATGCGCTTTGCGTAACCACGTAACGCGCGCACGTACACGGCACGGTACCCCCACTCCCTGGCCACCACTGCTTCGCCTCGACGAGATCCATACCTCCCGGGCTCCCGGACGCGCGCGTGCTAACTCGCTCGCCGATCGATCCATCGTCTCCACGTACGGCCGCGCGAAGGCACGTAGTGAGGTACGTGAGGCAGCAGCAGCAGCAAGCATGGCGGGTGCGGCGTCGCCGGACCACCTGTTCGGCCTTCGCAACAGCTTCTACGTCGGCGCGTACCAGGCCGTCATCACCAGCGTCCAGGCCATCCCCGCGCGCGCTGCCCTCTCCCCCGACGCCCTCGCCGAGCGCGACTCCCTCCTCTACCGCTCCTACATCGCCATCGGCTCCCACCAGGTACGTACGCATCGCATGCACGTGTCCATCGATCGATTGATCACGCCCTGTGTGTTGGATGAGAAAATTGGCGTAATATCATCGTCAAACAGGGTTTCGCTTAAATACTACTAAGCAGTTGGAATTCGTCGCTAAAACACCATTTTCTTCCAATTCTCTCTTTACTCTCATTTTTTCTGACCAAAATACCCCTAGTTGAATTAATTAAGTTTACTAGGGGTATTTTTTTAAGTAATTATGAGAGGAAAGAGAGAATTCGAAGAAAATGACATGAGCGAAGCCCCTCAATTGATAATGGTATTTCGGCGAATCTCAGCTGCATAGTGGTATTTGGGCGAAAATCCTTTTTGACAATGGTAAAATGACAATTTTCTCGTGTTGGATGACCTAGCTGATCGACTCGTCGAGCGGTTGGTTTCTCGTGTGAAATGCAGCTGGTGATCGACGAGATCGGGCCGGGCGCGGCCACGCCGCTCCAGGCCGTCAGGTTGCTCGCGGTGTACCTCTCCGGCGGCGCCGGCGGCAAGGTTGCTCCTGTTGTTGTTTCATCCGCGCGTGCATTTCAATTTGGATCCAATTAATTACCGCGCTATATATCTCATTGTGCATTTTGTAATCAATCTCTGTGTAATTAAGGAATCCGCGATCAGGAAGCTGAACGAGCTCCTGGCAGATGATGCGGTGGGGAGCAACCCGATTCTCCGGCTGGTTGCAGGGACGGTTCTCATGCACGAGCGGGACTATGCCGGAGCACTGAAGCACACAAATTCTGGTGGGACTATGGAATTGTAAGGATCATCCAACCTTCCATGTAACTTTTGATCCATTCTGCACAGTATCTTATTTTTACCCCATGTGTTGTTCCATGATTGATACGATTGCCTGCTCGCATAAGAATTATATATAGCTGAAGATTTCCATGCCATCAGAGAATTACTGCATGTTATGTTTTACCATTGGGAAGACTGAAGTCACTGAACCGATTCACGTCTGGTGTTTTTCAGGCTTGCGATGAATGTTCAGATATGCCTCCAGATGCACAGGTCTGATCACGCAGAGAAACAGCTGAGGATAATGCAGCAATTGGACGAAGACCACACACTGACGCAGCTCGCAAACGCATGGGTAGACCTTGTCATGGTAGGAATACTATGGGTTGTTACTTGAGAGTTGTTTATGATGATAAATCAAAGAGGCAGGAGAGAAATCTGAGTTCTACTGCTTCCCATTGCTTCTGATTCTATACCAGGGCGGGTCCAAGATCCAAGAAGCGCACCTCATCTTCCAGGACTTGTCAGAGAAGTACCCAGCAACTTGCTTAATTCTTAATGGTAAAGCACTGTGCCTGATGCACATGGGTAACTTTGAAGATGCAGAGGGATTGCTGCTGGAATCACTGAACAAGGTCAGTTCTAATGATGTTTTTAGATCAAAAGTTCTAATGATGTTAACCTGTCCATCTGAGCATTTGCTCTAGATAATCTACTTCTCAAACAGAGTGTTAGTGCTTAACAAAAAATGGTCAAACTGTTCAGGATGCCAAGGATGCAGAAACTCTAGCCAACCTCGTTGTGTGCAGTCTGAACCTAGGAAAGTCTGCATCCCGCTACCTGAAGTAAGTGGGTTCTACACTGTTATATTTTCATTTTGAAGGCCATTTCCTAATGCCTTGTCTTATTTCTGCCTGATAAGTCAAGATGTCAAGGCTCTAATAATTGTTATATTTCTGTACAATTTGAGCGCTTAATCTGAACTGTAATTCTGATAACCGTTGCAGCCAACTGAAGCTGGCACACCCAGACCATATGCTGGTTAAGCGAATGTCCTCTGCTGAAGACAGTTTCGACAGAGCCTGCCAAGCGATATCATGATTTCTGCAGTGCTGTTACTTACTTTGCTGTTAGATAAACCAAAAGCAATGCAACACTCTGATCTTGTCATGACCTAGACAAGCTAATTTTTGTTCATTAGCAGTTCATGAACAATCAACAGAAGTACTACACTTTGTCAATAAATTGGTACGAGTACATCAGTATCTTTACTGAATAAAATTACGGAGTACGGAGTACTATCTCTTGATGCATTGGCAGCTGTTGTTAAACTAAATGCATTGGCAGCTGTTGTTAAACAACAATTTCGGAAATAAATGCAGACGTAGTACAAATACATGCTGTTTTCCGGACAAGACAGCATGTGAGCTCTGAATCTAACATGTGAGAGTGCCACCATACCAACAAACCACGATTATGATATAGGACTAGGAGTACTAAATTTAATTTCTTAGCAAGAGTCAGATGTATCTGCCAGCAAAACAATGGATAAGAGGAGTACGAAATCTAGTGACGTGTTACTTAAAAGGACACCTAATCATAAGGATCAACGACAGAGACAGTGGTTAGTGGTGGAAGAAAGAATCCGAGAGAGGAAGAGACAAGAGTCCAGCTTACACTCCATCGACCACCGTGGCACCGTACAAAGCTCAGATCTATTCCAAACAGCGATCGACACAGTCAGTGCAAAACTTTTGCTAAACTTAAAAAAAGAGAGAATATTTTAAAAAAATTGAGCGAGAAAATTTGCTAACGCTGGAGGAAGTTCTTGTCAAGAGGCGTTTCAGTTCAGCTCTTCTTCGGAGCGGCGTGCTGCCATCTCCCTACCGTTTCTGAACTCAACTTCCCAAACGGCCCAGCGCCTGCTATCGCAGTCACATACATGTGGGGCCCATTTTCGCTTGGGCCCAGTGGCAGTGACCCGCAGATAAAAATCTCGCGATCCATTCCACCCGGAATTTTATGACGTTAAACCCCACGTCCCCACCAAACCACCACCACTCTCCTCGGCTTGTGTCGCGTGTGTGTGGCGCGGCGGCGGCGGCGGCGGAGCTGAGCGGCCGCGGCGATGGCGCCAAGGGACCAGTCATGTGGGGACGGCGGCGAGGTGGATCCGGAGGGTGGCATCGAGGCGCCACTCCTCTCCTCCGGCTCCTCGTTCTTCCAGGACCCGGCGCACGAGGACGGCGATGGCGACGAGGAGGCGCGACGGCGGCGGCGGAGGTTCCTCCTCGCCGGCCGCTCCCAGTCCAACACCACCTCCCAGGTGGCCCTCGTCGGCGTCGGCGTGTGCCCCATCGAGAGCCTCGACTACGAGTACGGCGCCCCCCTCACTTTTCCCTTCCCAATTCGAGGCGCGCGATTCGCTCGCTCGGTTTTCCATTTGCGATTTGACTCCATGGAAAACGCGGTGTTCGTGGGGGTGCTGCAGGTTGATCGAGAACGAAGTGTTCAAGCAGGACTGGAGGGCGCGGGGGCGGGGTCACATCCTGCGCTACGTGGCGCTCAAGTGGGCCCTCTGCTTCCTCGTCGGCGTCCTCTCCGCCGCCGCCGGATTCGTCGCCAACCTCGGCGTCGAGAACGTCGCCGGCGCCAAGTTCGTCGTCACCTCCAATCTCATGCTCGCCGGCAGGTAAGCAGCGGTTGCAGAGTGGTTTCTACTTCAGAGTTCAGACTAGGTTGGATTCAGTTTGAGTAACTGATGGACTTTACTTCTCGTGTTGTCTGTGTTGACTCAAAATTGATTTGATCAGATACGGGACAGCGTTTGCGGTGTTCCTGGTTTCGAATTTCGCCCTTACGATGTTAGCAACGGTGCTGACGGTGTATGTGGCGCCGGCGGCGGCCGGGTCGGGCATCCCTGAGGTGAAGGCTTACTTGAACGGGGTTGATGCCCCCGACATATTTTCTCTAAAGACCCTGGTGGTGAAGGTAGACTACTGTTATATCTCTTTCATTCAAGTTATTTCATCACAGAGTACTGGTAATTCTTGACACTTATTAGTTGTCCCTGTGATTTTTTTTTCCAAGAAGAAGTTGTCTCTGTGATTGATTTGTGGCAAACATATATCTAGTCTTTTGTTCCATTCTGTTTTTGTTCAACATCATCGGAGACGATTTAAATAAGTTGAAAATGTTGGTCTGTTAGACATGATCAGGTTTGTATGGGCTAAGAAATCATGTATATATAACTACGAATAATATGCATGGAAGAGTTAGGAAATACACATTGTTTGGTCTCTGGCAGGACATCAGTGTCTGTGTCTGTGGTACAACTTGTTTGCTATTTATTTTGGAGCAGCTCTATTGACTGTTGGACATGTATATATAGTTTGCGATGTAACTCTATGTTCACTTCAAAAGCAGAATTTAGAACCTGGCAATTAGTATTGAGTTCTGTGTCATCTGGAGATTTTCCCGTTCCTTCTCTCTTGACCAATTGTCATCTCGGTGAAGCATGACTCTTTGTTTGCTTTCTTTAGTTTTCCATCTCAGACAAATGCAGGGCAATCTTTTTCATTTTAATTTCTGATGTTTTTAAGGGAAACAAAGAATGCATTTAGAAGAATTGGGGTATGAAACCTTTTAGTTTTTGGATTAGTTCTGATGTATTGACATAACCTTTGCATAAGAAAGATCATGCCTATCTTATTCTGCTTGAATGTCGGGGTTCAATTTGGAGATGCTAAAACGATTCTGAATGATTAGTTTTACTCAAAGTGAACATGACTGCCCAACCACTCTAGGGCAATGGTAGCTAGAAAATATGTTCTCTGACTTATACATAAGTGATAAATTGTTATGCAAGAAAAACACCATTGTTCCCTTCCGTTGATATATCTGGATTTCATATATACTGTTTTTTGGACAGATTGTGGGTTGCATTGCTGCAGTATCATCATCATTGCATGTGGGAAAAGCTGGTCCTCTAGTACACACAGGTGCATGCATTGCATCTATACTTGGACAAGGTGGGTCAAGTAAATATCACCTGACATTTAAATGGCTAAGGTACTTCAAGAATGATAGGGACCGAAGGGACCTTGTTACTTGTGGTGCTGGTGCTGGTATTGCTGCTGCTTTCCGGGCACCAGTTGGTGGAGTCCTGTTTGCTCTTGAAGCAGTGTCTTCATGGTAACAACTTTGAATATGCATGTGAAAACTCCTTGTTCTTTTCTGTTACTAATTAAAATGTGAACCACACAATTTCTGCAAGACGATACCATTCATATACAGTGTTTTGTTTACAATACCATTAGCTCCTTTTTTGCTTTCTTTGCAGGTGGAGGAGTGCCCTACTCTGGCGAGCATTTTTCACAACAGCAATGGTTGCTGTTGTGCTTAGGGCATTGATAGACTTCTGCAAAAGTGACAAGTGTGGCTTGTTTGGGAAAGGTGGACTTATAATGTTTGATGTGACTTCAGATTACATCACCTACCATTTGGTCGATTTACCGCCAGTAATCACTCTAGGAGTTCTTGGTGGAGTACTGGGAAGCTTGCACAACTTTTTCCTGGACAAGGTTCTTCGTCTCTACAATTTTATTAACGAGTATGTACTGCTGTTGGCTTAATGTTAATGATCTTCACTTCTGTAATTTTAAACTGCAGGCGTTTCATATTTCCATTTCCCAAAGCTTTAGCTGACATGCACACATTACTTCCCTGTACTTTATTAAAACTGTTTTTAAAAAATGGCAAAGTACACCTACTGGCATATTGCAGTTATCTGTTAGACTTGCGCATCCTTTTTGAAGTGAAATATATCCCTAAAATAACTTGCCATGTAACCTCTTCAGCTTACTTTCAGGAAAGGGCAAAAGTACAAGCTGCTCCTGGCTGCAGTAGTCACCATTTGTACATCCTGTTGTCTCTTCGGCTTGCCATGGATTGCTTCTTGCAAACCTTGTCCAAGTGACACCGAAGAAGCCTGTCCATCCATAGGAAGATCTGGTAATTTTAAGAAGTATCAGTGTGCAATGAATGAGTACAATGACTTAGCTAGCCTGTTCTTCAACACCAACGATGACACCATTAGAAACCTTTACAGTGCTGGCACTGATGATGAATTCCATATCTCTTCAATACTTGTCTTCTTCTTCACATCGTATTTCCTGGGCATTTTCAGCTATGGCCTTGCTTTACCATCCGGCCTTTTTGTGCCAGTTATTTTGACAGGTGCAACTTATGGCCGCCTTGTTGGCATGTTAATTGGGTCCCAATCAACATTAGATCATGGCCTTTTTGCAGTTCTTGGCTCTGCTGCCCTTCTAGGAGGATCAATGAGAATGACTGTCTCAGTTTGTGTCGTCATCCTAGAGCTGACTAATAATTTACTTATGCTTCCTTTGGTTATGCTGGTCCTTCTCATATCGAAGACAGTGGCAGATGCTTTTAATGCAAATATTTATGATTTGCTTGTTAAATTGAAAGGATTTCCTTATCTCGAAGGCCATGTTGAACCTTACATGAGGCAATTGTCTGTCAGTGATGTTGTAACTGGTCCTCTACAGGCATTCAATGGCATAGAGAAGGTTGGCCATATAGTGCATGTCTTAAGGACAACTGGACATAATGGTTTTCCTGTTGTTGATGAGCCACCATTTTCAGATTCTCCTGTCTTATTTGGTCTAGTTCTTAGAGCCCACTTGCTTGTTCTGCTGAGAAAGAAAGATTTCATTCCTAACTGCTCAGCTTCAGCACTGGATGCTTCCAAGCAATTCTTGCCTCATGATTTTGCTAAACCTGGCTCAGGAAAGCATGACAGAATAGAGGAAATAGAATTCAGTGCAGAAGAACTGGAAATGTTCGTAGATTTGCATCCGTTCACAAACACGTCTCCTTACACTGTGGTCGAGACTATGTCTTTGGCTAAGGCCCATGTGCTTTTCCGCGAAGTTGGATTGAGGCATCTTTTGGTTCTACCGAAATCGTCTAAGGTTAGTGATACTATTCACAAATATATTTTTTTGTCGGATTCTTCTTCATTCTACTTTTTATTTCCTTTGCTTTGTCTAGATAGGTCTAGCTATTTTGCAATCGTCAGTGTCTATTACCTTTTAGAAATGCCTTTTTAGAACCAAAGGGTGATAGGCTGATAGCATTGGCACCCCTGTTTCACTTTTATATTGGCAAATGTTGCTTCCAAGTTCCAACCATGACCATTGCTAAGACAAACCAAGATGATTAGTGGCAAAAATCTCTAAATAGCCATACATATTCTTCTTGGTTACTAGCAGCATTATCGCTTTCATTGCTCATGACAGTATTTGAAATTATAAAACTTTCTAATAATTAACAGTGATAAATCTTTGACTGGTTAATTCCTATCAATGCAGAGAGCGCCTGTTGTAGGCATACTGACAAGGCACGACTTCATGCCTGAGCATATATTGGGTCTTCATCCTTTCCTCTTCAAGACTAGATGGAAGAAGGTGCGGTTTGGCAAGTCAGCATTCACCAACCTCGTCTTCTGACGCTCGCTAGTAACTGATGAGTTTGCTCAAGGATGCACTGCTGCTGTAAATTCCATCTTGATGCTGGGAGCTGCACAGTATAATCTTATATGATGAAGACCACAAAAAAATGTAGTAGATTCTCCAGCCTGGGAATCTAGCAGCTAATTGTACTGCATTTTCTTTTCTTTTCTTTTTTGTTACGATTGTACCGAGTGGTACCATATTCAGAATGTTCAAGCTACAATGGAACAGTGCAAGTAGGAAATCTTTTTTTTGTAAATGTAAATCTTGTTTGGAACGTACAAATTTTGTTAGTCGAAATGAGTTTAATCGAAACTATAAAGATGCATGATATAGCTATAAGAATAATCATCATTCCATAACTTCTCGTAACTGCATCACAAACTTTCGTTTTGGCGTTGGGCTATCGCTGGGTGGGGTCGACGAGTCCGAAAAGTCTAGGGGCGTCGGGAAGAGGCGGCGGCGTCGGGCCCATGACCGAATGGGCCAGCTGAAATTTATACCGGGCTTTTTTGTTGGGCTTTCGGGCCGGCTATTCACATCGGCCCACAAGCAGCCGCGGCGTCGGTGGGAGCCTACAAGTACTCCCTCCGTACATGAAAAGAATTCGTTTAGAACAGTGACACGGTCTCCAAAATATAATTTTAACTTCTTGTTTCTATAAAAATATTTATTGAAAAGTGATATATGTATACTTTTATAAAAAGTATTTTTCAAGACAAATATATTCATATAATTTTTACATTTTCAAACTCAATAACTTAAGAGTTATTTATGATTTATATTCTCAAGATTTGACTTAAATATTATTCTAAACGACTTTCTTTTTTGAGTATGGAGGGAGTACAAGCCTACTGTATGACCATGTCCAGTTGATTACGCGAAATTAATTACTCGTATTTCACCGGCGTGTTTGTAAAGTGATTACGGCAGCTTTTATGAGAAAAACCAGCAATTTGCAATTAGATATAACGAATACGTATTAAAATAAGTTCACAAAAACAAAACAAAAAATTCCACTCACCGGCCGACTCGTGTGGTATAGGTGCAGCCAACGTGTGCCCGGAGCATAAAACGCACGGCTCGAATGGGAACCGATTCGTCCCCCCCCCCCCCCCCCCCCCACATTATTCCCAACTCCCCCACCTCTCCTTGCCCCACCCGCTTCCTCGTGGACCCCACCTAACCTTGCCCCCACCTGTCAGCCACCGCGACCCACCCCCCTCCCGTTTCCCAACGGCGCCTCCCCCATGACGTCGGCCACCTGACGAAAGTCCAAGAGAAAACAAAGACAACTGGTCGCTTTTGTCGAGATCTCTTCCTCCCCCGTTCCGTTTTTTTTCTCTCTTTTCAAACTCCGCCCCCTCCTCTCCTCTTTCTCTCCCACATCAGCAGCAGCGGCGGCGGCGGCGGCAGAGCGAAGAGCTCCACTTGTACGCACGGGAATCCAATCCGCTCGAAGCCCTCGCGCCGTGGAGTGCGTGCCGGCCTGGCAGGGGCAGTGCGGAGGCCCGCGCGCGGGTAGCTGGCGCCTGGCGCTGCGGCTTTTAGCATCTGGTGCTTTGCGCGTTCGCTGGAAGCTTTGCGGCCACCGCGGCCAGATGCGGTTGATTGTGTTGTAGTGGTTGGGTTTTTTTGGGTTGGAACGCCGAGTCGCCGAGGAGGAGGAGGAGGAGGAGGAGGAGGAGGGGAAGGGGAATGGGGTTCCTGGTGGGGTTGGTGCTGGGGATCGCGGCGGGCGTGGCTCTCATAGTGGGCTTCGCCCGCGCCGAGAACTCCCGCGCCGCCCGCCGCCGGCAGCTGGTAAGTTATACTACTAATTGCCTAGCCCCTCTCTTTCTCCGTAATAAATTTGATTTGTGTGATGTTTAGATTGGAGCGGTAGCTTCGAAGTTGATAGGAGATTAATTGCGTTGTTTGTGAATCGAGTGGAAGGCGAATCGCTTACCTTCTACCGATTGATTGCGTTGAGCTGGATGGTCCCTGCGTTAGGTAGAGGCGCTGCACTCCCCATGTCGACTGCTTTTCCATTGGAGCGTATGACTAGTCAAAATGGAAACATGTTTTGGGCTTATTGAGCTTTCAATTTACGAACATGATGATGCGGTTTGCTACAAACAAAGTTTGTTGGAGTTGGAAAGCACTCATGTTAGGGGGCTCAAGTTGCAGCGGAGGCCTCAAATTGTGGGGGCAAGTGCAAGCGCTTCTAATAAACAACCTAGCATGCATAGTGCAATGTTGGGCTAGAAGGCCGGTGTTCATTTGATCCGTGTTGCCACTATTCTATTTGATGCCTATTCTTGTGCCATGGCTGCTGGCATGCTAAAATTCATGGCTGCTCCCTGCTACTGACTCACTGCGCTTATGGCATTTTGTTTAGGCCAGTTGTCCATATATGATTGCTTGCATGCTACTCTGTAAATTTAGATTGCTTTGATCTCTGATCTTTTTCCTCCTGATTAATAAATGAAACTAAAAGGGGATTCTCCTTGTTTGTTTGGACAGGCTGCCACAATTGCTAGTTTCTCCAAGATGACTATTGAAGATTCACGGAAGTTACTCCCAGCTGACCTGTACCCTTCCTGGGTTGTTTTCTCAACACAGCAAAAGGTATTTGACAGTATTTAGTTAGCTCTCAATTTTCATGCTTACACACTAGATGTGAATGAGAGTATATGCTAATGGGGGCAATTTTGCAGTTAAAATGGCTCAATCAAGAGCTGATAAAAATATGGCCATTTGTGAACGCGGTATGCATTCCTTTCCATGGGAGACTAGAATTAGGATTTGACTTCTTTTACAAATATGCTTTTCTTCAATGTCTTCTTCTCTTGTCAATTGTTGTCGCAGGCAGCATCAGAACTGATCAAAACCTCCGTGGAGCCTGTTCTTGAACAATATCGACCAATAATCTTAGCTTCTCTCAAGTTCTCAAAACTCACTCTTGGTACTGTTGCACCACAGTTTACTGGTAAGAAGCTATTATATATCATTGACTGTTTCTCATTATATTCTTGACAGCACTGAGCTATATTGTTCTGCTTTCTCTACTGTATTTTTGTTAGACAAAGTAAATCAACTTAATTTTGCATGCATTAACCAAGAGTACAATGACTGATAGCTGACAATAACCACCGCTGTCTGGTGTCAGCAGCTTGTGGATATTAGATTGTACATGGTGTTTGATGAAATGTTCAGAATCATGAAAACTTAAAAGGGTTTTGATTTTTGTGGTTGCAAGCGTGAGCCCTGTGTTTAGATGAATAATAGTGTGTAATTCATTATTAAGAATTGCATCCTTTGGAAAATGATGCCGTGTATGTATTCTTTAAACAATACTAATTTATGCATTTTATGAGGAGTTTAATGCTCTGGCTTCATTATGTTGTTTGTTTTTTTTAGAATGGTTTTAATCCTTTTTCTTTTCTACCTAATGACACCAAATATTTGGTATACATCTTATATTTTGCTACCATATTAGATTTTTCTGTTGGTTTTGGTGCAGGTGTTTCGATCCTTGAGAATGACGAATCAGGCATTGTCATGGAACTAGAGATGAATTGGGATGCCAATCCAAGTATCATACTAGACGTAAAAACTAGACTTGGCGTGTCACTTCCAATACAGGTGATTTATTTCATGTTGCTTGTTGTCCTGTGTTATGAATACTGATGAGGAGGCACTGAGGCATTTACATAGTGAACTAGACCTAGTTCACAAGGTTTGACAGTAGGCTTTGTCTATTGGAACACTGAATTGGTGTTCTTGATAACTAATGATTAAGTGGACAGTTCTGGCAAAAAAGAACATGAATTCAAGTTGCAACTAACTTTGGTGCAGTTGATCTTAGTTAATAATCCAATTTTGTGGGGGTATGTAATTCTTCATGCAGTTTTTATGTGACATCATGAGTAGTGTGATGGTCTGATTGGATAGTGATACTGTAGATATTATCTTTTTATTATAATTGTGCTATGTATTTCATACACTTAAATTAATTATTCTTTCTATAATAATCTTGTGAGTGCCTTTTGCCATATAGGTGAAAGATATTGGCTTTACAGGAGTTTTCCGCTTGATCTTCAAGCCACTTGTTGATCAGTTGCCCTGCTTTGGAGCAGTTTGCTTTTCTCTACGAAAGAAGGTTCCTTTTCTTGGTCGTGTTTTTTATTAAAAAAAATCTGGTTGAAGGTATTTTCTCATTAATCTGATATTTTTTTCTCAAATCACTTCAGAAAAAGCTGGATTTCAGACTGAAGGTCATTGGTGGTGAAATTTCTGCTATACCTGGGATTTCGGATGCTCTTGAGGTTTGACCATACTTCTCTGTTTTGTTGCTATAAAAGTTTAGTTTGCATTTCCTACAGTCAAGATGGTGACTGGAACATCTCGTGTTACAGGACACAATAAAAAATGCTATAGAAGACTCAATAACATGGCCTGTAAGGAAAGTCATTCCTATAATACCTGGGGACTACAGGTAATTACTGGTGATTTCTGGGGACATACTAGTTTTATTCTCTTGACTGAATAATATCATTGTCATTACTTACTATATCAACATATGAATACAAAAATGGATAAATCCCATAAATTATTGTGTGCAACAGTGATTTGGAACTAAAGCCTGTTGGTACATTGGAAGTCAAGCTAGTACAAGCGAGGGATTTGACGAACAAAGATCTGATAGGAAAATCTGACCCTTTTGCAATTGTGTATGTACGACCCTTGCCAGATAAAATGAAGAGAAGTAAAACAATTGTAAGTATCAGCTACTCTATTCCCTGTTTATGTGCTCCAATAGATATGTATATTTTTTTAATGCATACTGACAGCTGTTTATGTGCTTCAAATTTACAGAACAACGACTTGAACCCTATCTGGAACGAACACTTTGAGTTTATTGTTGAAGATGCAGATACTCAGACTGTGACAGTGAAGATTTATGATGATGATGGTATTCAGGAATCTGAATTGATTGGCTGTGCTCAAGTTACTCTGAAGGATCTACAGCCAGGCAAAGTGAAGGATGTCTGGTTGAAGCTTGTAAAAGACTTGGAGATTCAAAGGGACCGGAAAGATCGGGGTCAGGTGAGCCCTGTTTTCTTGGCAGTGCCACTCTCCATTTTCTGTTTCTCTAACACAGTAAAATAGCTCGATCTTCTTATATTGTTATTCATCCAGGGTTGTAAATACATAGTATTTCTCTTGTTTGAATATCACCTCAACAGGTGCATCTTGAGCTACTCTACTGCCCATTTGACATGAAGGAGGAGACTCCAAATCCTTTTAGACAGCAGTTTTCTATGACATCCTTGGAGAGGACAATGACGAGCATGGAAAATGGGTCAGGGAGCAATGGTTTTAACAGGTTGTCTTCCAGGAAGAAAAAAGAAATCATTATGCGGGGAGTTTTGTCAGTAACTGTGATATCTGGGGAAGATCTGCCAGCAATGGATATGAATGGAAAGTCTGACCCATATGTTGTACTTTCACTCAAGAAATCAAAAACCAAGTACAAGACAAGGGTAATTTATTCATCACATATGGACAAACTACTGGTCACAAATAACCATTACATACTCCTAACAGTTATTAGTATTACGCTATATTTAACATAATTGCTCCTATCATGTGTCTGACCGCAGGTTGTGAGCGAAAGCTTGAATCCAGTTTGGAACCAAACTTTTGATTTTGTTGTCGAAGATGGTTTACATGATATGCTTATGTTGGAAGTATATGATCATGATACTTTTAGTAGAGTAAGTTCAATTGAAGTTTTTATCTCATTACTGGACGAGTGGCTTGTTCAACTGCAGACGTTTGTGATAACGACTGACACCAAGGCACTGAATATGTTTCTGTAGGATTACATGGGACGGTGCATCCTAACATTAACGAAGGTCTTGATCGAAGAAGATTACAAGGACAGCTTCAAACTGGAGGGAGCAAAGTCCGGGAAACTGAACTTGCATCTGAAGTGGTCGCCGCAACCAATCTTCCGTGATTCGCGAGAAGAGGACAGCTTAAGATTCAGATGAGTTTTGTATGCGCGGAGAGTCATAGATGCGTGTGGGCATCTGGTTTCTGCGGGCCGGATGTGATGAGGGTTTCCTCCTGAAAACCTGATGAGTTCAGTCATCTCTTTTTTGCGGTGCAATTTGATCATCCGCTGCACATATACATGGAAGAAGAGTTATGGTGTTGATCAGCTAGCTTATAATGTAATTGTCAAACAACATTTATGTGTTTACTTGCAATGTATGCTCAAAGCACATTTATGTACATGTGAAAAATATATAATTTGAGCTGTTGGAGTGAGCTGTTGAAGACAATTGAAGGTGTCATATTTTTTTGTGTAAAACTTGTTATCTTCATATACTAGTTACCTCTAAATTTTTTATAGATTAAAATACATGGCCGGTCTTTAAACTTGTGGAGCGGTCTCACTCAGGTCCGTAAACTTAAAAAATACATGTTTAGGTCCATGATCTCGTTTTAATGTACCATCCCAGGTCCAATCCGCGCGTGACAGCGTCTGACCGCCAACGTGGCGTGCCACGCAGGCAGTATATTTGCATTCTCCCCCCTCCGCAAAACGTAGGCATTAATATCATCCCTAAACACCACCATGTGACGAAACGATCCATAACAAAGTAGTCTTCAAATGTGAAATATGCAGTACCATTGTGTGGAATTACAGATAGCGCAGTAGCAAACTAGCAGCCTCGGAGGCTTGATTTAAAATGCAGCAAAGAATGTTGATCGAAGATAGCTCAAGTGCCTTTGATTAAAACAACATGACAGACTACATTGTTGATTTAGTAGTTGCTCACACTTCTGTAGAACATTCTGTAGAACAAAACCAACTCGGAATTTCAATAAGAAACCAAAAAACAAGACGATTCATATTGCTTTGCTGTCTTACAGGGTCTGTGTCAGGTTCCAGAAATCATCTCTCTTAGGCCAGGAATAAGAATAGTATCAAACAGTGATGTTATTAGATGACATTTCAAGCCTGGCAAGCACATTTTTTGACAGAAACAAACACAGTCCATGGTTCAAATTCAGTACATGACAAACACAGCCCCGTCGACGCGCCTCGCGGAGCCCAGCGCCACGCCGCCACGAACCAGAGCCCTGCCGCCCCCGCCGCGCCGACGCCCCTCGCGGAGGCGCGCGGCGCGCCGCCTATCCCGGAGCCCCGCCGCCCCCGCCGCGTCGACGCCCCTCGTGGAGCCCAGCTCCGCGCCGCCTCTCCCGGAGCCCCGCCGCACCCACCGCGCACTCGCCGCCTCTCCCGGAGTCGTCGAGGTCGCCCTCTCTCCCTGGGAAGTGGACAGAGGGCATTTAGGTTTGGGGATTTTTGGGGATTTAGGTTTGCGACAGAGGGATTTAGGAGGGGGGAGAATGCAAATGTACTGCCTCACGTTGACGGTTGGATTGGACCTGAGATGGTACATTAAAACGAGATCGTGGACCTAAACATGCATTCTTTACGGATCTAAGTAAAACCGCTCTACATATACTTTCTTTTAGGATCGTAAAATTTCTGAAGAAATAGCATACAGGAAATCTGTGAATGCTGTCGTCAGACGTAAGAACTAACGACATAAGACGAACCCATTGTGTACGCCGCCTCATCGTGTTACTCCCGTCATGCCGATTCGGCATGAAAAAAAATCTGCAGCATAGATCCGTGCCTCCAACGAGAATCATGCACGAAACATGAAAATCTCCAACGAAGACATCGTTGTAGTACCAAGCATGGAGTATTCTGTAACATTTCTGCAACTCTGAAAGCTACGGCTGATATAAAATATGCAGGAGTAAAGATTTCCAGGTCAGGACACGAGCCGCACGAGCATCCCGGGGTTTCCTACCTTGGGCAGATTCGCTTCAGGTTTGGACGATACCAACAGAGCATCATCGTGTGCTTCATCCAGCGCCCAATAAAACCAAGCTCCGAGCCCCACGGGTAGAGGCACGCTCCTCCCGGCTAAAAAAATCAGGCACAAAACATATGCTTCTTTCTTTTTTGTTTTGTTAATCACGCAGATGATTCTCTTCACCTGGCTTTGTTAATTGATCAGTAATGCGCACGACGTCGCAATCTGGTAAAGCTTTGACAGCATACATGATCCCAGCCAGCTTTAACAATGGCACATAATGGAAAAGACGTGCTTCTTAAGGGAATCGAATTACAGAATTAATACCATCAGATTTAGATACCCAAATTAAGGTGGTCCTTTTCTTATATTTTACCTCAGGCTAGCTATTTGCTAGCTATGCCTAAATGTACTAACTTATTATTTTTATGCGTCAAATCTGATTTTGTCATGATGCAAGCGACATCGTTATGTTTCTTGCTTTTAATAACATCTGAATCGACGGGCTTTGTATTTTTCTTATGAATCACAGCTTGTTAAACAGTACAATGTGGTACTCTAGTGTCACGCCGATTGAACCAGCACATCTGCCTGCCCCGTACTAATATGACATATCGGCATGCGTACATACATGCTATACAGACTGTTCATCGTCTGTCAATTGCTTGCACCCTTTAGAGATAGATAGCAGTAGCAGGTGTATTTTTGTTTCGAAGTCTACAAGCTGCCACACGTATTAGTGAAGCAGTTTCCGGCACAAAAACAACTTTTAGCTTGTGTCTATATGTGTTTAACTTTAACCCATCAATCTACTGGACTCTTCCTGGCTTTGTTGTCATCTACTCCAACCGGAGTGACACCTTGCTGGTAGTACACAAATCGCAGTACTGACAATGTGATACTAGCTAGCTTGAGGTGTCCAGAAATATTCCAGACTGCGTATATGCGTGTAGGAAACCAAAACTGTACTGCGTCTCGATCTCAGGCTCATGCAGTCCACGTTTCCAATCCATCAGGTGTGTTAAGTTCACGCTAAAATTAAAAGTTTAGTTAAAATTAAAACGATGTGACGGAAAAGTTAGGAGTTTATATGTGTAAAAAAATTTTGATGTGATGGAAAAGTTAAAAGTTTAAAGAAAAATTTTGGATCTAAACTCGGCCCAACTTACCATCAGGCAAGTCCTTCGGTAATTGATTTCCAAGGAGAAATCGCCCGAAGGTCTCAAGAGCTAGAGAGGACAATTTCACGATGGACGTCAGTCAGTTAACCATCGACAACGCACCACATTCTCTGAACATGGCAAGCAATTTTACGCCCTACTGAAATTCCACTGAGGTACCAACGGGGGTAGGATCTCTGACTTCTTCTCATGTTCACCTCCGTCCATGTCCCAATCGGGTCTGAATGATTTCTCCAGGCTAATAATTAACCTCACCATGGATATCCTATCACCAAACTGAATTATCACGTTAGCTAAGAAACCTACTATGACCAAGAGAACGTGCTCCGAATCACAAAAGAACTCTACACAAACCATATAACCGTCCTAAAATATAGCACTATATTATCAATATTTTTTAATGTAGATTCGTAGTGCTATACTGCGTTAAACTCTGGTTTTATATTGTTACATTTTGTTGCTAGACGCACTGACAAACAGAAGGAGAGAATAGTGGCCAGAAGCGTCAGAGCTAGGCGCCTCGGATCGGCCGGTGAATCGAACAGCTCCGGCCCTGGCTTAGCCGTGAGCCATCTGGCCTTCCCTCCTCTCCTGCCGCTGCAGGAGACAGAGAGAGAGAGAGAGAGAGAGAGAGAGGTGAGCCCTCGCGTCACGTACCCCACAGCCGCGCTTGTCGCCGTGCTCCGCTCTCTCGTGACCGTCGAATGGTAGCCGCTACTGCAATGCAACCTGTGCAGCAGCCTGTATCACACAGCTTTTCTTTTGTTGTCATTAGTCATTACCAAGCCAGAGTTTTCTTACTGTACTTGGGGTGGAGTAAGCTGAGCCGTTGATTGAGCCGTGCAGGACACCGGAAAGCGTGATACGTAGCGTGTTGGTTTGGACCCCACCTGTCCGCGACACGAAACGTGGGGCCCCGTGCGGCGGACGCTATCGGTGGTGAGGCAGGAGAACGAGAGGCCGGGATCGCACGAAAATCCGTGGGTTTCAGATGAGCGCCCTCGCACGCCGCACATCCTATATCCTCTCCCTCTTCTCCCCAACCCCAACCTCGCGCTTCACTTTCCAACGAGCGAAGCCGTCGTCGAGGCGTCCGTCTCCTCCTCCTCCTTCTCCTACTGCTGCTGCTGCTGCTTAAACCCCTCAGGGCTCCGGGCCGACGCTCCATTTGTGGCTGTTGGGTTTGGAGCTTCAGGCGCAATGGCCCCCAAGGGCGCCGGCCGTGGCAAGGGCAGGGGCGGCGGCGGCGGCGGCAAAGGCGACAAGAGGAAGAAGGAAGAGAAAGGTATTGTGTAGTACATGTTGCTGGAAGCTCGAAACCGCTTGTGCTCTGCAAAGGCATAGAGTTCACTTCATGGCATGAAGCTGTGTTGCTGTTGCCGTGTGAGGAGCTTTGTTCTTGCGAACATTGAATTCGCTGCTGCTGCTGCTGCTGTAATCTGTGTGTGTTTGCTGTTCTAGCTTGGGTTCTTTTGCATGGGTAAAGGGTGAAAAAAAGACGATGGTCTCTCTGCTATTAGTAGCGGTAATCTTTTCTTTATTCCTTCTTCTTTTGCTTTTGTTTCTCTTCCTTTTTTCTTGCCTATTCGTACTCCTGATTTTGGTGATTATATTGCTGTTTAAGCGCTTTTTTCTTGGTGTTTAGCTTCGTGTTCTGTGCTCATGATTATTACTACTAGTCTTTTGTCTTTTTCTTTTTTTTTGCACCTTCTCTTGTTCCATTAATCCTTTTCGTTCGCTTCCAAGCAACATGGCCCGATTCTTTCCTTGGTGTAACGCACACCGTCGTGCGGTTGAGTCATGCGTTCTGCGAGCTCTAGATGAATACTCTGTTTTCACTTTCACCTCGACATGATGTCACCGTCTCCGTTTTTAAGGTTTTTTTCTGCAGCTGTTGGTATGATGCTGGGTTCTTCTTGTTTTTGCAGTTGTGCCGAGTGCCATAGACGTCACGGTTGTCACTCCCTATGAATCCCAGGTTACACTCAAGGTATGTGTGGCTGCATTAGCTGGCTGGTACTTGCTGCACACATGAACACGCAAAATACCTGAAAGGACAATGGACAGGACAAGCAAAAGTGAACAGAAACTGGTATCTTTGGGAAAAGGGGGCCTAATTCTGATAACTGAAATGTCTGCAGCTATTTGCAATGAGCTGCAAAGCCAGTTATTACTTACTCCACACACTGCATGCTCACAATGAGTCCGGGAAATTGAGCCTTTGAAATGGAACAGTGAACCTGAGTGAAAAGATTAATCTTGTTTTTGTTCTGTGTGTGTTCAGGGGATATCTACGGACCGTGTTCTGGACGTGAGGAAGCTGCTGGGCTCGAATGTGGAGACGTGCCACCTGACAAACTACTCGCTCTCGCACGTGGTAATGCTTGCTTCTTGTCTGCTAATTCAATCAATTGCAGTGCTTGCAGTATCTACTGATAATTCAATTGCAGTGCTAGTACTAGCATCTATCATTCCACTCTTAAGTCAAAGTGTTAATTACTACTTAATTATCTGCCACTTCTTTGCTACTCTTCTGGAATTCACCCGGGATTAATTTGAGGACAGTAACTTTTAATGTCTGTGTGCTGCAATGCTGTTAATTCTGTAACTAATTCTGTATAAGCTGTGTTCGGTGAAGTCTGAATTTGTGAAGCGTGTGATGTATGACGCAGACGCGAGGGCAGCGGCTGGAGGACGGCGTGGAAATCGTGTCGCTGAAACCATGCTCTCTCACCATCGTGGAAGGTACGGTCCATGGTGAAAGAATCCGCACGCTAGCTGCTCTTCACTTGTTCTTCCTTGCTCGTTTTGTTTCTTTCTCCTTTCTTTTTTTTTTTCGCTTGGCAACATGGAATGCTTCACATAACATGATCGAGGTGGGGTAGCTGGCATTAGGACACATAATTAGTTGGATGCTTAAGTAGACTAAGCAACCTGACGAGAGGACAAAATTAAGCTTGAGCTTGTGGTGTACTGTGTGGCACAATCTGTTAGCATGACAGTGTTATGCTACAGTCCAAGTGTCCAACAGTCTGCCATCAATGATTAATCAACCAACGGTCCGGATTTTTCCACTGAAAGCTCTAAAGTCTGACGCGAATATTAGGAAAGAACCTAATATCAAATAATCAGAAGGGGTGAGGCTTCGAATCTAGGTCGTCTAGTCCAACATCTTGTGGAGCTAGCTGGAAGACCCCTAAGTGTTTCTCATAAGCTCTAAAGTCTGAACATGCGTTTGCCGTTGTCCGATGGTGAAGCTAGTGGTTTTTGTTAATGTTGACTCACCGGTAGATCATATCAAACCTAACTTCAAAAATCATAATCTATTCAAATTGGGACGGCACAATGCACATAGATGCAGCCTTGTTTGTCGACGCACAGCATTGAATCGAAGAGCATGGACCGCGCCGGCCTTTCGGCTGAATAAACTTCAGAAGAAAAAAACACACACATATGACTAGATCACTAGATTCGCATGCTAAGGTGCAACCTCCCACGACTCCTTGTAAATGCAGTCATGCGCCTCCATCACGCCCCAATACTGGCACACCAGTGAGTTAGATAGGAGCACAGAGTACAATCTAGTTCATTATACTTCATAATTCTTGCCACTTAGACAGCGAGACGTGCAGGCAGGCAGCAGCAGCAGCAGCTTTGCATAGTGCCTCCAGTTTCAGACATTAGAAGCAGCGCATCCTGTTTCAGACACTTAGCATAAAATTGTTTAGACCAAAAAAAATGTGATTTACATCTCGGGTCTCTACCGTTATCCTCAGATACTAGCAGCAAATGGTAGCCGGTTTCAGTGCCGCATCTGTAGCCGATGGGAGATATAGATCGTGGCCGTGACGTCGTCGCGCGATCTGCCTCTCCGCGGTTGGTTGGGGCGGGGCGGCTAAGGTGTTTTTTCCACACACACACACATGTCCCGTCTCTTTCGCTGCCGATGTCGCATTTGCCGTCGCCGCGCGAACGTTTCACGGCGGCTTTGCCAGTTTCCGGGAGGAAGGAGGCGGCGGTTGAACCGAACCTGGACGCCCCCGCGCGCACGCCGGCTAATAAGCTGAGGCCCTGTTTAGATGGGACTAAAACACTTTTAAGTCCCTATCACATCGGATGTTTGGATACTAATTATAAATGTTAAATGTAGACTATTAATAAAACATATCCATAATCTTGGACTAATTCGCGAGACGAATCTATTGAGCCTAATTAATCCATGATTAGCCTATGTGATGCTACAGTAAACATTCTCTAATTATAGATTAATTAGGCTTAAAAAATTTGTCTCGTGAATTAGCTTTCATTTATGTAATTAGTTTTGTAAGTAGTCTATATTTAATACTCTAAATTAATGTCTAAAGATATGGACTAAAGTTAAGTCCCTGATCCAAACACCAACTGAGTTCGCTGACGGATGCTGGTGATGTTTCGTATGGTTTTTTTTTCAACGAAACGTGTGGCAGCGATGGTCGTGGCATGCGACCATGTGTCTGTGTCGACGACGAAAACGAGCATAGAACTTAACGATTGATTAGTGCGTAAGACTGTACGAGGAAGGGGATGACTGACCGATTGGTCTGACACGCGCTCGTAGTCAAATGCACTTGCTTTTACTGCTACCGTAGTCCATCATTTAAAAAAAAAACCTGAAATTCAAGTGCAAAGTGGCATTTGGACAAACTGGAAGGGCATTTTCACTCGTTGATAGCGCTTGATTAGTTGCCTAGGCGAAGTCCGTCTTGTGCACTTCTCTTGTGGGTCAGAGCCTCTTGTTCTGCTTTGGGAAATACATGCTCGTTAATTAACTGAACATAGTGCTCCACCTGCTGTCTGTCTCATATGGTATTTAGAACTGAAAGCTATACTAGTGTACAATTAATTACTGCAGAATTATGCGATTTTGTAGTTGTTGTATGCTCCAAGGTCTGAGCTAATGGCTCACCGGTTGTTGTCCTGTCCTAAACGCCGGTACGGGACAAAAGGACGCCTCTTGGAATCAGCGTTGGGCGTTAGCTCAAGTGCCTAACTTATTTTACTCGCCACTCTTCTGACGAATCGACGGGTTTGTGAATTGTGATTGTACATTTGTTTGTAGTATTGGTGTTTAGGTGGTCACTGACTCATACTGGTCAGTACAGTACGTGCTAGACCTGCTACCGGTCGTACCGATGCCATGAGTCAAAATCACGTTGTTGGCCATGTGTTTCTAACTCGTTGACACCGCTGGGAACGTGATAGAATAGCGACATAGCGGTGATAGTACTTACTACTATGACACGAGTATCAAAACTTCAGCCACGTTCCTGTGGATGAACATCAGTCTTAAGCCATTTTTTTTTATTTTTACATTTGAATTCGAGTTATTCTATTTTGATTTGATTCGACGACTTTTGTTCAATATGATGCAGCAGCCGCTAAAAAAACAAAAGAAATTGCTTCGCTTATTTGTTCCAGAATTGATGGGCCTGTTCATTTATAAAGGGAAGCCCAGCACTTGGCCAATTGGGCCTGAATTTTGGTAGAGCTAATCGAGCCCATGGGCCTTTTTGTGCAGAGGAGTACGCGACGGAGGCGGCGGCGGCGGCGCAAGTCCGGCGGCTGCTGGACATCGTCGCCTGCACCACCGCGTTCGCGAACAAGCCCCGCGACGGCGCCAAGCACAAGTCGTCCAAGCACGCGCGCCCGGCGACGCCGCCGTCACCGCCCGCGCTCGCCGCCTCCCCCGACGCCCATGGCGCCGGCGCCGCCCAGGCGCCGCCGATATCGGAGGCGCACGACATGGCGGCCATCCGTCCGCCGCCCAGGCTGGGCGAGTTCTACGACTTCCTCTCCTTCGCCCACCTCACCCCGCCCGTCCACTGTAAGGCCGAATGCTGCATCGCGTTTCCCCCTTTTTGCGAGGCGTGGAACTAGGGGTTTGACTGACGCGTGGTTGCGGTGTGCAGTTATCAGGAGGAAGGAGAGCAATGGCGCTTCTCAGGAAGGCGACTACTTCGAAATCGAGGTGTGATGCGATGTCTCTCAGAACGCTAGAGAGTTCGTCTGATCTGCAGTAGCCAACTCCGCGATGAGTCTATGACTACGCACTTCACTGACGGGAGTTGATGTGTGGCCAGGTGAAAGTTTGCAATGGGAAGCTCCTGCACATCGTTGCTTCCGTCAAGGGCTTCTATTCGGCAGGGAAGCCGCACACCGTGAGCCACTCCTTGGTGGATCTGTTGCAACAGCTCAGCAGTGCATTTGCCAATGTGAGTAACCATGAATCCTGAACATGTATAATGTATAACGCGTTGCTCGATTTACTTTCTGCTCCTGTTTGTTTTTGGCTAACCATACAGCCGACCTTATCTGACAGTGATGTCTTCTAATTCATTTTGCACAGGCATATGATGCACTGATGAAAGCTTTTCTGGATCACAACAAGGTGGTTATAGTAAATGCTGTTTCCTTTTTTTTTTCCCCCTTATACCGTAGATTTAGTCAAGTAAAATGCTGAATTTGACAAGGATACTTCTTTGCATCTCCAGTTTGGGAATCTACCATACGGATTTCGTGCAAACACATGGCTTATTCCTCCTATATACTTGGATTCTGCTACAAAGTGCCCAGCATTACCAGTTGAGGATGAGAATTGGGGTGGAAACGGGGGTGGCAATGGGCGAGATGGAAAGTATGACAGAAGACGATGGGCAAAAGAATTTTCTACTTTGGCTAGAATGCCATGCAAAACTGAGGAAGGGAGGGTGATCAGAGACCGGAAGGCTTTTCTTTTACACAATCTCTTTGTAGATACAGCAATTTTTAGAGCTGCATCAACAATACAGAGACTCATTGATCTGTCTGGGAACTCAACTAGTCAACAAGCTGGCCCAGATGGTTCTTTAGCAATCGAGGAACGTGTTGGTGACTTGCTTATAACTGTAAAGAGGGATCAGGCTGATGCTAGTTTAAAGCTGGAGGATAAAGTTGATGGAGTTGCACTCTATCAAACCGGTTCTATGGATATATCACAAAGAAATCTTCTGAAAGGTTTAACTTCTGATGAAAGTGTCGTTGTTAAGGTGGTGGCATACTACTTTCATATCTCTTTTTTTTTTCAAATTATTTTTTGTCCTTAATATTAATTACCGATTTCCACCAACATGATTACCATTCAGGACACCTCAACACTCGGAGTGGTTATTGTTAAACATTGTGGATATACAGCAACAGTGAAGGTTTCAGGGCGCACAAAGGACGGAAATGGTGGCAAACAAACCAGTGATATCTGTGATCATCTCGATGGAATTTCGAATGTTGATGTAGATGATTTGCCAGATGGAGGTTCTAATGCCTTGAACATTAACAGGTTTGATATATGTTCCCATGTAAACTTATTCACATGCTTGCTCATCAGTAGAGAAAATAATGTTCACTGGTAACTAGTTTTTCTTACATTTGGCACACAATAATGTTCCATTAACACAACTCTCTCTCTCTCTCTCTCTCTCTCTCTCTCTGTATATGTGTGTTTCAGTCTAAGAATATCACTGCCAAAAATTGTCAACTCAGACATCGCTAGTTCTCAGTGTCCTACTCCGCAGTCTCATGTTGATAATCATGCAAGGAAACTAGTGCGCAAAATACTTGAAGATAGCTTGATGAAGCTGGAGAACATGCCTGCCAATAATCCTAGAACCATCAGATGGGAACTTGGGTCATCCTGGCTGCAAAACTTGCAGAAAAAGGATTCGCCGGCATCTGAGGACAAGAAAAATGCAGGACATGTTGAAAAAGAGACAACTATCAAAGGTCTTGGTAAGCACTTTGAACAGCTAAAGAAAATTAAAAAGAAAGAATGCCATGTTGAAGGTGCTATGTCTGAGAAGGAAGACTCTGACAGTAACTGCTCTGTCATAAATGGCATGGAAGAATCTGAAAACACCAAGGAGACTGATATTAGCAAGCTGATGTCAGAGGATGATTTCTGTCGCCTTAAGGATCTGGGAGCTGGACTTCATCAAAAGGTAATTTATAGCTATACAGATCATCAATCAATATGGTCTGAACAATTTAGTTTTATGTCCGGTAAGCTCATACATGCTATTTTGCTTGGGATTAAAGTTCTAATCTGTTAAAATTTTCACCAGAAGCCTTGTGTTAAGCTGAATATGATGTAGTAGCAGAAGCGCAGCATTGTATTTTTCCAGTAATCAGGAATATATTGGTTATTTTGCTGTTTAATACTTAACTTTGTTATTTCTTGAACTAGTCCCTTGAAGAGCTCACTATGATGGCCCATAAATTCTATGATGATACTGCGCTTCCAAAGCTGGTAAGCCTTGCCTTGTTTATTTGGAGATCCTTATGTAAATTCTCGAACATTTTAATCAGCACTCTCTTCTCTGAAAACAAAGTAGTCACTTTTTGCTGGCATTGGTATTGTTTATTGTTTATTGTTGTAGTAAGTAGTTTAGTTATGGTACTAATGTTCAGTTAGTTCATTTGTAATTTTGAGGAAGTAGTCAATCCACATTAACAATTCGCACCACAAAGTCCAAAAGAATTACAGTTCTTGAAAATTTTTGCGTGTAAAGAAGAAAAAAAACAATGTTTTTTTTATGTTGTCTTAAACTTTCTTAATTATTATTTGATGCCCATAATAGATAGTTAATTTTTTCTTGGAATAAAATAATGACAGGTGGCTGATTTTGCTTCCCTTGAACTTTCTCCTGTGGATGGAAGAACCATGACCGATTTCATGCACACAAGGGGTCTTAATATGTGCTCCTTAGGCCGTGTGGTGAGTTTAAATTTATTCTGAATTACTTTTGCTTCTATGGTTGGATGGAATTTCCAGAATAACCTTTTTTATATATATAAATTAAACAGGTAGAGCTCGCGGAGAAGCTTCCACATATCCAGTCAATTTGCATCCATGAAATGGTCATTAGGTCCTTTAAGCACATTGTTCGAGCTGTTATTGCAGCTGTTGATGACATGCAAAATATGTCTGCAGCTATATCTGAGACTTTAAACATTTTACTTGGATGCCCAAGACTTGAAAGTGACACTGAAACAGATGCACATAGTGAACATAATTTGAGATTTAGATGGGTAGAGAGGTTCCTTTCTAAAAGGTACAATTGGAAATTGAAAGATGAATTTGCACACTTGCGGAAATTTATCATTCTGAGAGGTCTTTGCAGTAAGGTACAATCCAAAGTGTGTTCCAAAACATTCATAGAGTACAGTTTCTGAACATGCATAATTAATATGTTTATTTCTCAGGTTGGACTTGAGTTGGTTGCGAGAGATTATGATATGAATAGCCCAAATCCATTTGACAAATCTGACATAGTTAACATTATTCCTGTATGCAAGGTAGGACACTATCAGAAAACTTACCACTGTACTTTCCCCACCACCTGAATTAATAATTATATTGATTTGATCTGCTTTGGCCTTGCGCTTCTTACAGCATGTGGTGTACTCTTCTATTGATGGTCGAAACTTATTAGAATCATCAAAGATGGCTTTGGATAAAGGAAAACTTGATGATGCCGTCAACTTCGGAACAAAGGTATGCAATAATCAGTTCTTTTTTCTGTACGTTGTTTAACAGCTATGCTAAAATATTTCTCTTCCTGCTTTGGTTGGGTGAAGTTACCATTCTAAATTCTTTCATTAACTATTTTTTTTTCTTTTCTTGAAGGCGTTGTCCAAAATTGTAGCAGTTTGTGGTCCATACCATCGGCTGACTGCTAATGCGTACAGTCTTCTTGCTGTAGTTCTTTACCATACTGGAGATTTTAATCAGGTATTTCAATGAATTTGGTGGGCTGTATTCTATCTGCTGCATAGTGATGTGTTTTTGGCACAATGTTTGGCAACTGCATTTTTCACTAGACTTCTGTTCTTTCTCTGTAGGCAACTATATATCAGCAGAAGGCACTTGATATCAATGAAAGAGAGCTAGGTCTTGACCACCCAGAAACTATGAAGAGTTACGGGGATTTATCTGTCTTCTACTACCGTCTCCAGCACATCGAAATGGCTCTAAAGTAAGTGCTGCTATTAGGTGTTTTGTTGTGGAAACACAAAAGCTAGTTTCATGACTTGGCTTGTAGCTGGTATTACTATCATGCACAATGTCGTTACGCTGGTTCATTTCTAGCCATTACATGCATTAAATATATTGCCTGTAGAATGGATACTACTGCATTTGTACGGCACTATGGCTGTATTAATTTGTAGACTTGAACTGTGCATTGTTTTGCATTATTGTCCATGATTGTTACTTGTGGTTTGCACGGAAACTTGCTGAAGGCACATATTTGCTTGACAATATTGTCAAAACTCATCTTCCATCTTTCTTTTTTTGCCTTTTGTTTTTTGTATCGCTAATGGTATCTTTCTCTTAAAGGTATGTCAACCGTGCACTATATCTACTCCAATTTTCTTGTGGGCTTTCACATCCAAATTCAGCTGCCACATACATAAATGTGGCTATGATGGAAGAAGGTATGGGAAATGTTCATGTCGCTCTCAGGTACTTGCATGAAGCACTGAAGTGCAACAAGAGACTGCTAGGAGCTGATCACATTCAGGTAAACAAAACTACATATTTTTCTCTTACCGTGCTTTCACAGCTTTATCTGTTTTCCTGGAAACAATAATCTAATTGTTTTTTTTGTTGGACTTGATTGATGTGCATTAAAGTACAGTCTTGTAAGATCAATTCCATGCGTACTATCTCTTGCACCAATATTTCTGCAGAAGTACTGGCATTGGCGGCATACTTGTCTTATTAAGGATATTAGACATATACACCTCTGATACAGTAGAAATGTCCCATAAGTATCTATGTCTGAAGCAAACTTTTTGATTTAGCTCTAATATCCCTAGATATTCTCCATTGCTGTCCCTCAAAGGCCATGAGCAATTGTTTAAGTTTCTTTCAATTTCCTATCCAACTTGTTTATTGCATATCCAATTTCAAAACTAGCATCTTGTTTCAGTAGTACCCGCGCCACCAAGACTTGTATCTTTTAAGGTAAGGTTTATTTTGATGTCTAGACCCACAGAAACAGTCTTTTCTGTATATTTCAATCCGTTTGACATAATGCATGTAACTACGGACAACTTCAATGGCGTATTTGTTATGCATATGATCCCGTGATTCAGTTAACATGAATTTTCATGCATTTCTTTGAACAACAGACTGCTGCGAGCTATCATGCCATAGCCATAGCCCTCTCAATGATGGATGCATACTCCTTGAGTGTTCAGCATGAACAGACCACCTTACAGATACTTCAGGAGAAACTAGGACAAGATGACCTTCGAACTCAGGTTTTTTTTCCCTTCAAAATATGCAATGACGAGTCCAAATACTGCTATGTTCTCTTGGACTATTAGACATAATAATTTTCCTGCTGCAGGATGCTGCTGCATGGCTTGAGTATTTTGAGTCAAAAGCATTAGAACAACAAGAGGCCGCCCGAAGGGGCATCCCAAAACCTGACTCATCTATTGCAAGCAAAGGACATCTTAGGTATGAATACACTGTGCATTATCAGTCGCAAACTGTGATGATCTGGATTGAAACATTTATCTTTCCAGTGTATCAGATCTACTTGACTACATAAGCCCGGATCAGGAAAGAAAAGAGAGGGATACACAAAGAAAGGGCAGGCGTGCAAAGGTGATTATAACATGCCTACTTTTTCAAAATTATTGTTGTTAAAATGTAGTCAGAAGAGATAAGTGCACACTGGACAGTGGAGACAATTCCATCAGTATTCATGAAAAGTCTAGATGAGAATAGGATTGGCACAATAACTTCCATATAGGATGGCTGGTATATGAACTGATGAACATATGCTGGCAGCAAATCAGCAATCCTATCCAGTTCATGAAACTAGTAAAAGGTTATGAACCATCATCACTGACATAATAACCATGACAGTTATCCCCACCAGTCATTGTTGGAGCATGAACTATGAGAATTGAAAAGATATTCCCGCATCCACAGCTAGTCCATTGATACCAGGCATTTATCCAGATGATTCCAGTTCAACCCATTAACTTAGCAATGAATTGACAACACAATTTCTTCTTAGTTGGGAATTTAACTCCCTTTACATATGGATATTTAATCCTTTGTTTTCTAATATGCTTCATGAATTGGGAATCACAATATACATATTTTGGAAGTCCATTGATGTCATGGTTTCAATTGTTGCCTAAACATTATGCAAGCTTTTATTTTACCCTTACTACCCTTTGCTTTCCTTTTCACCTTGTATAGTATTAAATGCAGAATAATATCAGAGCCCATCAAGGTGAATTAGTTGAAGAAAAGGAGAGCTTTGAGCACGACATAGGATCTCCTCGTGAAGCAAACAAAGAGGAGTTTCAACAAGTAAAATCGAAGGCACACCCTCCAGCAATATCAGAAGAAAATTATGCTATCCATGATGAGCTGAAGCAAGTTGATCCTTTATCACCTGAAGAATATTCTGATGAAGGGTGGCAAGCAGCTAATTTGCGTGGACGATCTGCAAATGTACGGAAGAAAAGCAGTCGCAGAAGGCCCGCTCTCACTAAATTAATGGTTGATCGCTTGGAAGATGGCCGCACAGGTTCTGCTTATAGGGCTGGTGTACAACAACACATGAAAGGAGATAAAGAAGATGTTATAAACTCTTCTAGCCAGCTCTCCTTTGGCAGCTTTCTAAAAACTGACAAGGTGAATGGGAATTCCAGCAATATTGAAGATAAGGTTTTCAATGCTATATCTAAACCAGAACGAGGCATAAAGCTTTCAGGAATTAACAGACCTGCTACTATAGCTTCCAAGTTGGTATCATACAAAGATGTAGCAGTGTCACCCCCTGGCACAGTCTTGAAACCGATTTTGGAGCAGAAGGAAGCAAAGGAGAAGGATAATGCACAAAATACTGATCTAATAGTGTCATCTGAGGAGGAAGATAAGAAGTTAACAGATGAAGATGAAGAAAAGGAAAAGCCAAGTCATGACAGCAGCAAAGAGGTTCTTTCAAGTGAACCAGAGGAAATCGGCAATGATGAAAAAGCTCCGGACAGCAACAGTGATGAAAGCCCAACTGAATCTAAGAAAAAAGGTGGAAGCAAGCTTTCAGCTTCAGCGCCTCCATTCAATCCTGGATCACTCTTATCGATGTCGCACCCTTACAGTACAGTGGCAATATATGATGCTAGCGTCGTTCTTCAGCCAATACCAAGTCAACCAATGGAGATTCTCCCTCACGCCATTGATACTAGGGTACCCCGTGGTCCTCGGTCCACATTGTACTACCGTACTGGGCATACCTTCCAAAGAAAACAGGGTTACGCACACAGCCAGAGCACCATTCTGAGGGGTAGCAACTCCCCCCCAACCATGAATCCTCATGCTGCCGAGTTTGTGCCTGGAAAAACTTCGCAACAACCTGATGTGGCTAACAGAGAGCCTAGTGCAGATGTTTCTGTAACTGATTCAGCAGATCAGCTGTTGGCACCACAGACATCAGATGAAGTAAAGGCTGGTATGCCTGCAGCAGAACAAGCAATTCAAGGTGAGAGCACCAGCCCATGCAAAGGAAAGGAAAACAGAGCGAAAGATGCCTTGAGAAACTCATGCAAAACAGAGCTGGCAAGGCAGATTTTGTTCAGTTTCATCGTCAAGTCAGTACATGATAGCTTAGGTTCCACTGGAGCTGAATCGGACAGAAAACCAAGTGGACCAGACGAATCTGGTAATGCACAGAGCAGCAACAACATAAACAAGAGTCCGTCAGGTCGCAAAGAGCTTGACAAACAGCAGAAGGCCACCGTGGTACCTAAGAGTGAGAAGGATACAGAAGGATTTACAGTAGTTTCAAAACGTAGAAGAAGCAAGCAGCACTTTGTGCATCCCATACATGGTCTCTATTCCCAGCAGTCAATTTGCACTTCTGTCAGCTAAAGGTCCCGGTAGATCTCTTTTTGGGAGTCGCCATATTTTGGAAGAAAGGTATCGCTTAATTACTTAGCTTAGACGCTTGGTAGCAAAAGTCTTACCCTATCCAGATGATCGAGAGCATGTAGTGAAACTGTACAAAGCTTTCCGCAATGTCTTTTGTGTAATAAATTTTGTAATTTTGGGGTAGCAGCCGCATCAGCGCTGAATAAAATATATTTGTGTCATGTGTAGTTATATATCTGTGACAGAATCATATAGGATATAGCAGCAGATGTTTCAGTGTAGAGCTCCTTTTTATTACTCTATCCGTTTCAAAATATAGTGATTTTTAAAGTAGACCCGGATTTTAGGAAAGTATATGAAATTAAATGAGAAAAAATTGAAGCTGCAATATTTTGAGATAAATTTTAAATATTATAAGTGGCTATATTTTTTAGATTTAGGGAGTAGCCGCTATTCTTTATGATGTGCACTAGCCGAATTGTCTGCCATAAGGACTTGATGACTGCAATTACTAGTACTAGGAGTAAACTCAAAGCTGACTCGAGTCATTTTCTATATTGACTTTCTCTGCTTAAACTATGATCAGCTCAGTGTGGTGTGGTCTTTGGATGCTTTTTCACAGTTAATTTAGCTGCCACGGAGCAGAGACGGAGCAGAGTCAGCAGCAGACCAGACGTGAATTGGTTTACAGTTAGTAAGCTGTAGCAATTGCACCTGTACCACTACCATACTCTCATTCTCTTTAACTCTCGTTACGAGGTCAACTCGGCAGCTAGATGGCAGCAGCAGCATATGCATCCATTCACCTCCTGGCCAATAGCTAGCTCAGCCATTAGTCCATAACCCCATTACATTATTACTCTCCTCCTGCTTCCCTTGCGTACCACGGCCCATGCCGTGCCATGCATGGCACATTATGCAGCATGCGACGCATTCATATCCTCCCGTCTTGCTCGCTTCATCCACCTCTGAATTTCTGCATCGTGGATGCAGCAGAATCAGAGATACCCCCCTGCATGCTGCCCCTTGCTATGCTACGCATGATGCTGTATTGCTGTGCCATGCTAGCTATACCAGCTGCAAGCCTGCACTACAGCTTGCAAAGACTTTTTATTTATGGCGTTGGAGTCAGATTCAGAAGAGGATCAGAGGACGGCATGGCATTGGCATGGCATGGTGCAGCATGAACGTGTGTCTGAAGTCTGAACTCCTAATTAATAGTTGTAGCTAGCATTTCGGAGCTGTGTAGTTAATTTCATCTACTATAGCTATAGCTAAGTCACGGGATTCCGGTTGGGACGACGACGCAACGCAAGCAACGAGAGAGATACATATACACACTCCTGTCCTGAAGCCGGCCGGGTCTCTGTACTGATTGATCCATCAAAAGTGTGACAAGAAATGTGGTATTTATTGCAGGTTGTGCATGCACATCAGAGCTAGCTTTGGGCTCTGCTTCGCTTGCCTCCCATGGCGGCCCCGCCGGTGTGTGTACGTGTGCACGCGTGGGCTCGGACTTACGCCTGCTTACGTGCGAGATCAGATACGGATCAGCTTATTCATTCAAACTGGTCTCCTGATTGTATGTGTTTTTCCTGAATAATGGAAAGTATAACTTCCAGCTTTTGTGTTAGTAAGTAATTAACCGTTAATTTTTAACTCTTGGATGCTCCTATTACACATCGACTTTTGAGAGAGAAAAGTTAGGGTTTCAATCCTAGTTCGTGAGTTGAGAGAGGAGTGCTTTAGGTGCACTTTGTAAACACATATTGATGCAATAAAGTTGATATAAGTTTCGTCGATACGTGTTTTCTGGATCCCAATGGATTGATCGATAGCAAGGCGGCGGTCTAACCGGTGGGAGTACGACGGTCTAACCGAAGGCAGCGCGGCGGTATGACTGGACAGGCTACGGCAGTTGGATCGGTGGCGACAGGACAACGTCAAGATCTCCATCAATTTGAGGGTAACTTTTTTGGGTTTTTGGTTTTCCCTACCATTCACCCCCTCTATTGTAGGCTTGGTTACTTGTGTTCGATTCTACATGTATCAGCATCCCCTCCATCCCGCAATATATCACTCAATTTTAGCTATTAGTTGAAGAATTAGTGATAATGGTAGGTCGTAAGAGATATTAATAGTAGTGTTATACATCCGACTGAATCGCCGAACCAATCATCACATAGTTCATAAGCATTTATGTGGACCCAGTCAAAACAAGTTAAAACCTAGTATTATGTAAAGTCGTATGTAGGTCGGATAGGTGCAGTTGTATATATAGTCATTCCGAGATATTAAAGGAGTAATTTTTTTAATTTATAAATCAAGAGTAGGTAATGTAGAAATGATTTCTTTTCAATAAAGTCTGAGAGTTAGAAATAAAGTCTTTCTAGGAGGGAGTACGTGTATATATACTAACCAAGCCCGGCGAAGAAAAATATTTTTTTAGATAATGGAATAAAACATCCCGGCCTTTGCTCATCAGAGTTACAGCCAATTATTACAAAAGTAACACCCAAACACTGAATGTAGTTCAAATGAATTAAACACACCCAACAAAATAAAAGATCAAACTAAAATAAGGAGAGCACATTTATTCAAGTCTATTTGTGAATCTCCATCCATAGTTTGCAAGGAGTTGCATGACCGTTGTCTCAAGCCTACGACATGCAACCTTCATAAGCTCTCGATCATCTTCACACATTTGCAGTGGTGCCCAAAATCGGAGCCAATATGTTGCCCTGAAAATTACCTGCATATATGAGATAGATGGTGATTTGTAAAAAACCATATCATTCCTAGTCAACCACAGAGCCCAACATATGGCAAAAGCTCCTACAAGTATGAGTTTACCCTTCTTCTTGTCTACCCCCAAGAGCCAACCATCAAACATATTAGATATGGTAGTAGGAAGGTATAAACCAAGAGAGAACTGTATATATGCTGACAAATAAGCGAGCACTCTTAAATCAGAAGTTTGACAGGTGTGATTGGTTAACCTGGATGGACCGGTGACTAGTTTGTGGCTTTTTTAATTTGGAACACTCAGTACAATATTTTCATATATATTTGGTTTAATTCTTTTGAAATTCCTCCCTCGAAAGGATACCTAAAATGCAACTAACTCAATGATATGTTGGTATAGCAGTATAGACTACAATGGATTTTAGGCCAACTAGTAATCATTGGGTGTATTTAGTTCATGCTAAAATTGAAAGTTTAATTGAAATTGGAATGACGTGACGGAAAAGTTAGAAGTTTGTGTGTGTAGGAAAGTTTTGATGTGATGAAAAAGTTAGAAATTTGAAGAAAAAGTTGAGAATTAAACAAGCCATTATCCTTAAATATACACTTCAACATGGTAAAAGTATTCTCTGTTTTTTGTCACACAAAACCCTAATCAATGCATCACGCATCCGAAACCGTTTATTGTTCATCTGCAGAGCAGCGGCGTGGCACCCGTGACTAAATATCTTTGCGTTTTTTTTTCACATATTTTAATTTTATTTGAATGTTTTATATGTGTTCCTTGACAATTTCATGGGTCCCCACACGCTAGTGACCGCAAGGTACGTTACGTGTGTAGCACATACACGTTGCTGTCGCTGAGAGGAGAATATAAACTTGACGTTGGCATCCGATTCCCATCCAACTTTTTGTGACCAAACATGATCGCAAGATCGCCTGGGTACGTTTGATATGCTCGAAACTTACGCTGAAACTGCTTGATTTGAACAGCATGATCTGAATAACTATTTTCTTTCTTTTTAAAAGATGGGCATGTGAAAAGTACCCAACTTGTGTAGCTCTCGCGAGTTGACTAGCTCATTACATGACAAGATCGTGCAGAGAAGAAAGCATTAACTGCTGTTCATGAATTGAAGAACCTCTTCGTTCTGGCTATGATTCGCAACATGCATGTTTTGAAGCTTCCATGGAAACCTAGACAGGTTCACAGGAGTAGCTTGTACTACTACTTTTGATTGAATTGAAATTAATTAATGTAGAGATATGCAGAGAGTTGATTAACTGATCAAGACCTAATCATAACCAGCAATGGATGTTGCATGGATTGATATATTGATCATCTAATTGATTAATACAGATAGATAGCTTGGTGCTACAAAGGATTAATTAAGCATGGCATCGCCGGGATTAACAAGATAATTAAGGCTGATTAATTAATAAATTAAGATCTGGCAAAGGAGGAGCTCCTGGGGGAGTGGACGGGGAACAGCGGCAGCAGCTTGGGCCTCTCGCCGTCGCCGGCGCCGCCGCTCCTCGGCGACGAGTGCAGGTAGAACCCCTTGGAGGCGATGGCCTTCTCCTCCCTCTCCTCCTCCTCCTTGGTTATCACCACCACCCCGCACGACGACGACGACGCCGGCGGCGACGGCGACAGCGAGGACGACGACGACGGCAGCGAGGACGACGACGACGAGGAGGAGGAGGCCATCACGTAGGCGTAGTCCATGGGCGACACCGGCGAGTGCATCAGCCTGTGGTGGTGGTGGCTGTAGTACAGCGGCTGCGGCCGCGCGAGCTCCAGCCTCGCCGGCGCCGCGCGCCGCCTCTCCTGCAGCTTCGGCCTCCTCATCACCGGCGCCGCCGGCGCCGGCTTGCTGCCGCCGCTCCCCGGCGCGCCCGTCAGCTTCTGCACGAGCGCCCGGAACGTCGCCGGGTCGGCCTGCACGAACGTCGTGTTCGTGTCCACCACGCAGCCGGCCGTGGCAATCGCCGCCGCAGGCGACGACGAGCTCACCACCACCGACCTCGGCGCATGAGACGCCGCCGCCATGGCCGCGCCGTCGAGCTAGCTATCAACCAACCAAACTCTCTACGAATCGAGAGAGATGTATCAAGCTATCAACGAGAGGAAGCTAGCTCTAGCTAAGCTCTAGGAGTACACGCACTACATGTGATGGTGTGAAGAGAATGGAAGTAGAATGGGCGAGCGAGGTAAGCTTTTTAAGGGACAGAAAGGGTGGCATTAAAGCTTCAAAACCTTTGCATCTCTTTATCGATCGCATCCATCTATCACTGCTAGCTAACAGTGTTTGCATACATACTCACGTACATGCATGCTGCTATGGTCGACGTCGACTACTCACAAACTCAACTAGCAACATGTACACACATCCATTCACATCCATCCATCTATATCTATCTGGCCCAGCTACGTACGGTACATGCAATGCAAAGCCATGAAGCATCTTTTCTCCCTGATCGATCGTCCACTGGTCCATCAGGTATTCAGGTGAATTGCAGGTATATACTTATGAACACACGATACGGCCGACGGGTTGCTACGGTGTCCCTTCTTTCCATCTCTTCAGGGTTCAGACTACTTCAGAAATTAGCTCTTCAGGTTTTTAAGCAGCTGGGACGTCGTCAGTACTGCAGTACAGTGACAATGTGTACAGATTGGTTGGTCGATCACTTAATTGGTTGCTTAGCTTAAATGATGTGCTCAGATCATCAGCAGGGGTACTGTACAATTGCATATCGCCTTGCAGAAGGAAATAAATTAGTAAACGTCAAGATGCATTAATATATACCTTGATATCAGCATATATATTTATTATGTCATGTTAGTGTCAATCAGCGAGTAATTAACGCGTTAAGCGTACAATACTGGTGTACATGGCGTGTGCGATAGCACACATACGTAGCCATCAAACTCACTCACCATTAAGAGTAATCGAGCAGTAGTAATTACAAGTATACGTACTGCTAATTAATCGCTCAGAGCAGGCAAACGATGTTGATACGTGTGGCCGCCGGCCGACGCGTTTGCAGAAGATCCGGGGCGGATCAGACGCTTGCGTGGGGGAAACAAGAAGGTGTTTTGCTTGCTTGGGGTTCGGATCATCTGCGCCGCGTCGAACGCCGGACGCGCCGTGCGGCCACACGCGGCGGCGGCTGTCGTCGCCGTCGCCGGGGTGTGCGTGTCTGGTGTTCCGTGGGTGTGATTGCATGGGAGCTGACCCGTCAGGGACGACGTTGTCCACGTCGAATGGGGCCCCGTACGTGGGCCGGTGTGGCCCAGTTGTCACGTAACGTCGCCGTCCCCCCGTGTTCACGGGGGTGGCCGTGTGGGGCCCGCATGTCAGAGGCTGGGGCCAGAGGCGTTTGTCCGCTTGATGGGTGTGTGTCGAGTTGTCTGTCTGTCGACCATTCTGCATGTACGTAGCTTTAGGTTGTGCTTTCAGTTCTTCAGTGTCGTCGGATGGGATCGTCTCCGGCCGGCCGGTGTATGTCTTCGTTGTTAGGTTGCTCATTATTGTCGATGGTATGCATGGTCAACTGGCTAGGTCGTCAGTTCGTCACGGCGGCTCCGGTTACGTGCATACTGTTGGTGTCATTTGCACATGTTCATTCATTCATTCAGTTAGGATGTATGAGTGGCTGTTAATTTTCTTGGGACAAATATTTAAGGCTCTAAGATGGGTATATCATGTATGCATGCATCTCTGTTGTGGACTTTTGGTGTTTTTGTTGTTGTGTATGGCGGATTGGCTAATGGATAGCTCCGTTTGACAGTTCCTTAGCAGCATGTGGCACAGTGGCAGTAGTCACTAGTCGTATACAGGTGAACTGTACAGTAGGCGTATAGCTGCAAGCAAGCATGTGGGTAGTGTCGAAAGTGTCGGCGACACGCTCCAGTGCCTACCCGACGGACGTGCTCCCAGGAGGCAAGTAGGCAACGCCTGAGAATCCACGCAGAGAGAGACACGCCGCCCCGTCCGGTCTTTGCAACGGGGCCGCTCCGTCGTGGGCTCTAGTACTACCTGTTGGCGGCTACTGTCCGCGAAGATGAAAGTACAAGTACTCCACTCGCAGTCCCAGGCCTCGGCCCAACCAGAGATGCTGCGGCCAAGGCCGTGCAAAAAGGCCGGTGGTTTCGGTGGGCCGCCTACCCATCGTCGCCGTCGCGTTTGCCATCCGCAGCGGCCGCGCGGTGATGTGCGTGCGGCGTGTGGCCCTCGCGGCGTCGACACTCGAAACCGCACGCACACCGGCGGCGTACGTGCAATCGTGCACCACCTTGGAAACCAAGCTCATGCGCGCGCGCGCGCGGCCCGGTGAGAAGAGAAGGCAAGCGAGCGCGCGGCGGATGGATACCGGATGGCTGCACTGCACGTACGACTTGGGCGCAAGGCCGCGACGTGGTCGGCTTCGTTTCTTGTGGGGAGCGGCACGAGTACGCGCGTATGTTTTGCCTTGGTGTGACCTTGTTTCACAAGCGATTTCAGGTTTTCTTCTTGGGTATCCGAGCATTCCTAGCAGCAGTTGGTTTATCCTGTGGGTCGAGCCGTCGAGGGGCTGATCAGCTGCTCAGCCGCTCAGACATGAGAAGCTTCTATGGAAAACCAGCGGACCAGGCGAGGCGGCGTCCACCGTACCTGCCCCAAGCCCCCAACTGCCCAATGGTGTACTGATTCGGCAGGAGCCACTAACACAAAAACAAGGAATAAATTCGTTCGGTTGCACATCGAATCATCAAGTTGTAAAGCAAGACTTCTTCAGCATACAATTATTATTAGTAGTACAACGAGCCCCATCTAATTAAGATTAGAAGAAGCATATGAAGGTTAGAATGCCATGGAGATGATGGAGGTGGTAGCCACCGAGATTATGGACGCCGCGCTGCACGTAGCCGTGGCCGGGCGCACGCTGGCCGTGGCTGAGCGCGACGGCACGCACGACCCGGCCACGGGGCACGCGCTCACCGGCTCATGGCTCTGGGACTCCTCCCTCGTCCTCGCCTCCCACCTCGCGTCCTGCATCCACCACCACCACCTCCGTGGCGCCACCGTCCTCGAGCTCGGCGCCGGCACGGGCCTCCCGGGCATCGCCGCCGTCGCCTGCCTCGGCGCCGCGCGCTGCGTGCTCACCGACGTGCGCCCGCTCCTCCCCGGCCTCAGGGCCAACGCCGACGCCAACGGGCTCACCGCCGAGCAGGCGGACGTGCGTGAGCTCCGGTGGGGTGGGCACCTCGAGCCCGAGGTCCAGGTGGACGTGGTGCTCATGTCCGACGTGTTCTACGACCCGGACGACATGCCGGCGATGGCGGACACGCTGCATGGGCTATGGCGAGACGGCGACAGCGACAGCGATGGCGGCGGCACGGTGGGGTGGGCGGCGAGCGAGGCGCGCGACGGCGTGCAGGATTGTATCGACGTGCTGCGAGAGCAAGGCTTCGAGGTGGTCGAGGTAGACAGGGTCACTAGGCCGCTGCTGCGCGACCCCGAGCAGGCCGCCGACTTCGCCGTCTATCGTCTTTTTCGCCGGACAACTTCGCCGTCCATCGTCTCCAATCCAACGCCGATAACTACAGCCGGGTGTTGACTTTCACTCTGTAACTATGTAAAGCCAAGCTTGTAACGGCACCAGAATCACCTTTGACCTTTTATTTTCCAAAAGGCCATTTTGTACGTACTTTCTTCTCGGTTGCAGGACTTGTAAATGTTCCACAATGAGTCAAGGGGACAAAGACATAGCAATTAATATATGCAAGTCTACTGTAGGAAGCTACAGTAGTATACATTGAGAAGGATTTTATAGCAAAAGAATTTACAGTTGCAAGGGTTGCTACAGCATAAAGTTTCTTCAAGTCACTCTTTTCTATTTCACCGCCACAAAAATTTTCCATTCCTGTGTGTAAAGGGCCAAGAGAAAAAAAAAACTACAGTAACATTTTCGCAATCTTATGAAACAAGGGTATTTGTCTAACGATCCACACTTACAGATGTACACTCTAATAAAACCTGGTTGATTTCGTGACACTAGAGCCCTAGAAAACGTGAAAAGCGATCCGCAAGATTTGCAATGACAAACCCAGAAAATACCTGCAAAGCACAAGTAAGCAGGGTAAAGCAAATGACTAGTTCAAGCAGGATTGATCTAAGAACAAATAAAGTATCAAAGAACTAATCAGTCAGATTTTCATAGTTATAAAGAATGGCTATATTATTATAAGAACAGAAAATTTTGATTTACTTTCACCTAATTGTAAAATGGTTAATAACAGCATTTACATAACTTAAAAAAAATACAATCCTAAGCTGAGGACATCAGTTACCTGGACAGAACCAAAGATATAGACCGCTGAATAACGACGACCATGAATGATCATATCAGCCACCATTGCTAGTGGAATTGTGAGTGACATGCCCAAGGTGGCCACCAAAGGAGTAGTCCAAACAACAGAAAGAGCCCTGACCAGAAGCTCCATGTCAAAAATAGCACAACTAGGCAACAATATAATAAAAATGTTATCCTTGGTCAGTGCGTACCAGAAGTAGTCTGACAATACACTTCCAATAAGGCCATTTGCCAACACCACTTCATCCACTTTGGCTGAGTGGGGTATTGTAAACTTTGGTTCAATGCCTAATGCGGTCAATGGCCAGACTGAAAATAAAAGAGAGAAATTTAGCATATCTGGATCAAAGAACCAATCATGGAATACATGAATGATATATGTGCTTGAACCAAACTACAAAAGAACATGGTCACAAAGGTTTGTGTTCTACGCAGTAGACTAGAATACCTGAACAAAAAGAATTATTGGCATGCGTGGTGCTGAAGAAAGAGAATTTCAGACTACGAACAATAGAGACAGATTCTCTAGCAGTACATGAGATGCCCATACATGACATCCTTTGCGATTCCATTTTATGTACCAAATACTAATTAAAAATTGAATGCTAATTAGTCTTTTAGACTTTTCATTGAATCAATTTTTATAGTTAACAAGGAAAATCTTACCAAGCCACCAGAGAAGAACAAGACTGAAAAGTCCGAGGTAGCCAAACAGTTTTTGGACATCAACCTTTTCTCCTTCCTCTCCAGCAAACTTTTTTAGAAGCACTAAAATAATGTTGAAGCAATTAGCAGTTGAATCAAGACAGATCAACTAAAGGAAGCAAAGAACTAACCAGTGAATAAACCATATGACATAGCTGACAGAAGACCAAACATGTCACCTAGAAGAGTTCTCTGAGTGGCACTGCATTCATAAAGTTTACAGATTAGCTGCAGAACTTGTGGCCAACAAAGTGAGTGCTGTCTCAAAGTTACAAAATCATCTTCAACATGATCTTCAGTTACAAGGCCATCTTAAAAATGGAATAAATAGCGCTTTTATGTTTTTTTATGCACTTATATTTATATGAAAAGCAATTCAGTTGCAGCAACCAATCTACTACAAGCAAGCAAATGCAAGGGCTTTATGAGCATAGTAAATTAATCACAAACAATTTTATATGTCCTGAGGCATCAGTGCAGAACTGTGATGTTTATTTAAGGGTAAAACGCACTAACCCAGAATTGCTGATTTCTGATTCATCTGATGCCCAAGTCTGCCCCATGGTTGTCATTACCACACCAGCCATGCTAATAAAAACAGCAATAACTTTTGCAGCATTTATAGAATCTTGGCCAAGTAGCACACCAATGAAAAGAGTGAAGAGTCCTGACGTTGAAGATAGTACAGTAGTACTAGCAACACTAGTTCTTGCAAGTGCCGCATTTGACAAGTACTGCATCCATTAAACAGAAGAGAAGAATGAGTAACATTTAGCAATCAAACTACTGCTTGTATGGTTGAAATCAAATGATCCCTATGAATTTTAATGAACAGGTAAATATTAGGAAATTACCTCCGTCACAAACCATATGGGACAAAGATACAACCCATACATTGCAATCTCCTTAGTGGAAAGTTCTTGCTCCTTCAAAACGTCATCGAATTCAGTGATTCCACATATAAGAGGTTTTGTCTCTTCTATTACAGGAATATCCACATCAGTATAGTTTATGACTATAGTTTTTTGAGATTCCATTTCCAACATCTTCTGGAATTCACCATTCTTCAGAGGAGCACAACCACCGAAAGAAGATTTGTTGGTAACTTTTGAAACTCTACTACTTGAAGAAGACCTTCTCAACAAATTACATATAAAATCCTTTAAAAATGAAAGAGGTATATAGATGATCATAAGGGAGGCCCCCAGGTAAGTAATTGCAAAGGGTTGCTTGTATTTAGTGAATATCCCCTGCACACATAATGAAATAAAATTATATTCATCGCATAACATCAAATTTATCAAAACTATAAGAAACAAAAACATATTATGTTTTAAGACATAAATCATACGTCTTAACGGTGGGCTACTATAACTGACATGTTCTTGAGAGTTAAATGCAAGTACCAAACCAATATCTTGTTTTCTTCAGAATAGTATTTTAAAAATTGAACACGGGTAGGGGGAACATCTTTTTCGATAATAAAAGGGAAAAACATCTTGATTTGCAAAAAAACTAGAATAATACTTTCCCATATAATATTTAATCACGCATTACAGGTGAGCAAGGATGTCATAACCACCTCCAATTAACCAGGTATTGATGATGCGAATTGTCACAACCACCTCAAGCAAATTAGGGTTTGACACCAGCCACACGAGGAAAGACAGGAGAATAATCAATGGAGCATGTACATCAATTCTCTAGAGAAATTCCATGAGCACACAATTTGACATATGGAAAAAAGTAACTGGTTGCAAAAGACATCAAAGCTCGTAAGACAAAAGAATTGAAGAATCTATAACTCAAGTCAGATTCTAACGTTGCCTGAACAATTTTTAATTACTGGAAAGAATGCATGAACAGATTAAACAAATCAGCGAAGAAGAATGTTCCAAGATTCCTGATTAAATAATAAAATTAATCTGCTGTCAACCAAGCATGCATCCCCGGCCAAGATCTAAGAACCCAGCAAACAAATAATCACAAAAGATAAAAGGAAAACCCGAAGAAATCTTGTCACCTGCGTGACCTCCGCGGAGGTGACCCATATGAGCACCACGGCGACGATGAGGACGAGGCCAGCACGGTACTTGAGATTGGAACCCATATCAATCCAACCCTCTCCTCTTGCCCGGCCTGGTGGTGGAGTGAGTGCGGGTGCGGGGCGCGGCGAGCAATTTAACCGCGCGGGCAGCGGCGGGGCTAGCACCCCTCCTCACCGAGAGGCAGCATGCTTGCGGCGCGGCTCTCGGTGGGTGAGCTCCGCGGCGCCCCTCCTCGCCTCATCGCCCGCCCGCCCGTCCCCCCCCCCCCCCCCCTTCCCTGCTCACGAAAAGAGAGAGGGGATGCTCTTCCCTGCTCACGAAAAGAGAGAGGGGATGCGAGGCGAGGAGGAGGGGGACGAGGCGAGGTGGGTGGGGTAAAGCGGGCGTGACCTACCGGTGGAAGTTTCTAATTTTCGTCCCACGCCGCACCGAGGCGGGCAGCGCGGCGGAGGCGGAACGGAACGACGGGCGCGGGGCGGGACGGCGGGATTGCGAGTTTTTGGCGTGCGATTCGGGGTGTTTTGGGCGTGTGGCGTGTGGGTGGTGGGATTGGCGGTGTGCCGCACTGCCGGTGTCGGTGGGAGTGGGACGGGGGCGGCCGTTGCTGTTGTCGACTTGTGGATGCGGGACGCGGCCGCGCGGGGAGCCCGGCGTGCGTCGCCTTCGGTGTTGTGCTGCGGCGGAAGCGAGATTGATGGGGCCTTGTGTACCTGTGCTGGACTGGCCCATGAATATATTTTTTCCTTGTAAAAAACAATTAGATATAAGAGCATGTATAATAGCAGACTATTAGTCAGCTATAAACATATTTTAATGAGATAAATGATGAGAGAGAAAAGCAGCAGGCTACAGATATCTAGCCAGCTGTAGCGCGGACTCCAAGACACATTGTGTGTATGACAGGTGGGACCATATATTAATAGTATAGTAAGCAACTATTATATGAATTGACTATTAGATTTGCTATAAATGAATTGGAGCTAGTAGTGGGCTGTACTATTAGACTTGCTCTAAATGAACTGCCTATCATTTGTCGGATGGTTTTTTAAAAAAATCACCTAGATTTTTTCTACCCTTATATTTACATCCAACGGATTACAAAATAAATTAACAAACACATATTTACTTGCATATTATTTTTATCAAAATTAATATGATTATCCGTCTCAAAATTAATATGCATATTAGTTCTAAAAATAACATACCAGTTAAACTATGCTCGCTTCACGCTTTTTAAAATGTTATTTAGAAGATCATTTGCTCAATGTTTAAAAAATATTTTTATTAAAAAACTTTGTTCTATTGTATTATTAGATGCTTATTGTGTTGTGTTCCGGTCACTCCGCATTGCATCCGTATCCAACGATATCACCAAGACAACATAGTTTCCGGTAATTTCTCAACAGCCATGCAGAAAACCTGATCGGTAACGGACGACGATGACGCACGCAGAGTCCTCAGTTTGGGCCCAACTGTTGTTCCTCAGTTCACATGTCCAGGATGGCAGGCACTAGGCCCACGTTGCTTCATTCAAGCCCAGGCCATTACTATTCCAATTCGCTTGCACCAAAACAGCTACAGGCACGCTCCACTGACGAGAGCCACTTTGAGCGGCTAAAATAATATCCCGGGACATCTATAAATACCTAATCTATATTTATATATCTCTTCTCTACTATTATAAAAATTGAAGATATTTTTATCGAGATTTTGATAGATCATCCGTGTTTGAGTCGGTTTTTAAGTTGATTAACCATATCTCCTCTCTATTCTCTTCTCCGTCTACTATTATAAAAGTTAAAAATGTTTTTGTCTTGGTATGTCGTCCGAATTCGTGAGCAAATCGTAGGAAGTTTGACTCCCGCCCGCGTCCGATTCCCTGCCTGTGTCCGATTCCCGCGTGACGGCCGTTGAGGCAGCACAATAATGTCCACGTGACCGCATCCGCCTCCGCTCTATCTGTTTCCATGTTTCCATGTGTGGTCGGGATCCCAAGCCCACGAGCATATATTATTGTTGCACAAGTCCTTCACGTTGACGGATAAAGCAAACATGCACCGATGCACGCATAAATCAATGTACAAATTGCACTGATATATGGTTCTGGCAAGAAGCACTGCCTGATCTGTATGCACAAGAAGGCAACCACTGAAAGGAGGAAGAACCATGCATCATTCAAATTTCGTTGTCGCTGCTCATCAAAATAGAGATCAATTCAATGAAATGACTGATGAAAACACGTTCCTGAGATTCGTGCAACTACAAAGCAACATTACATGCAACTCAAATCGTTCATGCAGTTGTTTCCGATTCGGTGTTCGTTTGTCGACCACGTGTTCCCATCTGTGAAGGTCTCATGACCAAAACGAGCCAGTCCCAACGTCCCAACCATGACTACTTCGTCAAGCCACTCCAAAACTAGATAATGCGGTGATGTTAGACCTACCATATAGCAGATCAGTGCAGAATTCACCTTGATTTTCATGGGTCTTTATTTTCTTCAACATCACCATAAAGAAGATGGTGAAATTTGTATTTTAATTAATTGCATAATGTAAATCTTGATTTCCTTCAAATCTAGCGTACTGAGCCCAGTCGGGAATGTTCTCGTCCTCCGCTTCATCTTCTTCCATTTCAACCCCTTGCTCATCGTGGGATGTCCAACAATTATAGCTTGGCATGAACCCCGACTCAAACAAGTGGAAATGAATAGTCCTGGATGCAGAATACTCCTTCTGGTTCTTACACTTATTGCATGGACAACGAATAAAACCGTTACGCTTGTTAGCTTCGGCCACTCTCAAAAAATAATACACTCCCTCGATAAACTCTTTGGACCACCGGTCAGCGTACATCCATTGCCGATCCATCTACATGAAATGAAAAAAAATCGTACATAAATAAATTTTTGTACAATAATGACAGTCAAACAATAATGATAAAATAATTAAAAACTCTTTCGATAAGTATACAATAATGACATATCATTACTCATACAATTAATAATTATAAAATAATTCAACAAACAATTCTTATTTTTAACAATTTTTGAAGTTCTAAACTAATAATAATGTTGTACTTCTCTTAATTTTCAATTTAGTTTGTTTTCTATTTTTTAAGATTAATTTTCATCATATTTTAAACTATGAGAATAAAATTCTTTTAAGTAAACAATAAAATTTCTATATATTCTTCTTCCCCCACACAAATTTTCTCTCTCATCAACTTACAATAAAGTTTTAGAGACAAAAAAAAAATGTGTGAAACATAGCTCCAAAAGTAATATAACAATAAAAAAAATATTGGATGATGAAGTTACTAACCTTTTAGACACCTCCGATTTGTATATAATTACTAAAAAAATTTCACATGACCTCTCTTTTTTCTTTAAGAAATTTTGAAGCTTGCTCGAGCTGGAGGAGGAAGAAGACATATATAAATGGGGGATTTTTAGTCCCGGTTGGTAAGATCCCGGAGGGCCTAACAACGTCTGACATCTTTAGAACCAGGACTAAAGATGATCTTTAGTCCCGGTTTTAAATGGATCCGGGATTATTGGGGATTTCGACCGACCGACCTGATTTCTCCAACAGTGAATCCGAACAACTTTTAGCTATAAGAGAGATGAGGCACTTCAAAATTTAAGAATTTGAATTCCATAAATATTCTGATTGGAAGCGGTAAAACTAGGGAAAAAAATAAACGAAATTGAAGGAGAAAAAAGAAGGCCTAAAGCAAACAACAAGGTCAAAAGGATCCAGGATGAGGAAAATTAGCAGCAAACCTAAATCAAAACGCAAGACCACCGCTCCACCGCTCAGCTCATCCTACTTCTTTGTGGAACGAGAACAATGCGGGATGACGTCTCGAACGCTGATGGATCATGCCCCGACACAAGGAGGTACGAGGAAGAAAAATCTGAGAAGGGCAAGCTTTAGGGATGGGGAATGCACCGAGGTCACTGCCGATCTGCCGCAATGGACGAGCTGCTCCCTCCCTGCTCACTGTCGTTGTGCCTGAGAGCATGGATCCAGAGGAGCGCCACCGCCGTCGCGCCGAGGCCGCTGCTCACCGGAGTCGCCGCCGCCTGTGCCGAGGCCATTGCCTCTCCCGCTCGACGAGGCCGAGGTCGCTACTCGTCGGGGCTGCTGCTCGCACCGGTGCTGAGGCTGTCGCCTCTCCCGCTGCTCGACGAGGCTGAGGGCGCTGCTCTCCGGGTGGTGTCACTGCCGCGGCTCGCAGGGGACGAGGCCAAGGTTGCGCTGCTCCCTCCATGGGCAGCTGCAAAAGGGGAAAAGGAAGTGGCTAGATGCAGTTGCACTGGTGGGGACTGGGGAGGAAGAATCGAGATTGGTCTTATCCTATCCCCTCTGCAGCTTTAATTTTTTTTCTCCTATATAACTCAAGTGTCAAGAGCGTTTGAGAAAAAAAAATAAAGAAATATAATCACTGCTGCTTTCTTTTTTACCTTTTGTCCACCATGTTTTTATTCTTATTCTGTCTTTATTTTCCTCTCTTTCTGCTTTGTTTTTATATTTTTATTGTCTATTTTTAAATATTTAACCTCAAATGCATAAGCTGAAAGCAATACTCATTTACAAAAAAACATAGATTTTCACTATTTAGATGTGACGTAAGCTTTTTCACGTCGTGATTTAGACGTGTCATCAATTCAACTTCATGCATTTTCTTCACATATCAATGCACGGATATATTCCCATAGTTAAATTACATAGAGTGCTCTACACAAAAGCAATCTCATCGTTCATCCGATCATTCCAACAATCGAAGCCACATGTCAAAAAGGTATGCACATGATAAATTGTTCATAAATTGCGGGCTAGCGGCTTGATGTGATGCTTGGGCATGGAGGTGGCGGTGGGGTTGGCCACGACACCGGGTGACAGGTCCGCAGCGACCAGGAGCAATGACAAGGATGTCGCGGAGGATGCCGACAGGGCCACCACAACACCGATGAAGGGTCGTTCTCCAACGTCATCCCCCAGCCTGACCAGGCAACGGGTACCGCACCTGGGCATGTAGGCGGCGGTGGGGGCAGCTGTGGCATTGGGTGATGGGTTCGCAGCGACCGGGAGCGACGACGAGTAGGGCGCTGTTGGTATTTCTTACGATCACAGATAAAATCCGCAAGCGCACGGATATCCGATGTAGCACTTCCCCTACGGAGTATTTCAAAGGTATCGAATCCAAGAGAACGTGTGTGATCCGATCTTCCTCCGGTTTATCCAAGGATATCAAGCAAATGCTGCAAGTTGAGAGCATCTCGTCCTTTGGAAATGAGTCTGTTGGCAACCGAAACAACCCGGCAATGCAGATAGGTATCTTGATGTCATCCACTATCTCTCTGTGGTAATCATCTACCGGAGCCGGGAGAGCCAGGATCTCCTGCCGGTGTGGGCTTGAACTGGTCTGTTCCTCTGTCAGTGAAATGGTAGCGTCGTCATTGACAGGCAAATTCTCCCTGTCATGGTAGTCCTCTGGTGCAGGGAGAGCCAGTATCTCCTGCTCAGGAGATTGGCTTGAGCTGCAGAGCTCATCTCTTGCAGAATTGAACTCGTCGTCGACGGGGGAGTAGCCGTCGTCTTCTGAATGTTCATCGTCCCCTGGTGCAGGAAGCGCCAGCGTCACCTGGCTGGGTGGAACTGGCTTGCTCAGCTTCTGACTCAGGGAAATCCTGGCAAGCTGAAGTGCCTGAAGAACACTCTCTATGTCCATGTTGCTTGTTGGCTGTTGATCTGGCCCTGCATCGACCTGGTTGTCGCCATGGTCATGGAAGCGTGATGAGCTCCAGTCAGAGACCTTGCTGTTCAGGGTGGCATCACTCATTGACGGGCTTCCATCTGATGGCGCTTTGATGTCACAGTAGCTTGAACATCCATCCGGATTCTCGTTTCCTTGTTCTTGATTCTTCCCTGTCATTGTGCCGGCGACATTAGAGCTTCCTTGAGACTGTGCATGACAGTGGTCGTGATGCTCCTCGTGCGCGTCACGTTGGTCGGCAGCAGCTTCTTGTCTTGATGCGTGTGATTCAGGAAGGGAATCATTCAACAGAAGGCCAGCAGAGCGGTTGTTGCTGGCGCTGGGGTGATTTTTAACGCCTGGTTTTGCCTCTTCGTTGCAATGTACCGCTTGATCCGCGAGCCTAGCATGCTCCTTGCTCTGCTCCCAACCATTTTCTATCTGGCACGCCTTATTCTCTGCCTCAACATGAACCTGAGCTCCAAAGACAAAAGTATGGGTAAAATGTCAAATTTTGAACCAAAACAACCAGGTTTCACTCATGATACTAACTAACCTGTGGGTTGCACTCTGCAGTGCATTTTGTTATTAAAAAAAACATTTTGAGAGAGCAAATTATTTATACTTATCAAGTTGGTAGTACACATTTTTGTACTGCATGTGCACTAAATTTGGTAGCATGTGGAAGTCAAGGGGAAGTTGACTCTCTCTCTGGCGTAGTTCATGGTACAAAGTTATGAGATTATATTTTTGTTGTACACATGTACTACTGCAGAAGTTGCTTCATGTGAAACATTTTCTCTGGAAGTGGAAGAATTTGGTATCACAACTCTGAGCCATTGCTGATGAGCAGAGCCGTGTGATGTTAGAATTCGACAAACAATGGCGTGTGCCAGCGTCAATGGCGGGACGGAGCTCACCTGAGCTCCTTGCGCTTGTTCTTGCGGCAGGACTGCCCCATCCGGTACTTGGGCTAGGGGTCGGAGGAGAGGAGGTAGAAGTAGCTCCTCCGGTGCTTCTGCTTGAGCTGCCTCGCCTTGCGCGGGCTCACGCTGCGGCCTTTCCACGACAGCCCGCCGCCGGGCTCGGCCGTCCCGGACAGCGCGTCCTCCGCCGCTTCGCACTGCGCCGGCGGCTGCTCCTCCCCGCGGGAGCCTGCCGTGTCGCCGTCGCTCCTCCCGTCGCGTGGGTCGTCATCCTCCTCGCCATCGTGTTCGGAGCCCGAGTCGAGCACGTCTGAGAGGTTGCGGCCGAAGCCATGTGACTCCAGAATACCCAGCACCTCCGTCGCCGCCCGCTCCGCCTGCCGCCTCTGCGCCGTCACCGCCTGGACCTGCTCCTCCAGCTCCGCAACCTAAAACCAAGTGACCCAACACATGCAATCAATGGCGCGAACGACAGCGAGAGGAGAAGGACACGGCGAGTGGGCTGCGCCTGCGCGCGGTGGCTGGCTGACCCTCTTGGCGAGCTGGTCGGCGCGCTCCTTGGCGGCGCGGGAGACGGACCGCTCGGAGAGCAGCCGCGCGCGGAGGAAGTCGACGGTCATGGCCGTGGAGTCCGCCATGCATGCGCGCGCTGTGCTGCTGGCGCTCACGCACTCCCCGAGCCCGAGCCGCGAGTGACGCTGCTGCGTACGTATGCGGCGCGCGCACTGTCACATGCCGGCGGTGTGGCTTGACCGGCGCGCGTATTAAAAACGGCTTGGTTTCCCGTGAGCCGCGCACGGCGCACACGCAGCGCGCGTCGTAGTCGCGGCCGCGGGCGCACGGCGCACCGACAGCCAAGGCCAGGGAGTACGCTACCTACGCGCGACACAAGCGCCCCGCTGCAGCACGAGGGCCATGGGCTGACGAGACCACCGCAACGGTGTAGTTAGCTAGGCTGCGCCGTCCATTTTCAAGGGAGAATGGCGATGCCTCACCTACCTGTATCGACTGATCTGCCTCCTGCCCTGTCCGGGGTCCAGTGGCATATTGTCAATTTGGCATCTTACAAAATCATCAGAGTTTGGATTTATGGTGTACTGTGTACATGAACTCCAGTAGCACTTGTTTATGGGGTAAATTCGTCGAGGAGTAGTGAACGTGGTACAGCTTTGCCATGTTCGAGCAACGCGACGAAGCCAGCAAAACTACACTCGTCTTCTCTTGTGCTACCGCCTACTGCTACTGGTGCTCCAAAAATGGCCGAGATCTCAGGCTGTCCTTGCTTGGAATCTTTCTGCTTGGATCACGAACTTCTACCGCACGGAAACATTTGAGTCTTGCAACGGTTTCGATAAGGTCATTCAAAGCAAAGTCAGCTCATCGTGCATGGAACAATACGTCTTCAAAGACCATAGCGGCAATTAGCATCGAGTAACAGATGTTTCCATTAAACAACTTTAGAATACACACCATAGCGGCAATTAGCATCGAGTAACAGATGTTTCCATTAAACAACTTTAGAATACACACATGCAGGGTGTTGAGGCCGATGATCAAGCAATGACCATGCGGCAGATTAATGCAGACCGTAACCACAATCTCAGGTACTTAAATAACGTCATACCCGGTAGGCAGGTTTACAAAACGTTTTCGTAAACGTTTTTAGCCGAAATTTCGCTCAAGAAACATCATGTCTGCTTAGTTTGACATATTCAAACAAGATAATGACGATATCTCAATCACCGCTGGCACAGCCTCTGCATCCACAGTGAACACATTCTATAACCTTCTCCTCTCTGAGATGCTTGGGGACCCGGCAGACACATGTAGTTGCAAAGTTGTGGTCTCGTGTCTGTATGCATCGAAGACAGCAAAGGCGCTCATAGCCTGGCTGAAAACACACAAAAAGAAGCAATGATACATTTGAAATAAGAATGCCTGACAAACTCTTGTGACAAAAAAGCATCTTCAGCATTTGCATCTAAAAAGTGACTGAAAACTTTGACAGTTGAATTCGTCACGTACATGTCTCACAGTATTCTTAGGGCAATTTAGGCCCCTCGCAGACAAGTATATAAAGTAGTAATATGGAACATAAGTATTGCATCCCTCCCAAATCTGCCAACTTTTATCAGATGTCCAGGAAAAAATATATATACCATTGGGTGTTAGAAGTCTATCCATGATTTGATTTCTGGTTACATCAGCTGCTAGTGTGGCAATAAAAATACATAGCAGAAAATACATAAACATCTTTAGTCAACTGCCTTTTCTTTTTGCTCCCAAAATCTTATTTTTCATGGTACACCCATATAAGAGAGTATATAGTCCATAAATCCCCACAAGTCACTCATGCTGCATTATTTCACTATTTCCTGTGGTTCATTGCATGAAATCCAATAAGGCACTACTCAACTTTGACATACAGCTATTAATCGCAGGTTCATACATATAGATTATATTCTAAACAAGATTTATGATGTGTCATGTCAAACTGGATCAGTATGTGATAGCTTAACCCAATATAATGGATTTACTGCAAGAAATGGTAGGGTGCGGTTAGTTTAATGTTTTATTTTTCATAGTACAAGTACAAAAAAGTATGGTCAGTTAAGTTACATTCTAAGCATGGGAAAAAAAGTGAGAAACTTAACGGTGTATCCAGGGTCTATGGCTGGGTCTATGGCTTCATCTGAATCATCTTTGTACACAAGTTAATTAAAGTCTTAAAGATTATACAAGGTGGATAAGGCATCTTACTAAACTTGCACAGAGTATAAGGAATGATGGGCACTTGCAAATCATGGGTCAAATACTAACCTTTTTCCACTTTGCAATCAGATTACGGTCTGCATAACCCTGGTCCAGGCAAAACTCATACAACTCTTTTGATATCTCCTTCCTTCTGTAATAAAGATCATATATGTAGCGACTTCTTTGATGGGAAATACGGAAAATTGGCCAGAGGGCTTCGCACTTTCTCTTCCCATCATGCGTGTCATTTTCAGCTGCATGAGTAGATGATATTAGTATCCATATAAGAGCAGAAGTATCAATAAACATCTGAAAGGGGAGCATATGTCATACCTTCCCTCATTTTGGCATCCAACTCACGGATAGTTGGTTCAATAAGCTCCCATCCTCCAGGATATTTGACACGGCTTGTCTTTATTTTAGGCATGTTCTCTCAATGAACGTCGAGGGGCTAAAGCTTGCAAAGAAACCCTGAGGACATAGAGTAGGTGTAAGATTCACAATGCAAAACATTTACACGGTCAGGCTCTTCCATCGAACTCAAGAGATTATAAGAACATAATGGACACTACACACTATTACATAGAATTTAGCCCCGCATTGAAGCCTTACATCAGATATGCTATATATTCCTTACTATAAAAGAACTGTGTTGAACACAAATAACACAATTTAAACAGGTATTTTGCATCTTCAGGCTAACAGTCTTATCGAATCATGATTTAACCCTATTTTGCAAGTACAAAATATGTGCACCTCGAATCGGTGAATGGACGGTCTAATACATAAAGAACTAATCGACACGATGATAAAAATCGCGGAAAAGGTTCCCCAAACCCTAGGCTACTCGGAAGAATTTTTTTTTGAGGGAATACTCGGAAGAATTTCGTCCCAATAACCACATACGCGAGAATTTCGTCCCAAGGAGGAGACGAATTGAACGGATCCAATAAACAGCGAGGTAGAAACTACTAAAATATCCAGCGAATCATCTTCAGGCAAAGAAAAAAAAACAAAATCAGAATTATGGAACGGAAGACGAATAATAACCTCTTGGCTTGGGCGGCCTTGCAGTCGCCGGATGGAAGTTGTGGCGCGCGGGGAGCGGCGATCCAGAGGGGGCGCGCGTCGTCCGCGCCGCTGGTCTGCGCTGCGCTCCGGTCGAGCAAAGACGGCCGGGTTTGGAGTTTGGACCGGAGCTATCAGCTATATGTCGAGATTCTTTTTCCCCTCCTTTTTGTTTTTTGAGAGGAGCTATGCCGGTTTCACGGTTTTCTCCTCTGGTAGGAGTAGTATTTGCTACATGGGCCTCAAGAATCAAAACGGGACACCAACTATGCTGAAATCCAATTGGGCAAACGAGGGTTGGTTTGGTTTGTAGCTCAACTTTGCTAAGGGTGTGTTTAGTTCACGCTAAAATTAAAAGTTTGGTTAAAATTAGAACGATGTGATGGAAAAGTTGGAAAGTTATGTGTGCAGGAAAGTTGATGTGATAGAAAAGTTAAAAGTTTGAAGAAAAAATTTGGAACTAAACTCGGCCTAAGTCAATATTTATGCAATGTTAAACAATAGTCTATATGTTTGATTTACTAGCAAAATGCCCGTGTATTGCAACGGATGAAAACAATATAATTTTATAATTTTAATAATTAATCGGTCACATGGTAAATCATCCATTTCAATCATTGACACTTAATAAATAATACATGAAAATATTTAGAAATACATCAACATCATTGTTTATTAATAATATTTTTCATTTAATAATTTTACCTTGCATTTTATTATGTTCTCACTTATATATAAATCTATATTTTTCTTTAATTTTATGTATGAATCGTACTTAAAATTTATAAAAATATTGAATTCATATTGTTTCTAACATTCTATTGTTATCAGATTGTACTTGGCATATATCATTTTGTTTTTTTATTCTAAACTATAGTTAATTTGAATTTATTAATTACCTAATTTAAATATCTATATTACTAGTCTAAATTATTTTTAAAATTAAAAATATTAAAATATTATAGATATATCACAATGTTTTAGGGACGGGAAGACAAAGTACGTTCAATGGTTTCAATTTATAACCTGATAAAGAAAGAATGTTAAATTAGATTCATGCCAAGTGGCACAAATGTCTTAGAAAATTTATAACCTGATAAAGAAAAAAAGTTAAATTAGATTAATGCCAAGTGTCACAGTATGTCCTTTAGAAAATTTTGTGGAATAAAAATTACTTATAAGAATATACCTTGATAAAAAGATATTTTGTGTGACTATGGGTAGTTTGTGGTCTAGATTCTTCTTAAGAAATTTATGTGAGTTTGGATGAGTACAAATTATGTGAGCTTACATTTTTCGTTCTAAGGGTGTTTGGATGAGATTCAGTAACCAAATTACATATGCTAAAAACGGAAATCAAAATTAACAACTTGAAAGTAGGTGGAGCTGGGCAGAGGCAGATCTAACCCTGTTTCGGTTGAACCCCCAAACTTTTTGAGGGATAACGCAGAATACCTGATGAGGTGTGGGTAGGGAGGGATGCTCACCGGCGAGCGACGATGCGGTGGAAGAAGGAGGACGCCGGGCGCCACCTCTGCTCGCAGGATGGGGATCGGCGCAAGCGGCGGGCGAGGAGACGAAATTCGAGGCCGAGGCCGGATGGGATGGATTAGGATGCTCACCGGTGAGCGAATGAGGCGGGAGCAGGAGGACGCCGGCGCCACCTCTGCTAGCAGTATGGAGATCGGCGCCAGCGGCAGGCGAGGAGACGGGAGTCGAAGGCGGCGGGCGAGGAGACGGGACGGATTGGGGAGGCGGAGGTTATGCACGCGGTGTCGCCTGCCTATGGGTCATATGCACAGGCCCATGAGGCTGGAGTTTTTTCATCTCCCAAAAAAGTTCATCTAAGGTCCCTTATCTTATCTTGTCGTTGAGTTTTAATCGACCCTGAACCCCTAATCTTGCAAAACGGATTACGGATCACTTTTAATCCAGTATTGCTTTCCGGTTTTGTTGACGTGGTGGCTGAGTCAGTGTAGAACCCACGTGGACCCCACAAGCTAACCAACAATCTTCTGCCACCTCACTCCCCTCTACTCCGATCTCAACCCAAACCTCCAGGGCATTCGCCAATGGGTGGGGAGAAGGGTGTCGGTCGGCGGGGAAAAGCTCGACGGCGGAGGCCGCCAGCTGACGTGGCTCCCAATGACCGGGAGCGCTCACGTCATGGACTTGCGCACGTGCGGGGTGTGGCGTGGGTCCCAACTACAACTGCAATGTCGTCTTCACCGGCACGCGTGAAGGCTGGGGCTTCCGCCTCATCACGCTGGCCAAGCTCCTATCCCGGGCTTCCGCCTCGTCACGATGGCCAGCTCCTATCCCCCAAGCTCATAGTCGCCCCCATCGAGCGGCTCAAAAGCCGATGTGTTCAGGTGTCCCCGAGCTTCGCCTCTCCTTCACAGAGGCGAACGCGCGGCTCCGCCGCATCGTCTTCGAGGTCAACTCCATCTACTCCACGTTGCGGTCGCATCGTCCTCGATGCATGCGCCCTTTTCCCCAACGCTTGCCACCGCCAAGCTTCTTGTTCGCTACCAGCCTTCTCCCCACCCATCGCCAGGTGCCGTCGTCGGGCTTCTACCTACCACCGCCGCCCAACAACCACCACCCTTCTCCCTGCTGGTCACCGGTCACCACACACCTCTCTCGCGGTTCAGCGTCTGGCGTCTTCTTCGCTTGCATGCACGAGCACTCATGCAGTCAGTGGTGCTCGCGAGTATGCTTAGGCGTCGCAACGTACTCCATCTCCCAACTCTTGGAGATCCTCTCGCCAATCCCGACGGTGTGGCTGACATGCGACCATGATGTGGAGCAATAAAGTACCTCGTATTTTACCTTCAGCTTCTGGCTGTCTCGCAATACCTTCTACAGCTTGTCCTGCAGCAGTACCTTGACCAACTCCAGGCCCAATAGAAGCAAGCCCTACGGCCAATCCAGCAGCAATTAGTGGAATGCCTAGTTTGACTAGTTGGTTCAGTAGCAGAAACAACTTATTTCCCCGAAAAAGACCTAGCTTCTTGGACAGCTCAATCCGGTGCAGCAGGAACAAATGAAACGACTAGTGGTCCTCGGAACCCTACCCGAGCTTATATTCCTTGCTTCAACGCCCGCGCCTTCCGTGGAAAAGTACTAGTGCTTCTTATGGAGCAAGAAAACGGATGCGCGTGCTAACGCTTTCGCGCTAGTGCGCTCACCCCGTTGCTTGTTGGGCACTGAACACTTTTCAAGATCTGGTTTTGATAGGACGAAGATTTTTCACTTTCGTGAAGGTCATTCTGAGGTGGAATCGAACCACTATGTTAGGATTTAGAGTCCAACGTGCAAAGCTAAAGAGGATTTCAAGTCCCCCGCCCACCAGAATCTAAAGATTGCTTTATTTTTATACGATTTATTGAGTTAACTAAAAAGCTGGTTCGTTCCATAGAGATCAGACTTAGAAAAGGAAGCTCTGCTAAAAGCTAAATCGCTAATAAGTTCAAACATCAAAGGTACCTGTCTACATCTACCTACCCGAAGCTACTAAAACATCATCAACAACAACATCGGAAACTAGATGAATAATTGAAACAATCGGGTTGAATGGAATTATCTCGAGGCTATTATGCGCAAGCTTGGTTTCCACCAGGTGGAAAAGGTGATGAAATGTGTGACGTCGGTCTCTTTTTCGGTGCTTTTCAATGGTGGCCAACTGGAGAAGTTTAAGCCAACAAGAGGCATCCGTCAAGGTGACCCTATCTCCCCATAGTAAGGCAGCCAATAGTACCCTAACTTAAGAAGTTCTCTTAGCTAGCGCATGTCCATTAATGTGACCACCGCATGCTCCTGCATGAGTTTCATGAATGGTTTGTTTTTGAATCCATTCTTTTTTAGGTATACTATCTTGCAAGAAAGGAGCTCGCAACAAAACGAGAGCTTTTTGATAGCCCGTTCACTCGACTACCACGCTTAGTAAGTCTGTCTGCAGGGATGGGAATGGCGTAGTCTGTCTGCCCTTCTTCGTAAGCAACTGGAACTATCAAAAGTCAATGTCAATTGGCCTTCTAAAGGCTATAGCCCTATTTCTTTTGAAAAAACGAATTTCGAGTTTTGAAGAAGGCATGCCTCCAAGAAAGCCACTCCGCTTAAAGAGTCCTAATTCCTATCCGGTCTACATTCACTATTCTTCATAGGCACTGCGCTGGGTCGGTAGGTTGCTGTTTTGACTTTTTTCTTCTTGCTTTAATCCAGTCGCTTGATAGGACTTCCCGTAACCCGAAAAGGTTGGTTCTTCCCCTACAACCCCTACCCCTCCAAGGCAGTACTCTTCATCGACAAATCTGAATGTCTCGATCCGAGTTGAGACCCACCTACAGAAATTGATCCATCAACGGCTTTTTTCTATAGTGGCAGGAAGTCTCCAACTCTTCGATATGCGCTAGCTAGGTAATCCCTTTACTTAATCTGATATGGGATCTCTTGCTACCAGAAAGGAATTGAACTGGCTTGCCCGGAAAGAATGGATTGCTACCCTTGGAGAGCTAATGGTACTGGACTGATAGCGCACTGATTGAACCGACCCCGGACGTACCACTGGGGAACCTGTGGCTGGAGAGAATCTCTCGCGATGGAAAGAAATAAATCGAATCTAGAAAGACACGTTTTACCTATGACTGCCATTTGTTCGCTTTTATCTATCGTATTGGATAGAATTCAAGTCCCTTACCGTATTCATCTATTCCCTCTCGTTTCAATCGAGTTGACCTCGGATTCTAAAGCAACCCACGGGCATAAGCAAAGAAGTTATCAAGCTTTTGGGATAGCAAGTTATTTCTAGGGTAAAGGCAAACAAGCTAACAGTCTAAGGCTAAGTCCCTAGAGTTCCAGTTTTAATAGTCCCATTCCTCCTGCCTTCCGCCGACCTGCGGCCTTATCATAGTAGCCCTTCTTTCTTGCCAGTGAGATAGTTACTACGAAGTCTGCATCGGGAGAATGGGAATAACGATCTTTTATATGATACGGAAAGCGAAGAGAATAGACTGCTACATACTAAGTTGGTTATTCGTAGATTTTTACCTTCTTGGAAAATAGGAATGGGGATTGGCAGGGCATCTACTATCAACTAGTTACTTGGGCACCGGTGATACACCCCAGGATACCTTACCTATTTAGACATTTATGCGTCGCTGCGCGCCTTCCCAACGAGCCAAAACTATGCCTAGGCCTCGGGCTTAGGAACTATACTACAACTAGTTTTGTATAGAAAACCCAGAAATACCCATATTCCTTTAACCTTCACAAAGAAGTTCGTTAGCTCCCCCTATGTCATACTCCTAAAGAAGTTGTAATAAAATGTGCTGATCCAGATAGATCAAATCCTGATTACGACTTCTTCATTCGGTTTGTAGCCATACCGTATAGAGTTCCAAATGCCTTTTTTTGGAAGTAACTAGATTCAAGCAAGCATCCTAGCAAAACGATCTTTTGACAATTGGCTCTGCCCAACACTAGGACTGACTGACTTTATACAGAGATAGAAAAGGCAGCAATCCAAGCTCTTTTTGAATCGGATATTGGATAGGCTAAGCTAGGTGTAGCCCGCTTTCTCTACGGTTTTGCTGAACTTGTCAAGCCCGGGGGGCCTTTAGGGAATTTTGGAGAATGATAGATTCTAGGATAACACTTTCTAAGGTTGAAAGGGATGGCATGGGTTAAGCATCTGACTTTGGACCTTCGAGCTAAGTTATTTAATAAGGTCCTACTAATTAATTGGAAATCCTTTTTACAAATCTCCTCCTCAGAGCGCCCTGTAACCTTACCTTTTCTGAATGGTACACCTTATTTAAGACATTCAGAATAGAAGAAGAGCAGTCGTCGATTGATTGAAAGTGGATTGACGGCATTCATCAGTTGATTGAAAATGGACTTTTCTTTTATGATCGAGCGAGGTCCCTTTTGGGCTTAAAAGTCCTTTGAGCCGTGGAATCCCTTTTGTCTTGATTTAGGAGAATAGGCGCATTGCTTAGGTTACGTGGTTTGAGCAATCTGCAGGAAGTTTATTTTTTTCTTTATTATATATACCATTCATATTTATTATTCTATATACCATTCATATTAAAGTAAGACGGATAGGGCATATTTGACTAGGAAGCAAGCAAAGCTAGTCCCTCCATACCAGCTAGCAGTCTTGTTTAGGGAGTCTCCTTCTTTACTGAGTAAGGTTCCCGGGTGCCTATGCGATTATTAAGGCAGGGTGCTACTGTACCAGTAGTAGAGTGGCTTGAATCAAATCGTTTGTCTAGAGAGGGTGTAGCGATAACCAAAGCTGACTGTACTAGAAACTTTAGATCCTGTATAGGCAACTGGCCTTAGAATAGTGTCTTGAACTACAGGACAGGAACGACCCATAATCATTGACGAAGAAGGCTTGGAAAAGGATAAAACATATTGAAGAGAAGCTTTCACAAAGGCCAATAGCCGATAGCAGATGTCACTAGCCTTAACTTCTTTATCTACTTGAAAGCTGATGAGAGTACGGCTTTCTTAAAGGAAGTGTCCGTCCCTATGATATTATATCATAGTAAAGAGCCCTTGGATTCGCCTTTTTCCGTAAGCCTAAAGGCAAGGGAAGCTCTTCGTCGAGCTTCTTATCCATTGAAAAAGACAGACTTCAACTTTAAGACTAAAACCTGCCCCTTTATTATTATTAGTAAGTAAGATAGGTTGCTTGAGCCAATCCTTAAATCGTGGGAGGAAAAGGCAAAAAAGTGAGCCCACCCGACTAAAGGAACGGAGAAATTCTGAACTTCAATAATCGAAGAGTGGTCGTAGGTGAGCCCACCCCAGGCAAATCCACTTATCGTTATCTTGCTCCTGGTCAAGCTTCCGTACCCGCTCCTTTCCGTGGGCTTTCTTTCTGCTTTAACTTGTTCCTTTTCTTGCTTTCAGGAAGTCGTCTTTGACGAGGGCCCCTTGATAGCCGGTCTTCATTGCCAATGAGAAAGAAAGGCTCCTGCTTGTGTGCTTAGTCTAGCCTTGCAAGCAACCTCTTCCTACCAGAGGACTACCATATACCGATCCTTGCTGTTACCGCAAATCGATCAATTCGTTACTTTTCATCGGAAGAAGTAGCACGCAACTCGGAAAGAAAAACCTCTGATGCTCCTTTTTTCTTAATGATGCAACTAATGTAATGCCTAGAACTGATCGATTGCAAGCCCGGATATTCGATTCCTAACAGAACAACTCATGTGTGAAGTAGATAGATAAGTAGAGTTGCTTTCGCTTTGTTAACTTACGTAAGGTTGCGTAAGATATGTGAATGTAGTTACGTGAGCTTGCTTGCCTCACTTTCCTAATATATTGTTGACAACGCTTGCAATAGGGCGTAGTGTTGCGCTGGGTCGTCTTGTTCGGAAGCTGATTGAGAAAATATGCAGGCACAAATTGGATGCGTAAACCTTGGACTCATCATAGCTATGCTATGGCTATGTACTAGTTGACGAGCTTGCCTCCAGTACTTGATAGAAGCCCATGACTCTCTATCTGAAAGTGGTCTTGGCCGTAAGCCGATAGGCGTAGTTGTAGCGAAGCGGCGTATATCGTAGTTGTTCGGATAGCAAGCTACCTGACGTGATAAGGCTACTAGTGCCCTCCACTCGTGCCTACTTTCACTAACCTATAGCTATTGCATGCAAGCTCAATCTTCTATCTCGCATTGCTACATGCTCGAAACAGCCAATTCGCTCGTATAGCTAACGCAACCTATAGAGTTTGGGGAGTGCTGCTATTCTTTCCAAATGGTCTCTGAGTGCGGTCTGTCAATTCCTGTTGTAGAAATCTGAGGAGAGGAGGAAGAAGAGTAGACTTACTACTTTTGCAAATCAAAAAAAGAATTTAAATAGACATCAATCATCTAATCTGAATTCTTTGACAATTAATAGATACCTATCATAGAAAAACCTTTCTCCAAGGAAGCTTGCTTCTTGTTCCAGATTTGATCTGATCCTAAAATAGGTTACTTTGCTTTCCGCTCTATCGGAAAACGTTCTAACGTATTGATTCCGTAATTCTATTTCAAAAAAGAGTGAGACTCAATCTCCTTATGCCATCCCACGCTACCGAAGCAGACTCGCTCCGTCTATGTGTCCTGAACCCGAAGATAGAGACCCCAGCTAGACCTATTTAGTTTAGTTGCCTCAGGTGAGCTGAACTACCAGAACTAGTTCTTTACAACTCGTGCCCCGGAGCCCTCTATCTAGAATAGCTCTCTCTAGATTTCCCAGAAATGTTACCAGAATAAGTTACAACTGACTATATCTTCTTTTCCCAGCGACGCGCCCTCCCACTAAGCTCTCAACCAATCCAGGTTAAGAAAAGAAAGAACCAATGGAATAGTTGCGAATAGATCAGTCAAACCTCATCAAGTCCAGGTTTTGTAGGCAGGTATCCGGATAGGTTTATGGTTGGAAGAGATAGACACGAACGGATAGCCTTGTATGTATCGGTATGAACAGTGTTCAGGTTTAGGAAGAGTAATTTGAACAGAAGGGCTAGCTGTGCTTATTCCGACAAGGCTGAACATGAGTTGCTCTCAAAGGACTTGACTTCTGAAATCTCTATTCTACGTTTTTCAACTAATCCACACGAGAAAATCCTATCTTTCAAGCTTTCTCTCACTAACTTCGCCAATTGTCCTTCGCTCCAGATGGTCAATGTCTTCAGACTAGCCATCAGCCCTTGGCTTCTGTACCCTTCAAATGCAAATAAATAAAAATAAAGAATTTCAGCACGCACATCCGTTTTCTTGCTCGAAAAAATGATTCAATCTGACTTTATCGGTATTCTGGATTGAGTAAAAAAGGGATATATGAAGTTCAAGGCCTTGCCAAAACCGTCATGGCCCTATTATGTATAGGCCGTACAAAGCCAATAGCGAATAACAAACTCTTTCCTGCTCCCTCGACCCTAATTAACTCCCATCCTGCCAAGCCTCAGCTGCCAGCGCATTGTATCTAAGCACACTGTGGCAAATTGATACAAGTAGCTAAAGATCTCGCATCCGACATCCCCGGCCGAACGGTTAGGCAACACTAGGGCGCTTGGGTCCAAATTCCGTTTACCAAACAAGATGTCGAGAGGCGAACTCTGTAATTCCCCCCCAGCAAAAGTGATAGCAGCTGTAGCATCCGTGTGGAAGAGGGTAAGCTTTCGGCAACACCTTTTTCAGATTGGAAAGGATGAATACTTGTGTTGGGTCCTACAGACCAGGATAGCCTCAGATCAAAACCTAAATGTGCCAGGGGTTGATCATAGAAGCCAGGGCAATAAGTATTCAGGAATTTGAGCGCTTATGTAGCTAATAACTCTGCCACCTGAATACTTGATTCATTAAGGTCGTCACCCAATACCCGGAAATCTCTATCGTTTTCTTTGTCTGTTAAGCTTCACAGGGTTGGGACTCCCTAAATCAAACTGCAATCGCTGTTTATCAACCACTCACGACGACACCGAGATCTTCGACTTAGCTCCCACAGGTCCCGGGGCGGAAGATAACGAAAGGGAGACAAAGTCCTAACTAAATCAACACACAATAACCTCAACCTTCTACCATCCATCATATCAGTCGAGTCGAGGAGATTCGTTCTTATCTATAGATAAGGCAAGAGAGAACTTATGACCTCGCGGATGGAGAGGGATTCGAACCCCCGGTATTCCTATCAATACTTCGGTTTTCAAGACCGACTCTTTCAACCGCTCAGACATCCATCCCTGCGCTCGCCCGCCCTATCTATCTGCGCGCTGGCAGGTAGGGGCAATTCTATGTGATTCGCTATGCTTGCTTGCGCTCCACCCCGTAAGCTGACTCTATTGCCTAGCGGTTAGCGACACTTTTCCGGTAGTACGAATCGCTACGCTTCGCTTCTTTTTCTTTCTATATGCTAATATGCACCGTCGGTTGCTGCGCTCCCTGCGGGTAATAGCAAGAGAGTGAAGAACGAACGATCATCAGTCAGCAGTGAATGAGTCCGACTCGAGTTCGTGAGTCAAAGGCGTGGCAAGAGAGCGAGTTCGACTCGCGAACGACCCGCAAGTGAAGGACCGATCCTTTAACGCCAGTACTGTTGCGAGACTGGTACTTGGGGGCTCACGAGCAACATATAGACTAAGGTTGCCCATCACTCCCTCGCTCCTTTTTGAAGGTCCACCGCTCCCCCTTTCTTTAAGCATCTATCCCGGCTTGCATTTTGGGGTGAGTACTACAGTTCCTCTATAATCACACAGAACGCCCAGCTTCGTAGAGCTGCTCTCTCCCCAGTCCACAGCAAGGTGTGGAATCTGGATCTACAGTGTGTTCTGACTCTATTGGATCAAGTCAGATACTAAGCCTTCTACTACTACTTAGGTACTTAGGAGAGAAAATGCTATATTTCATAGATTGGACTCTCTTACTGTGTTTTTCTCAGGGCAGTTCCCGAGCCGGGTTCCCTGGATCCATTCTGACCTAATTGGATGAATGAAGAAGGAGGCGAGCAGATACGACGGCCTCTTTTTAGCCGAATAAAGCCGGATCTACTACATAGGGAAAGATTAAGAAAGCAAGAGCAAACCTACTCTACTATCGATTCAAAAGGTAAACTGCCCCCAAAGACTTTATCAATGAATGGATCAAAGAAGGAGGCTCTATCTATGTCATCGTATATAATAAGGGAAGAAGCCCGCCCCTGATCGAAGAATGAAGAAGCTAGCCCGGGTAGACTTTAAGAGCTCTTGCTCTGCCTATCCCTATCGCTCTGCCTTCTTTCCCCTCGCCACTGTAAGGAGTGATTTGTTTGGACAAAGCCGACCAGGAATCCAACTGAACGACACGAGTTACTCTCCCGAGCCTCCTCTTTATTCAGAAATGAAACCAAGCCATCTGATCTAACCTTAGGAAGGCGGTATGGATTGACTATAACTAACCAAAGCGAGTGAGTGGGATATTGTGATACTAAGAAAGGAAGCAAATGTCTCAATCTGGCCAACAATACCATTTACATCAGTCGGCATGTTCTCTGCGACGAATCTACATTTCCTTTTCAATCTGTGCCTTAAACTACACCCACTACTTACTCCACTTCAACATCTTCTCATACAACTCTTCCAGTCATCTTCTCAGTCTCTGCTTCTCCTCTTAATTCCTCTCGTCCACCTCCTCCTTCCCCATGTCCTTAACACTCTCAACAACCGACACACTCTATGACCACTCGAACCACAGATCGCACTATGAAACCTCAGAAATTCCCTGATTTCATTGCCTACTCATCTACCCTGCATCCATTGCCTCCTTCCAATCAAAAGACTAAACCAACATGTTATTCAGGGGCTGTTAAACATCCACAGTGGCGCTCTACTATGGCTTCAGAGATTTCAGCTCTTGCAAATAATGGCACTTGGGTACTGGTACCACCTAGTCCTAACTACAATATAATTGGTAGGTTGTGGGTTTACAAAACCAAACGCAAGTCCGACGGTACGATTGAGCGGTACAAAGCGCGTTTAGTCGCCAAAGGGACTACTCAGGAGGATGGTGTTTCGTGATTCATTGAAGCTACTCCCAGATTCTTTAAGTTCTTTAGGTCAAAGTCTCTGCCCAGAGCTCGGCAGTAAAGGTGAAGTAGATCATACGTCTGTAGTTATGGATAATTTCGCGTCTAGGAAGAGGGAATTGGTAGAGAAGCAGGACATATTGGGTGGTATTATGCTGATCAAAATATCTATTGGAGTCTTTACGAGCTTTATATTACTACAAGGATGATGACCTTGTCTTCTCTAGCGCTAACCATCTTTAGGAAGGATTATTATGATGAGATGAGTACACCTATAGCAATTCCTCATAGGACTGCTGATGAGTTTCTTCGTAGGGGAGACTATGGAGGTCATGCGGATGTGTATAAGCTGTGAGAATTTTTTCTATTATGACGTTCGCTCTCTGTATCCGTTTATAATGAAATCATCCCCAATGCCGATAGGTGCAGCTAAATGGGATGGTAATTTACAGGGAGAGGAACTGTATGGCTTTCTCGAGGCATATGTGGACTGTCCTGAAACAATGAATAAGCCATTCCTTCCATATCGATCATAAAAAAGACTGGATTGCTTATTTTCCCCGGTTTATCGGAGTTTACTATTTAGAGAAACTTCAATATGCTGATATATTTGGATATAAAGTCAGACCTCTTCGTGGCTATCTCTATGATAAGGGTGATGGTTTATTCGATAACCACATGGCCCCTTTTCCCTTTAACGCAACTAGGTAACAATACCTCGTTACCTGTTGCTGTCCTTTTTAAACCCGTGGGAAACTTCATCATCAAGTGAGAGGTGGAAACTACAGCTTCGATTGCATTCAGCCTTCCTCGTCCTAATATTGCATGATAGGCCGGCGTCCACCACCATTGACGGTCGCTATGGCCACATTCGGAGACTTCCAAAACTGAACTGGAAGATGGTACCCAAAGCTTATAAGGTTTAACTGGTAAAGCTTATGAGAGAAGTTCGAACTTGGGACAAGATTTTATCGTCTCGTTCGAGAACTTCTTTATGCAAGAAATGGGCTACCCGTGTCGACCAGTACCCTTTTTACTCGGTGCAGTACCCACTCGGAGAACGTGAGAGTGTGTTCCCCCGCCCTCTTCTAGACTTTATACACTTGTAAAAATATGTCATGCGCCACTGGCGCCTTCTCTGCTTGCTTTTGTCTCCCTACGGTGTTTACATACACTTCCCACCATGTGGCATGCCATTAACTCACTTTTAGGACATATTTGTACATCTTTTGTCTCTATCCTAGTCAACTGGTACGCATGGCGTAAATAAAGATGACCTGACCACCCCTGTTCACCTTCCTCAAACCCAATTCAAATGATGGCTGTGAAAGTCAGAATCCTTCCTATCTAGGAAACTCTCATCAGAATCATTGATGGTATTAACTGACGGCTGTGTGGAAGGACTACTATCTCGTACATAACTCTGTGTACACTCCGTGTTGATAATTTGAGACCTAATGGACACATCATACATAAGAACCCGTTGTCGAGATTCCATCAATATCTTGCTTGGCAGCTTCATAAACTTCGTCGTCCTCAGATCAGAAGGAGTTTTGTCAAATGAAATGCTGGACAATCTACATGAGTGAAAGGATGTAGCATTAGACTCTTTCGAGCAGAAGGAGAAGACAGACCTTTATGTATGACTCTGGTACCGGCATGATACCAAATTATGGGCTTTTTGTAAATGGCTTCATGCTGGTATGGGGTATTACCCTATTTTACTCAAAATAATGTGACTTGTAGCTCAGTCCAAAAGCCTGCTGCTTATGGTACTGCTAGTCTGTTATGTACAAGTATCTTACTGATGAAAAATGAGAGATAACATGCTTTTTTTTCCAACTTTTTTTTTCTAATGTGCATATATCGTAAGGGGATAACAGAGGAGATGCTGAGGAAAGTGTTGGGGATTGGAATGGAGTTTTTCAAGTTGCCGTCCGAGGAGAAGGCGAAGCTGTACTCTGACCACCCAGCGAACGAGACTGGAGGGCGCCTTGCTTTTCGTCCTAGTCCTAAGGCCAATTGGAGCACTAAGCCCAATTACTGCTTTACTCCGTTATTTAGACTTCATTCTCCTAGTCCTATTCCTGATTGTTATTTCGGATTCTGTGCCTGGGTGGTATCTTCTTACTATTGACTCAACCTCTTCGGGCAAACGTTGTCACTTCCTTTATTTGAAAAAAAGGGGTCTAGAACTACAGTGATCTGATACCTTCTTCCCTTGGTCTGGGTAGGTAGGTTATGTAGGCTACAACTGTTCATAGGTTGTTCGATCGCAAAAGGCCAAATAATCGATTACTAGTATGCCGGATATTGCCTGGAGGCCCTTCTCCCTATGTTTGACTCATCCTAGATGGGTTCACACTTGTCGATTCCGGTCAAAGAAAAAAGCTTTTTCACGGTCCCATCACACCAATCTACGCCAAGATAAGGAATGCTGGGTTGCCAGGAACAAACCCTGTGATTCAAGGTTTTGCCTAGAATTGCCTTAAAAAAATGCACCCCATTAATTGATCCCTCTTTAGGGTAGTATAAGTACATCCTCGACTATAGCACGAGTAGAGTCGAGTTCTCGTACTAACCTAAGAGCAGATATGCCGAAATATTTCCACGTTCAAGAAGCTAATTAGTAAACGACTTCTCCATAACAGTTTGAAGATTGGCTCGCAACGCAAGTAGCGGCAAGAAAGAAGAGCAAGACTTCCTTTTCTAAAAGAAGAAAGAACTAGACTTCTATAAGAAGATTTTGATAATCGTAGATCGTGGAATATTCATCTATCTTATTAGGTAACTACTTTAGTTGCTCTCGAAACTGAACCATCGTGAATAGAACTAGCGCTTAAGGAAGAGTAGGATCTGTTAGCAAGACATATTCAATCACCCGGTCTTCTCCTTCCTAGCTTTTAGATAGCCCTGATTCTTTCTTGGATTTTAATACACTTAGCCGTGTACGTATCTTGGCTAAACTCGAATCTATAGTTGATTTAATACTGATGTACTCGGTAAAGAATCAAAAAGGTACTTGAAGACGACTTTGAATGGGAGGAGGTTTTCTTTTTATCCCCCCTAACCTGATTTTGATGTCTTCTTCGTTCTCAGTCCCTATGGTCCATTGTAGGATGATTTTTCTAAGGCCTTGAATTCGTTGGCAAGGTGATCAGGGTCCTCTCCCTGGTCCTATCGAACCAGTGACTTCTCTCCTGGGATTGAATATGTTTTGCCTTTCCCCGATGGTTCCGCATTCCAATGTGGGCAGGATTCGCCAGGGATGAGCGGCTTATTTAGCCTATGCGAAGCACGAAGCATAAGAGAAGAGTGTAGCGAAGCGAGTGTAATACTTGTAGCGAATATAAGTAGTGTCAAAGCCTACACTGGCTTAGCTCTGCAGATGTTTTCAGGACGAAGACGGTGATACGATACCACTCGCCAGTGATGATAAGGTTCACTCATAGCATAGGTGGAAGATCCATCCAATTTTCTTTATAGATTTATTTGTTCAAAGAAAAGACGCCTAAAAATCATTCAGGGCTCTTGGTATCCTTTACCACATTCACTTTCCATATTCCCTTTTTCTAGTTCAGACGCTATCATACCTCAGGGAAAATAAAATTTCTATCAACGATTCCCACCCAACTCTGGAATGACTCTCCCCTCTCTCCCTTAACATATCGAAGGCCTCTTATCCATCAACCGGACCTTAATAGCTCAGACTTCCGAACCTTGCTGGATGATGCAGAAGGGCCAACATCAGAGGATCAATTGAATAACCAACTCTCCCGCCCCGCTGCCGCTACTGCTCGAAAGCCAACAAATGCACTTGCTCATCCCAAGCATCACTTTCCACAAATAGTACCCAGCGTGTGTCCTAGCCGCCGAGGGCACTCCTCTTGAGGAGGCAGTTTTCGAATCCGATCTTTCTGTCTGCCCATAAGAGCGGGACGGTGAATTACCAGTAGGGGCAGGCCCAGAATTCCATGTACGCCTATTCCACGCCCCTCCCCCCCGGGTGAGGATTAGCTCCTATGATTTGCTGATGGTAGTAGGATTTCCTATCACATTGATAGAAGGGAAGGTCATCTACTAATAGTTAAACGGAATAAGATTAGTTACGAGGACACCTGCTAACTATTAGTAAAAAAAGCAATAGTTGGGCCCTAGTCGATGTGCTCTTATTTGAAATCTATAGCTTTTTGGCCGGGTAAGAAAATGAAGTAGTAGTCTATCAGGCAGTCTAATTCGTCTTCTCTAAGGTCAGGCAGTGAGGCATTAAGAAAGAGCAGCAGCAACTTTGTCAAGCGAATAGAAAGAGTTGCTCGTTAAGCAAGGGATGGGTTTGTTTGCCTGTATAGGTAGAAGCACCGGTGTATTAGGTATCAAAAGAAAGGCATCTGGATAGGTATTTAATCAAATACTTCTTCCCTCATACCATACTTATCTACTTCGCTTTATTTAATATGTTTATTGACCCGTAAATCAATGTTCTACTCTCTCATGGAAAACCTTCTTTGTAGTAATATGAAAGCTTATCGCAAAGCATAGAAATTAATAGAGCTTATAATCAGGTCAGATATTCCACTTGCTCCTAGAAATAAGGTAAGGTTAGTTAGCACTTTCATGCCAACTTTCATCAGCAAGCACTTATATAAGGGGGGCGCGTTAACAGAGGAACTTCAATTCCCGCTGGAAAAGTGAAATAGATTCAGCACCAGGCGGGGAACAACTACTCCTTTTTTCTTTCCTCAATCCTCAAACAAAATAAAAGTATTCCGTTCTACTTCCAATTCCAGCTTTCGATACACAGAAGGAAAGCCATCCCAACCTAGAGATGAAGCCAACAAACCACTATCTATATTTTATGTCGACCAACCTCGCTAACCCGCGGGACACGAACTTACATGTTTCCAGGCAGGTAACGTATAGAAGACTGAAAGTTGAAGTTCCGGTGGGTCTCGTCAATCGATTACCTTCCTTATTGCGCCTGCCCCTAATTGGAGCTCTTCTTATCTATTTCTATACCGAGAATAGCTTTATTGACGGGCTGAACGAACCCCTCACTTGGCTAACTCAACAATCATATGTCTGAGATTCTGGTCTAACTAAGCGGATTGGAGGCGGGCATTTTCATTTCAACGTAGCAGTAGGGAAAGTGATTTCGGGGGGTTAGTACACATGGGCAGTTGGGACAGTTACAGGTAGTTAAGTTTGGTCTTATTCTTATGGGCAAGTGGTCCTAGAATCTCTCTTTCCTTCTCTAAAGTATAGCTTTACGAAACTAGAATATGAGTAAATATAGAAATAGAATAATAAGAATATCATATAGCCGTTTATTAGTAAGGATAGGTTTTGGTGAGTAGTAGTTCTTGGCATTAGTAAGCTAGCTTCACTAGACTATCTATGACAGGAAATTCGGTAAATGCACAATATCTTTTCAATGAAGAAAGATTCATAGGAAATGAACAATAGAAAGAGTACTATTCTTCAGTTACTCTTTTTTCTTGTCTTAGAATAGACAATGTGTCAATGGATTAGCTGACTTTACTATGTTCCTGTCTTCAAGTATAAGTGAGTCGATGTCAACGAATAGTTGCTTATTGCACTACTCAGTGAATGAGATATAGCATATATAATGGATTTTTCTTTTCCTTTTTTTAACATTCTGCCTTTATTCTACTTCTTTCTCGTCTGTGTCAATGAGAAGTAAGAGTATTCTCGTACTACGAAGAATAGGCAAATCTTTGATTTGGAAGAGTTTTTTACTCATATCTTTTTTTCAGGGAAATATGCCTTTAAGAGGAAATGAGTGACTTTCTGCCGGAGAATAGTAGTCATCTGTACTCGTCTTTTGTCCTTCCATACTTACTAAGCAAACTAGGTCACACCTGGACAACTAGGGAACATAAGCGGGTGATCTAATGATTCAGTGGGGAAAGCTGTTCATAAGGACCGGTGAGATGGTACTCCCCTGTGGTATCCCAATAACCGTATTCCCATGGGCATTTCCTCAAAAATAGGCTGTTTTGAGAAAGGAATCTATTAGCTGCACAAGTCCAGAGTTGTGTGTACCCCTAGTGAAAGAGTGGAGGAGTTCAGACGCATATCGATACCAAAGTGAGAAGCCTCTTAATGATGGAGAACCTGCCTCTGCCAAATGCCCAATACAAGCAAGCAGGGGGAGCGGATTCCCAGAGAGAATTCCTGTGTTACTCTGATATTAGAAATAGAGGAACTAGAACGAAGCTCTACAAAGTTCACAACTCACCATTGCAACCGTAGGTGGATACGCCTGCTGGACGGAGTCAGCAAAACCCAAAGCAAGATAGAACGTAACGGAGACTTTCCGGATCCCTCAACCTCCTATCGGTATGTATGAGGCTTCACCAACTTAGAATACTAAATTTAGGCAAGACCAATAGCTACTTCATCTCCTGATTTCAGCGTTCCGTCTTTACGTCCTGTGGTGGGGAAGTATAGTGCAATCTACGTCCAACCATGGGTTCTATCGGAATATCATCGGTCTTACCACAACATTCTCCATTCCTGAAAATTCCTCATTGGGTAGATTCTATCAAAAAATCCCAGTTCCACTTTATTAGCCTATCCTTATATGCTCCAAGGATTCAGCCTGCTACTATATCCAATCCAATCCATCCGAGTTGTCCCAATAAAGCGGATTTCACTTTAATACATCTCCGTGTACTTTCCTTATTGGTCTTACTTAGATACTTACTCGGGTTATTACAATATGGACATAGTCATTTATTGCCCAGTCCACTTATCTTTCTCCTTTTCTTTACGGTTAACAGGGTCAACTAACCAAAAACCTTTGCGGTTCATCACCAGTTACGGATCGTAACAACTATCACCATCACCCCGATCACTCCGATAACTGATACCCAGTGCCGCGAGTGGAATGACAATGAAGCGAGTCTAGAGGTACCGGCAAGTTCTCCTGTGAAAAGAAGTGGAACTAAACAAGCTAGTGTTTTTAATATGAAAGGAAAGCGGGTCATACCCGTACAAGTTCAGAAAGAAATCCTGGGAAAAGACAAGCAGATAAAAGTTCTCTTGCCCGTAAAAAAGGCTTAAATGAGTGTTTTTTTTATTTGAGTTTCAGGGCTTTTCAACGATTAGAAAGCTCTCTATGACGGCGGCTAAGTCGAGGAGTAGGCACACAAGAGTGCTTTTTTTGGGGGCTCAACCTGTATAGGTACTGTGTAAGGTTAGCTCTATTGGGCGCCGCACTTACTTATTGTAAAACATGCGCCAGAATGCCCAGACATGAAAACTATATATGATAATATGGTTTTTAACAAACTTGTCTCTCTTTATATTCTAAGAATTGTCCGCCCTTGTCATTTTACTTCTTACGCGGGATTTATGGACAAAAGTTAGCCCGGATTACTAAAGATCTTTGTTGCGGGAAAAGGAGGGATTTGCTGAGTTCAAAAGCAAGAGTACTTCAGTGAAAAAGCACAAAATTCATTCCCAGTTCAAAGTGATACACAAACAGCTTGTTGCTAATGAATTCACAAAATAAATGCTTGCTAGGTAAATTGTACTTTTTGCAGTCACATATGGCTTGTAACTATTCTCGGTGTTATCTTACAACTACTCTTCCTTTCTCTCCTTCGGAAGAACTAGTCTTTGAAGCAAGAGATGAACATATTGTGGGCGGATCTTCTTACCCATTGATTGGAACATCGTAAAAACTCCGAAGATCCTTTTCACTATAGTTAGTGACGTATCCAAATTCTGTATACTATTGGTGGACGGGACATTCCCCGCTTCCTTCTGCTTTGTTTTCATGAAGCGAGCGCTTTCAACAAGCTTCTTTTCTTTGGTAATAAGCAAAAGTGTGTAAAGTCCTCCGTTTTATCACTGGGAAAGCTTTGTTGTCTTCGTTTTCTTTCTGCCGTAGTATATCACTGCATATGATCTGGCCTTTAAAGTGGGTTAGTAAGAAAACTTACCTTTCTGGGTAAGTGCCCTTTTAATGTTTAAGAGCTAGTTGAGCAGTAAAATAGAAATAAGAGCTGCTAAAACAATATCCTTTTTCTTAAAGTTCCTACGATGCTAGTTTTTAACAAGCATATACACTCAGATAATGCAGCAAGAGTTCCCCACTACCAAGTAAGCTCTTTCTACTTGTTCACCTAGATGAAAACTACCTGGCTTTGTTTGGCTACTTTTTTTATTGGCTAGTGTGATTTTATATCTTAGGCTAGACTCGCTTGAGCTGTCTTACATTAGTGGGGCTATATGTGAATCGCAGAGGTCTGTAAATTAAGGCAATAGGCGGGCACATTTGAAATGCAGCAGTAGTGAGCTCCTATAGAAAATCAAAAATTCAATAAAAGGTCATAATGGTCAGAAGCTGTTCACTACTTCAGAACCATCCAGAAGGCAAGAGAAAAAAGCACCTGAGGTCAGGTGTTTCTTAGGAGTTCAATATGTTTCATGTGTGTTTTTGCAAATCTTTTTTCTTCACTGGTCCTGCATGCTTGAAAAAAGGATCTGGTGTCTATGCTAGGTTGGTAAACCATATAGATCTTGCCCAAACAAGGAGTAGGGGCTAGCTTGTAAGCCACGACTTAGTACTACGAGGATTCGGGCGGAGTTTCACATATAGATAGGTCGGGATGAAGATGAGAAATAGGTTCGGTTGTGAATCTGGGTCAAGAAATGGGGGTTATGCGCCAGCCTATCAAGCAAGCCGAATAGGCGCGCCTGGATGATCAATTCCTTGGTTTTTTCTTACCTGACCGAGAGACGGGGCCGATAGAGCATATTCCGGACAAGTTGGTTCGATTCGCAGTTCACTTTCTATAAGATAACAAAACAGCAGACCCGCCCCATGCTTTTCTTTACGCTGACCCAGCATTCCCCTTTGCATTTCTTCCAGGCACAAAGGGATTCGTTTTTATGAGTAGCGAGTTGTTCTAGGCTGGGCCGATCCCTACCTGTTTTGATCTGACAGCGGATGAACAGAGAAACGTGGGTCTTTTTCTCGCATTTTAGCGATCAATACCGAATCCTCATCTATGCAATTCTTGTACTTATTTGATGAAAGACAAAGAAAGAGATCAGGTTATTTATGATCGGAGAAAAGGAAACGATCAAACCGCTTACACCTATTCCATTGGTTAACTATTCCGGTTCTAATCTGGAATCGTAGTGAGAGTATCTAGCATACATCTGTACATTCTGAACTAAGTTCTACTAATTTCTTCTAAGATAGTGGTGTTCTCATTCCCGCTTGCACTAACGAACTGTGATGTTTACGGATGAGAAGTAGGCTATTGGACAGATGATGCTTGTATTGCCAGCCTTCATCGGCTCCGAGGTGTGGCCGGGTGAGCAGTCTGCGGAAACGTTTCACTGCCTGGCCCCCCGGGTTTCTAAGTGCTAGCGAACCTCCTTAGAAGTAGCTATATTGGAATACCCCGCTGACTTCAGATTCTGATTGGCTGGAGGTGAAGACCTAAGCATTGGCTTACACTGACTCCTCTATCAAAAGAAAGGGTACAGGCACTAGACAAATTACCTACTGGTAATGTAAAGGGAGGACCAGAGCTGCCACATAGGGCAGTTTTACATCGATAGCAGGTAAAGACAGATAGTCAGACCTACCAATATAGTTAAGTCGGACCCGAAAGACAGCTTCACAAGACCATGTAATAGTTTACTTGTTCTTTTCTTAGCACTTTATCGAAGATATATCGCTGATTATAAAAACAAATTGGCAGAGCTTGCATTAGTGTAAAATCAAACTAAACATGCTATTGGGTTAAGAAGAAGAGGTTGGTGAGGATGAGGAAGATCCACAGGAGGAGTTAAGCAATAGTGCAACAGAAAAGCAATTAGAACCTGAAGAAGCATTAATCTCCATGTTTGCTATCTCCTCTAACCCTAATCTCTTTTGTTTGCTACTATGATCAATTTGGCATTTCGATCATCTTTTGTTTTGAAGGTACTTATAACAACCAATTGAGCATATATCTGTACATGCTGGTACGCGTGATTTAGTACTAGAGACACATTATTACCTAATGCTGCTGATAATGTACTGTCTTTTATAGTTACAAACAACCTATGTTTCCATCTTTTTAAAGCTGTTTACTAGTTATCTGTCCGAGAAACAAACTATCACACAATTAAAGCCCGCAATGCACAGAACATAAGGCACATACATACCACTTTAGCACACTTTACAGAACACGAGTGCAACATACCAATTCTAGAAAAAACACATAAACAGAATCCAAACAAAGTCACTTAAGAATAGGCAAGGGACACACCGTCCACGCCACCTACTTGAAGAGCAGAAAAGAGTATAGTTAGTGTAAGGAAAGTATTATAGGAAAGACCCTATAAGTTCAGACAATATGCTACATTCTATGATATCCTATTCAATCCCCAGGTTAGCATGCGTTGCTCGTCGTGCTAATAAATCCTCTCTTCTTAAAGCCCAAGTAGGACAAAGAAATGCAAGTAAATACCCTCGATTCATTCCTTTTATGCGAGTGGGAAAGCTAGCTAGAAATCAATGACAAGGAGTAGAGCCTAGAGCAAAAGGGCCTGGCGTCAGGTTAGTTAAAGCAAGAAAGTCAATGCTGGTGCTCGCTTATTCAATCCTTTTTTCTCTCCTCCTTTGTGCTAATCACTAGGTCAAAAGGAACCCTTAATATGGAGTTTTATACTTGTTCTTACTTGTGTTAGTGAAGCCGGATAGTTCAACTTGCCTGCCCAAAGTCAATCTATGAAAAGTCTTCCTTATAGGCGCACCCAGCTGTAAAAGAGTAGAAGCAATCGGAGTAAATAAATCCCATAGTGAAATGAGCGTTAGATGTTGACTAGACAAAACTAGCTAATACATGTAGTAGGGTAACTTTTCCTTTTTTCTCGGTTATGTGAAAAGGGAGAAAACTCGCTACACTTTATAGGAAATGAACTACTCTTAATGCAAGCTAGTCGAGCTAGATGAGTTGTTAGGAATGGCTCAACCCAGGTAGCGATAAACCTTTCTTTTCTAGGCAAATCTCTCACTTCAATCTTTCTGGGCTAGCTATGTTCTCGGACCCCACCAGAGTAGGTTTCACCATCGAGTAATGAAGATGTTAACTTCTAGTACAAGGAAGCAAAATCTAATGCCCGAGAAAGAGGGAATGGCATTGAGGCTTCATCCTTGGAAGAAGACGGGAGTGCTACTAGGGACAAACAGAGTTCTGGGGCCAGAGGAAGGGGAACAAAAGGTAGAATATGCGGGTTATCGTAGAATCTCTGAGTGGCGATACCCTCTACTACCTAATACTAAAAGAAGGGGACTTTGAAAGCCAAAGCCAAGAAAGACCATATCAACTACTCTCCAAATTGCAGGATAAGTCACAGAATTCAAATGGAAGACAGAAAGAGAAGGCAATTCAAACCTAATGGCCAAACATTACGAATCCAAGATAGAAAGACTTATAGCCATAAAAGAATAACAAGAGAACAAAAACAACTCCATATTCTACTGGCCTGCCTCTCTGATCTACTATCCAACTACCATGGAAGCACCACTGAAGACTGGCTTCTCCGACCTTCCACCCGATCCTGGGCGATCCCGGATCGACAAGCCGACGGTATGGATTCCCTATATATGGATGGTAGGAACGCTTCAACTGCAGAGCCCTGAATGCGTCAGTGAGGTTCCCTCTATGAGAGAAAGAGAGGTTTCTAATCTTGGATTAGACGGCGTGTTGGTATTATTGATAAGGCTTGGATTAGCAAATTAGCACCGCTTGAGTTTAGGTATTCGAAATAGCGAAATACATAAATTATCTATCTCAAGTACGTCTCCAACTTATCTTGAGCCATCAGTCAGATTAAAAGCAGCGCCCTGCCGGCAGCTCCTGACCTCTGTTCCTATGGGAGAAAGAAGGTGTGGCTTTGGACAACAAACTCTTCCATGATGGCCTTCTTCCACTCATTTTATTAGCAATCAAACCTCTTCCTTGCTCTTGCACTGAGGTAAGCATTCAAATAGCAAAGCAAGGGAAAAAATATGGTATGTATTTTTTTAATCTACATACAGAGAAAGCGGATGTGCCCTTATTAGCGCAGTTGAAAATAAAATATATAACGCGTAGTTGCAAGCTTTCTTTCGTGAGCTAGCTATGTTTGCTTCCTCTTTTCCTCTCTGTTTCGGATGTCAACCCAATCTCTGATTCAAGTCCATAAGTTCCTTTTTTATAGCTCCTGTTGCTCTTCTCTGGCTAGGATCTCACTTATATGGCCTTTTTTTTCTTTTATATATTATATAGTAAGCTTCAATAGATAGCGTAGTAGGTGCTGTCTCTATTTACTTTCTTTCTTACGCCTAGGTGCTACCTTCTTTCCAGTTCCGTAAGTCCCATAGAGTTATTTTTTATCTTTGATTCCCAAACGCTGTGTGCAAGTCAATCTTACAGAATTCCTGCCGGGGGGCCTTCTTTCTTATGCCAGCCAAGTAGCAATCAGAAAACCAATCAATCTTCCTTACACTACGACAATTCACTTGAACTACCAACATCATGAGTGACCCAGGCCGGCCGTATATGTGTCATTTCTCCTCATCCTTGTCTCTATTTATTAATTGCTCGCTACCCGTAGTGGGCCTTGAGTAGGATTTAAGCATGGGTTTCGAACCGTCTACTTTTCCTTATCCTTATGGGAATTTAAGAGAGAGATCACTCCACTGAGTAACCGAGAGAGAAGATTCAGGCAAGTATGCCGTACCCTATTTAAAATAGAGGCAACGAACCACCA